>NW_020838056.1:2277031-2707556 GCF_003676395.1 Aethalodelphis obliquidens | reverse complement strand
CGACTCTCAGACAGAAACCTTTCAAGACCTCAGTGGTACTCACCCGCATTGTAGAAAACAGCACATTGAAATGAAAAGATGCTTAGGATCTGTCATGATTAGAGAATGCAAATAAATTAGTTGAGGTATTTCCTGGCTCCAGTCCTGTAAAAGCCTAAAAACAGTAAGTGCTCAAGAGGGCAGGCAGAATAGGGAAGGCTACTGGGCTGTTGGTGGGAAAGTAAATTAGTAACAGTCAGTATGGAGATTAGCAGACAAGTTTCTTATGAAACTAAACACTAGAGCTACCACGAGATTCGGCAACCCCACTCCAGTTCGTACAACCAGAGAACAGCATCATTGGAAAAAGACACTTGCACCCCAACGGTCGCTGTGGTACTCTTTACCATAGCCAAGCCATGCAAATGACCGAAATGTCCAGCGAGAGATGAATGGATAAAGAAGTTGTGCTACCTATACTCCCTTGACTGTCACTCATTCAGACAATAAAGTGAACTCATGCTATTTGTAGCAACAGGGACGGAGCAGTAGATGATCTCACTGATTCCGGTAAATAAGAGACAGAAAGACATATAGTCCAGGATATCACTTACATGTGCAGTCGAAAAATGGATACACAGGAAGTGATGTACAAAGGAAACAGATTCACAGACGGAAAAAAGAAGTGAAGAATTACCATAGGGCGAAATTGGGGATCGGGGAAGGATGAAGTAGGAGGTTGGGATTAACAGAAACACACTCATGTATCAAAAAGAGTTTATCAATGACGACCCTCCTGATATCACAGGGAACCCTCCTCTACATTCTCCATAACCTACCAGGGAAAAGAATCTGAAATACAACAGGTACAGCTACATTTATAACTGCATCATGTTGCTGCAGATCTCAAACAAACAGCACCTTGTATATAAACTACGCTGAAATAGAAAACAAATATTAAACTATAAAAGAGGAAAAAGGCAGGAAAGGCCAACTCTATTACCCTCAGGCCTGGGTGACGTGGGCTTCTCTCACAGCCCTGGAGCCTCAGCAGGCCTGGGCCCCAGGGCTGGAGTAGGCTGGTGCTGAGGGAGCCAGCAGGAAGAACATGCCACCAGATCAGTGGCCCCTTGCGCCTCTCGTGCCCATTCTCCTCTGCATGGGACCACAATCTCCCGACCCAAGCCGGCTCTCTTACAGGTAAGCAAAGCCTAGTGTACCCAAAGAACGGTGGATCCGCTGGGAGGCAAGTGCTGTGAAAAGACAGCGGATCTCCCCGGATCCTGCTGGTGAGGTTCCCACCTCCAGCCTATTTCCTTTGACTCACCCCACCTACGAACCGCAGCACACTCTGAATAGCACATTGGCAAGGCTTGGGATTTGCCTGGCGTCGGGCGGTGCAGGGTAAGCGGGAAGAGCTAAAGATACACAAGCCCTGCGGTGTGTTCAGCCACGTTCCACTCCAATTCCCAACCCAACAGCAGGACTCCCTCTAAGGCTCTGTTTGCCCAAGTTACCAGAGAGGCCACAAAGCAGTGCTGCCGCCTTGTGGCGCTTTCCCATAACAACAACTTTAAAAACTGCTCAAGGGCACTTAGTATTCACAAGGCCTGCGGGGCTGCAAATGATCTGAGCGCTTGAGAAAGGTCCTGGGCTAGTCATCTGAAATGAATTCAAATCAGGCCCGATGCGCAGGCAGAAACGTTTCAAGAGCTCAGGGATACTCACATGCTTTTTTAAAAACAGCACATCAAATGAAAAGATGCTCAGAATGTCATGATTAGAGAGTGCAAATAAATGTAGACGAGGTGTTCCCTGGCTCCAGTCCTCAAAAAGTCTAAAAGGTGGAAGTGCTCAACAGGGCAGGCAGAAGAAGGAAGCCTACTAGACTCCTGATTTGAATGTAAATTGGTAACAGCCGGTATGGAGATCAGTAGACAAGTTCCTTACTAAATTAAAAACTAGAGCTAACACGAGATTCGGCAACCCCACTCCAGTTCATACAACCAGAGAATACTATCATTAAAAAAAACACTTGCACCCCAACGGTCGTTGTGGTACTCTTTACCATAGCCAATCCATGCAAATGACAAACTATCAAAAAGAAAGAATCTTAAAATCAGCAAGAGTAGAGAAGCTTATAACTTACAAGAGAACCTCATAAGATTATTATTATTTTTGTGTGTGTGTGTGTGGTACTCGGGCCTCTCAGTGCTGTGGCCTCGGCCTCTCCTGTTGCATAGCACAGGCTCCGACGCGCAGGCCCAGCGGCCATGGCTCACAGGCCCAGCCGCTGCAGGGCATGTGGGATCTTCCCGGACGGGGGCACGAATCCATGTCCCCTGCATCGGCAGGCGGATTCCCAACCACTGGACCACCAGGGAAGCCCAAGATTATTATTTTTTTTTAATATTTATTTGTTTGCACTGGGTCTTAGTTGTGGCACATGGGCTCCTTAGTTGTGGCATGCAAACTCTTAGTTGCAGCATGCATGTGGGATCTAGTTCCCTGATCATGGATGGAAGCCGGGCCTCCTGCACTGGTTGCATGGAGTCTTATCCACTGCACCACCAGGGAAGTCCCTAGAGCCTCATAAGGTTAAAAGTTGATTTCTGAGCAGAAACCTCACAGGTCAGGAGAGAGTGGGATGATATATTCCAATTGCTCAAAAAAAAAAAAAACCCCAAAACAAAAAACCTTGCCAACCAATAATATCCTATTCATCATAATTGTCCTTCTTGAATGAAGAGATTAAAAACTCTTTTCAAAAAACAAAAGCTGGCCAGAATGTCAGGAAAAGACTAAAGATTAGATTGTAAGAAAAGAAAATAGAAGCCATGTTTCGAAGACCTGTAGTACAGGTATTTCATCAGCTTGTAAGACATGAGTCTGAAATAGCTAGCAGTTTGGTTCTCAACAGATCTCTGAATCATGTGCAGCTACTTGGTTGAGTAGGTTAGGACCCTATCATGAGACAGGTAGAAGGAAAAAACCCAGTCACAATATTTTCTGTAGCAGCAAATGAGATGTGGCGATCAGGGGAAAATGAAGCATTACCAAATGGGTGATGTCAGTCAAAAGACAACGTAGCACAGAATTTCAGTATTCTGACCAGGCCTCGGAGATGTGGCATATCAGTATGTGAAAAAGGTGTCTTGAATTTACCTGGAAGGGAAAATAGACTATGGTGAATATATGGATAAAAATAATGTGAGACAACAAGCAACAACAATTATAGCTGATAACATTATATTTCTGAGTGAACAAAGGAAAGAGAAGGCATAGAATGTACGATTCTTCTTTGGCCATTGTTTGGTACAGTCTCATTTCCAAATCATGATAGTCTTTATAGTTTTTAAGGACAAGAATTAAAATACTCTTATGTAAAAAAACAAAACAAAAAACACAAAAGCTGAGGGAGTTCATTCATCATCACTAGATCTGTCTTAGAACAAATTCTAAAAGAGTTCCTCAAGCTAAAATAAAAGGACGCTAAATAGTACCATGAAAACATATGAGACTACACAATAGACTTGTAAATGTTAGTATATAGTTAAGGTAAGAATACCTTAATAGTGTGATATGGTGGTGTGTTAACCAGTTAACTTTACTATATAAAAGTTAAAGGATGAGATTATTAAAATAACTGCAGCTATAATAATTTTAATGTATAAACAATATACAAAGAGGTAAATTGTAACACCATACACAAAAATTCATGGAGGGGAGTAAAAGAGTAGATTTTTTTTTGTATGTGATGGAAGTTAAATTGTTATCAACATAAAATAGAGTGTTATATCTATAAGATGTTTTTTGTGAGCCTCATGGAACCACAAAGCAAAAACCTGTACTAGATTCAGAAAATACAAAGGGAAGGGAATACCACTACAGGATATCAGTAATTCACAAAGAAAGGCAGCAGAAGAGGAAAAAAGGAACAAGAAACAAAAAAACATCCAGGAAACAATAAGATGGCATTGATAAGTCTTTACCTATCAATAATTACTGTAAACATAGATATATTAAATTCTCTAGTCAAAAGTCATAGAGTGGCTAAATAAAAATACAAGATCAAACTATATGCTGCCTATCAGAGGCTCACTTCAGTGTCAAAAACACAAACAGGCTCCAAGTGAAGCTTTAGAACAAGATATTCCATACATGTGGAAACCAAAAGAAAGCAGTGGTAGCTAGAGTTACACCAGACAAAACAGACTTTAAGCCAAAAGCTGCAACAAGAAAAAAAATAAGGTCATGACATAATGATAATGTTTTCAATTCATCAAGAAGACAACAATCATAAATAAATATGCACTCAACAGTGGAGGACCTTAATGTGTTAAGCAAATACTAACAGATTTGAAGAGAGAAATAGACAATAGAAAAAAAGTGTCCAGATGTTTTTTTTTTTTTTTTTGCTGTATAAGGGCCTCTCACTGTTGTGGCCTCTCCCGTCGCGGAGCACAGGGTCCGGACGCACAGGCCCAGCGGCCATGGCTAACGGGCCCAGCCGCTCCGCAGCATGTGGGATCCTCCCGGACCAGGGCATGAACCCGTGTCCCCTGAATCAGCAGGCGGACTCCCAACCACTGTGCCACCAGGGAAGCCCCTGTCCAGATCTTTAATACCCAACGTTCAACACTGAATAGATCATCCAGAAAGAAAACAAATAAGGGAGTACTGAACTTGAATTATACATTAGACCAAATGGACTTAGACAAAAAGAGAACAGCCCATCCACCAGCAGCAGAATACATATTCTTCTCAACAGCACATTGAACATTCTCCAGGACAGATCATGCAATGGATCACTGAACAAGTCTTAGTAAATTTAAGAAGACTGATATTATACTAAGTAAATTTTTAGTGATTCAGTTATACACATATATACATTCTTTTTAAAATATTCTTTTCTATTATGGTTTATTATAGGATAATGAATATAGTTCTCTGTGCAAAGAACCTTGTTGTTTATCCATTCTATATACAAAATCTTATACCTGCTCACCCCAACCTCCCACTCCATCCCTTCCCCTAACCCCTCCCCGTTGGCAACCACCAGTCAGTTCTCTATGTCCGTGATTCTGTTTCTGTTTCATAGATAGGTTCATTTTTGTCATATTGATACTTTAGATTCCACATGTAAGTGATAACATATGGTATTTGTCTTTCTGATTTACTTCACGTACATAATAAATATTGGGTTGGTCAAAAAGTGCCTTTGGTTTTTAAGTAAAAATAAAAGACACACTTTTCATTTTCACCAAGAACTTTATTGGACAACGTATTCACCCTTTTGTTCCACTACCTTCTGCCATTTTTCAGGCAACTTCATAATTCCATCTTCCCAAAACTTTTTACTGTTTTGAGCAAAGAACTGTTCCAGGTGCCTTTTATAGTCTTCCAGGGAATTGAAATTTTTTCCATCAAGAGAATTTTGTAAAGACCAAAATAAATGGAAATCAAAAGGTACAATGTCTGGTGAATATGGTGGATGAATCAGAATACGGTGGATGAATCCCAGCCTAGCTGTAACAGTTTTTGCCTGGTCATCAAAGAAACATGTGGTCTTGCATTATCCTGATGGAAGATTACGCATTTTCTATTGACTAATTCTGAACGCTTTTCATTGAGTGCTGCTTTCAGTTGGTCTAACTGGGAGCAGTACTTGTTGGAATTAATTGTTTGGTTTTCTGGAAGAAGCTCATAATAGAGGACTCCTTTCCAATCCCACCATATACACAACATCACCTTCTTTGGATGAAAACCAGCCTTTGGTGTGGTTGGTGGTGGTTCATATCACTTGCTCCAAGATCTCTTCCATTCCACATTGTACAGCATCCACTTTTCGTTGCCCATCACAATTTGTTTTAAAAACGGAAAGTTTGCATTACGTTTAGAGAATCACATGCAGAAATATGGTCAGGAAGGTTTTTTCCGCTTAACTTATGTGGAACCCAAACATCAAGGCGATTAACATAACCAAGCTGGTGCAAATGATTTTCAGTGCTTGATTTGGGTATTTTAAGTATGTCAGCTATCTCCTGTGTGGTATAATGTTGATTGTCCTCAATGAATGTCTCGATTTGATTGTTATCAACTTCAACTGGTCTACACGACTGTGGAGCATCATCCAGTGAGAAATCTCCAGCATGATTTCGCCAACCACTTTTGATGTGTTCGATCAGTCACAGCACCTTCTCCATACACTGCACAAATCTTTTTTTGCGTTTCAGGTGCGTTTTTGCCTTTCTTGAAATAATAGAGCATTATATTCTGAAAATGTTGCCTTTTTCTTCCATCTTCAATATTAAAATGGCTACACAAAAATTCACCAATTTTTATAAGTCTTTTTTTAAATGCACACTGATATGACAGCTGTCACATACAATCTAACAAAATTGTTTCGAATGAAGTTAAAGACAACTAAGTGCTACTAAAGCCATCTTACGGAAAAAATGGAATGAACCTTTTGTCCAACCCAGTATTTTTTTCAACCACAATGGTAAGAAACCAGAAATGAACAATAGGACAGAGTCTGGAAAATTTACAAATGTGTAGAAATTAAACAACACAATCCTAAGGAATCAATGGGCCAAAGAAAAAATTAAAAAATTAAAAATAAAAAGACTGAATCATGAAGAAATAAAACAATCTGAACAGACCAAATTACTATTAAGGAGATTAAATCGGTTCTCAAAAAACTCTCAACAAAAAACTACCAGAACTACAAGGCTTCACTGGTGAATTCTACAAAACTTTTAAAGAAGAATTAATACTAATTATTTTTAACTGGATAAATCTTATGAATCTATTTGTGGATGATACACTTTGCATTTTATAAATACACTTGGGGAGATATACACACAAAGATATAAAACCAGTTAGAGCTATTGTTTCTGAATCTTTGATGTCTTTGAAAATACTTATCACCTCAGTTGGGCTATATTTCTGAAATCTAATATAATTGAGCATACATTAATAATATTATTCTTGTAAACTTTTGAAAATACAAAGAAGTGATAAAGAAGAGTATGTCTGTTACATGAGCATAGAGTATAATGGAAACTTACAAGAACAAGCCTTGACTGACTACAACCTCCACTTGAAAAGCCAGTATCTTTAATAAACAAAGGTGACAACATTCGTTTTCCAAAGCAAACTACAAGTAAAGGAAAACTAAGAAGAAATTGGAGTTTCCAGATACACCATGATGGTTTATGCACATTTCTCAGTGAATCACACCAAACCCTTACTAAAGATAAAAGAAGTATATGAACTTCAAAGCACAGAAATCTTGCAGAGAACACCTGAACCAGGGAAAATCAGGTGTAATGGGACAAACAATTATCAGGTCACTGAAGCACACATGACACATTATCCCTGCCATGGTATTCTGGGTGAAAATACTAAGAAAATCATAATCTGAGACTATCATGAAAAAATGTCAGTTTTATGCAAATTTCAGTCCACATATACCTCCCATGTTCTCTGACTCTAATACTGTATTTAAATAGTCTTTCTTATCAATATACAGAGCAAATCTCTCCTAGTTACTTTTTTTTCCCAGAACTTTGAGTTATCTGGACCACTAACGCCATCCCACTTAAAAGTGTGTTACTCCTGTTGTGCTAAGTTGATGTTGCATTCAGATGTACATTAATCATTCCACTTTCCCCTTCTTCACTAATATCTCCACATCTGAAATTATCCCATAGGGAATTTTGGATATTAATGCCTTCCCATGTTGATCTTTCACAAAAGGAATAATTTCAATAGCTGAAGGTCGTTAATTCATGGTGAGAATTTTCCATGCTCTGTAGGGAGCCTGGATGCAGACAATGGGGAAAAGGCTCTGGAACACAGAGAAGTATTGTAAAGAGCTGACTGACTATCATAAGAAGGAAAAACACAAGTAGTTGAAAACAACGTTGCTAGGCAGGAACATCAGAAGTAGAAAATGAAACGTTTGCAGGTTCTCAATCCATGACATTTCAGGAGAAAAGCAGACATAGCCTCTGACCCAGGACAGGATATTTACCTGAGAAGCTGCCATTTTCTCCTCTTCTTCCTCCTGCTCTGGGTTGTTTTCTCATCGATATTATGTTGAGGGATCACATCAGTATCTTGAGAATATGTCTTCAATGGCATCAGCGCAGCTCCTTCACCTGTTCCCACCATACCCACAGGCAAAAGGACCGTGAAATGCCAACCTTTTGAAAAAGAGAGATTCAGGAACAAAGAGCTCCTGAATGGAGACCAAACAGTGAGGTTTTTCTTTCCTGTCTACATGTGCTCTCCCCTCACACAGAGGCCCAAAAACTCTGCTACAGAATAGAGAAAGTGGGCTAACTCCTCTGCCCCTGCCAATCCCATGTAGAGCGGACACCGATGCCTCTCCAATGGCAAAAGGACCAAAGAGTGGAAGCAATGCTCACCAATGAACCCAGCAGCCCTCGTGCTTTAACAGGGCCTAAATTTAGAATCACCTGGAGTTAAAACAATGCAAACGCTCCCACCCAGATCAATAGATAGACTCAGTGGGGAGGGCACAGGTGATGTTATTTCTAAATACTCACCATGTAATACTAGTGGGAAAGTGCATGGGAGCCACACAGCAAACATTTCTTCCAAAGCTTTAAGGTGCTTACAAATTTGGGGGGAATCAGGGCCCCACTGTAAATTATGATTCTCCTGTGGGGCTCATGAAATGGCATCTTTAACAAGTTTTTTGTTGGTGCAGATGTTGCTCCTCAGACCCGTATCCAGTAGCACTGAGCTAGAGCTATCAGGCAGAGCGCACCTGAGACCACTGAGTAGCGTGAAGGTTTCAGGTAAGAACTTCCAGAAGTGAAGGTTCCCTGGGCCTGATTCCTAGGGGCTGAGCCCCTCCTGGAATAGGTGTGGCCTTGCTGTTGTCTAAGGGAGATGCTAGGTTGGTGGAAATCACATGGTGGGTTTAGGGTTGTGTGAGGGGTGGCCCGTAGAAATCTACCCAAAGGTACCCTTAGTCCTCAGGTCCTTTAGCCCCCTCTCCTCTCAGGGCCCATCTGACCCACAGGACTACCTGAGAGCAGGGCATGACCACCTGTCCTCAGGTGAGCCGAGACTCCCTACCCCCAAAGATCCAGAGCAGGAAGTTGTTTGCATCACAGATTTGTTTGAAAATAAACCAAAGGCAGCAACGGAGGGTGGATTAACATTTTGTGTTGGGAATGGACAGAAGCCTTTGAAAATGATGCCATGAATGCATATTTGGTGATTCACAAAGGAAGTCGTGATCTATGTTAATAAAGCACATTATAACTGAATCAACAGATCAGAATTTTTTTTATTGTGTGTCTATGTGTATGTGTTATAAACTGTGGTTCAAGAGTTTGTTCTCTCCACCCCTCCCTTATGTATTTATACTTTCTCAAATATTTAAAGTACATTGATTAAGGTAATAATTAGAGACAAGCACATCCACTTTTTCAGATATTCTTTGAGAATATCGTATCTTTAAATTTTTAAATTTATTTTATTTAAAAAACTTAAAATATTTTTATACAGTTTTTAAAAATAAATTTATTTATTTATTTTTGGCTGTGTTGGGTCTTCGTTTCTGTGCGAGGGCTTTCTCCAGTTGTGGCAAGCAGGGGCCACTCTTCATCGCGGTGTGCAGGCCTCTCACTGTCGTGGCCTCTCCCCGTTGCAGAGCACAGGCTCCAGACGTGCAGGCTCAGTAGTTGTGGCTCACGGGCTTAGTTGCTCCGTGGCATGTGGGATCTTCCCAGACCAGGGCTCGAACCCGTGTCCCCTGCATTGGCAGGCAGATTCCCCACCACTGCGCCACCAGGGAATCACTTCTATACAGTTTTTAAAGTTTACTTTCCATTTACAGTTATTATAAAATATTGGCTATTTTCACCATGTTGTACAATACATCTCTGAGCCTATCTTATACCCAATAGTTTGTACCTCCCACTCCCTCACCCCTATAGTGCCCCTCCCACCTCCCCACTGGTCACCACTAGTTTGTTCTCTGTATCTGTGCGTTTGTTTTCTTTTCTGTTGTATTCACTCATTTGTTGTATTTTTAGATTCCACATATAAGTGATATCATACAGTATTTGCCTTTTGCTGTCTGACTTATTTCACTTAGCATAATGCCCTCCAAGTCCATCCATGTTGCTGCAAATGGCAAAATTTCATTTTTTCATGGTTGAGTAGTATTGCGTTGTATACATGTACCACATCTTCTTTATCCATTCATCTGTTGAAGGACACTTAGGTTGCTTCTGTATCTTGGCAATTGTAAATAGTGCTGCTATGAACATTGGGGTGCAAGTATCTTTTCAAATAGTGTTTTGGGTTTTTCTTGGATGTAAATCCAGGAGTGGAATCACTGGGTCATAGGGTAGTTCTATGTTTAGCGTTTTGAATCTTTTATAATAGTATATCCCAATAAGTGTTTCATGCTCCACATACCAGCGTATTTAAATTTTAAGTGATTTTTAAAATAGCCTTTTTTTTTGGCCACATGGTTTGTAAGATCTTAGTTCCCCAACCAGGGATTGAACCCCAGACCAGGGATTGAACCTGGGTCACCACAGTGAAAGTGCTGAGTCCTAACCACTGGACCACCAGTGAACTCCCAGACAAATGAGACTTTAAAATAAGGACTGTTAGGAGACAAAGAAGGGGACTTCCCTGGTGGTCCAGTGGTTAAGACTCCATGCTTCCACTGCAGGGGGCGAGGGTTCAATCCATGGTTGGGGAACTAAGATCCCACATGCCGTGCAGTGCGACCAAAAAATAAATAAAATAAAAGAGACAAAGGAGGACACTACATAATGATTAAGGGATCAATCCAAGAAGATATAACAATTTTAAGAATTTATGCACCCAACACAGGAGGACCTACATACATAAAGCAAATATTACCTGACGTAAACAGAAAAATTGATAGTAACACAATACAAGTAGGGAACTTTAAAACCCCACTTATAACAATGGACAGGTCATCCAGACAGAAAATCAATAAGGAAATACTGACATTAAACGACACATTAGAACAGATGGATGGATGTATATATGACACATTCCATCCAAAAGCATCAGAATACACTTCATTTTCAAGTGCACATGGAACTTTCTCCAGGATAGACCACATGCTACGCCTCAAAACAACCCTCAGTAAATTTAAGGAAACTGAAATAACGTCAAGTATATTTTCCAAACACAATGCTGTGAGACTACAAATCGATTTTAAGAAAATAACTGCAAAAAACACAAACACGTGGAGGCTAAACAATATGCTACTAAACAACCAATGGATCATTGAAGAAAACAAAGGGGAAATAAAAAATACCTAGAGACAAAAGAAAATGAAAACACAACAATCCAAATCTTCAAAACACAGCAAAAGCAGTTCTAAACGGGAAGTTTACAGTGATACAAGCTTGTTTACAGGAAACAAGAAAAATCTCAAATGTACAATCTAACCTTACACCCAAAGGAGAAAAAGAAGAAAGCTCAAAGTTAGTAAAATTTTAAAAAATCATAAAGATTAGAGCAAAAATAAAATAGAGATGAAAAATCAATAGAAAAGATCAGTGAAACTAAGAGCTGGTTCTTTGAAAAGATAAACAAAATTTAGCCAGACTCATCAAGAAGAAAAAAAAGAAAAGAGAGGGCCCAAATCAGTAAAATCAGATATGAAAAAGGGGAAGGTACCACTGACACCACAGAAACACCAACGAGCATGAGACTACCATGAACAGTTATATGCTAATATAATGGACAACCTAGAAGGAATGGAAAAATTCCTAGAAATGTACTATCTCCCAAAACTGAATGAGGAAGAAATAGAAAATATAATCAATTTGATGAATTACCAGTAATGAAATTGAATCAGTTATTTTTAAAAACTTCCAACAAACATAAGTCCAGGAGCAGACGGCTTCACAAGTGAATTCTACCCAACATTTAGAGAAGAGTTAACACCTATTCTTTTCCAACTATTCCAAAAATTGGCAGAGGAACTTGCAGAGTCAGGAATTATAGGGTTGGGGGAAATGGGTGCAGGGTCGTGAGGAAACTAAGGACACTTGGTAACTGATGACTGGAACATTTGGCGGCATTAGACATACAGGACACGAGAAATGGGCTGAAGTCACTGGTAGGAGAGGAGTATAAAGAGCAAGAGAGAAGGAGGGTACGAAGGATAAAAGGCTTGGGAGCAGTAGAAGGGGAGGAGGTTGGGTTGAGAGCTCTGGAGTCCGGGGGATAGAGGTTTCATGGGGACGGAGGTCTAAAATGCACAGGATGGACATGGGAGAGCAATAAAGAAGCCTAGAAGGGGAAGAATTCATTCTAGAGATATCTAAAGGTCACAGAGGCAGAGAGACTGAGGTCACAATGAGGAATAGAGGATGGTGGAGTTGAGGGGTGGAGGAGGGTGATGGTAGTTGCAGCAGGTGGATTAAGGGTTACTAATTTTTTCTCCTATTCAGTAATTCCATGATTTTCATTCAAATCATAACCTAATCGTGAATAGTTTCTAGTTTGAGACCTTGAGGTACTAACCTTACTTACATAAAATACTTGTGATGATCCCTTCAACTGAATACACAGTAAAGGATTAGAGAAAAAATGAGTAAACAATGACACAGTGTTTCTCCTCTCCTTTAGGGACACCGGATGCAAGGTGTGACCATGGAGGGCTCACATGGAAGCCACCAGAATAAAATGGATTCTGCCTAGCACCTGAATGGCCCTGGAAGTAGATTCTCCCATGGAAGCTGCAGATAAGAACCTATGCCTCAGGAGACCCTAATTTTTGACCTTGTAAGACCGTAAACAGAAAGCCCAGCCAAGACCACTGGATTTCTAACTTATGAACTGTAGAATGTTTTCTAAACTGCTAAGTGTGTGGTCATACGTTACGGCAGTGATAGAAAACTACTGCGCATAGGAACAAATCTACTTATAAAATATGAAATTATAATATATTTAAACACTAAAATCAAGTAAAAATGCCCATTAATTAACCACCCTCCAGAAGCAATAAATTTTTTTCTTTGGCTATACATCACGGCATGTGGGATCTTAGTGTCCTGACCAGGGATCAAACCCGGGCCCAAGGCAGTGAAAGCCCAAGTCTTAACCACTGGACAGCCAGAGAATTCCCCAGAAGCAATAATAAAATTTTATCTCCAGATGAACATCATCAGTTCCAAGTATATCCTCATTGCTATGCAATTTCCATGTGTAACAAACTATATTTGAATTTGTATAATATATATCCACACAAACACTAAAATATTATGTACATGGTTCAATATTGATATATATACTGTCAAATCAAACTCTGTAAATAAAATTGCTTTCCTTAACCAATGATATATGAAGGTAATATTTTCACACCAGTAGAAATGTATCTCCTGCATTCCCAAGCACACAACATCATATTCCATGGTAATTATGAATAGAAAGACTTTACTGAAACCCTCCTTAGTTATGCATTTACATAGATACATCTGTTTTTGTCCTGCTATCACAGAATGTGGATCTCCGATTTCTACACATGTGGCTTGTGTGGGTGGTTCTGGGACATGAAATTGTTGCACCAACGTGACTGCATTTCTACGTTAGGTGGACAATTGCTAAATTACCTTGCAAATGGATGAAAAGTATAATATCCCACCTACTGCGTTTCCAGTGTTAAAGTAATTAAACAAGGAGGCCATTAGGCTGAGGTGACTCTCATACTTTGGTAACCTATTTAAGCAAACAAAACTTAATTCAGAGTCAAGGCACGTTAATCTGAGAAAATAAATTAAGAACAACCAGTCACACACTACCAGCAAGGCTTTCCCAAACCAAGGCGACTGGTTAAGATACAATCAATTATTATCCTTGCTTTGATGTGGTGTCTTCTTTAGAAAAACCCCTCTCTGAGTTCCTGCAGATAAAGTGCTCCTAACCACCTTTGATTTGAGGCTGCTGGAACTGAACAGAGGTCGGCTCAAATGAACACTTGAAAACTGGAATGCTCATAAATTAACATTTTAACACACAGGGCCACATTTCTTTTTGAGCACTAGCACCTTGTCTGGTCCCTAAACACCTTGCTCAGGTGCAGCGTGACCTGAGGACTCAGGGTGAAGTCTCTCCCCGCTTCTCCCTGCCCCCACTCACTCACGCCAACAACACACCAGCACAGCTGTGCCCTCACTTGACCAGACTGCACCCTCGATAACACCACACTGCCTGCACCAGCAGAGTCTCCCACCACGTGCTGAGCAGTGCACAGAGGACTTCTGGCACACACCCGCCCCTCCCAGGGCCAAAATATCCTTCACCAGCCCGGGGCTCAAGATCGCCAGCCTTGAAATACATTTTAATGGAGCCCACACACCTGAGTTCGCAGTTCAGGCAAGCTGGTACCACAGTCTGTAGCACAGACCAGTTCTCCCTCTGACCCGTGTTGTTACCCCTTGGGTTTTGACAGCCTTCCCTTTTCTGGCCTCTTCTTTAGCCCAAATCTTCACACAGGCACACACAGGGAATGCAGGTGAAACACATAAAGACTTGAATCTAGTACCTCTAACAATGCATATGACCCAAGAGCAGACTGGAATCAGGGACTGGCCACCCAGAATCACCCTGAGTAATATAAACACATAAGGCGCTGGTCAGTCCCACCTCTAGAGCAGCCCATCGGACGCCACAGATTCCTGTTTCATACTTCGGGCTTTACATTGCAGGCACAGCTCTGCTGCCCCAGAATTTCCAACCAGAATATAGTCCTTCTTCCAAAATCAGACTTGCAGAGCCTAATAGGAAAGGTCAATTCAGATTCCGTTTAAAAGGACCACTTAAACAAGCAAAAAAAAAGTCCTGCCATGGCTCCACCCCCATTCCTTGGTCACCCTTTTCTGAGCAGTGAGACACCAGAGTTTCTGAAAACTCTGCCACCTTTGTGAATGGATCTGGCATTCATAATTTTTGTTGCTTAGACTCAGATAAAGGAGAGCAAAGGACTATCTCCTGTGATAATGAAAGAGAAGAGACAAAGATAATCTCTACTCCCAGGAAGGCAAGCCCGACAACTAAATCCTCCTGGGAAAGATGAACATAGAATACCCAGTTCCCAGCAGATTACGACAATCAACTCTCGTAATGTGAGGATGTCAGCACAGTGTCTTGAACACAGTGCATCCTTACATACCTGTGAGCATACAGTAGATCCTCATGAAACATTCCTTTCATGAATGAACAAATGTTTCCCCATAAGTCTTCCTCAGACCCCACTGCTTTCTCTAGTCCCTGCTCAATTTGAAAGTGGTGAGCAGAGAATGTCATCTTTTCAGAAGTTGTTAGTGGTCTTCACTGGGAACAAGCAGTATTTGTGTTCGGATAGGCACTCAGGCACTGTTCTTGATTTCTCTAGATTAATGCTGCTGGAAATGAGGTCTCGGGTAAGCGACTTCAGTGGTTGCTCAAAGTGCAAATTAATTACCTTCATCCCAACTTGGAGACTCATAACGTCTGAGTGTGGGGCCCCAGTACCTGTTTTTAACGGGACACATAAGTGATTTGTATAGACATGAAATTCTGGTGAACAATGTTCCCCAAAGTCATTTTCAGCCTTGACTCCCTACTGGAATAATTTATGTATATTTTAGAACTACCATTCCCTGTGTCCCACCCCCATAGCTTCTGTCAATTAGTCTTTGGCAGGGCCCAGCATCAATATCTTAATGAAGTGGCCCAGGTTATTCTATCATGAGGCTGGGTAAACACTGTGAGGCTCCCAGCTTCATTTCTTTTTTTTCAAAATTTATTTATTTTATTTATTTATTTTTGGCTGTGTTGGGTCTTTGTTGCTGCGCATGGGCTTTCTCTAGTTGTGCTGAGCAGGGGCTACTCTTCGTAGCGGTGTGGGGGCTTCTCATTGTCATGGCTTCTCTTGTTGTGGAACACGGGCTCTAGGCACGCAGGCTTCAGTAGTTGTGGCTCGTGGGCTCAGTAGCTGTGGCTCGAGGGCTCTAGAGTGCAGACTCAGTAGTTGTGGCACTCAGGCTTAGCTGCTCCATGGCATGTGGGATCTTCTCGGACCAGGGATCAAACCCATGTCCCCTGCATTGGCAGGAGGATTCTTAATCACTGCGCCACGAGGGAAGCCCCTCCAGGTTCATTTCTGATGACCTAGTACAGGGTCCGGTCCATGGGGAAGCCTGGTCTACATAGACTTGAATGGGGGACACTCAGTGTATCTCACATTCCCAGGGCTGTAGTGGAATGTGTACGTGTCTCTAGGAGACAAGTACCTCCGAAGACAAGGGAGGAGAAACACACATAAACTCCATAAAAGAACTTTGTACGTGCACAGATTTTCCCAGGCCCCCAAAAGCAATGGAATAGCAGCCAGAACATGCAGACCCTCAGAGGCCATGGGGAAGCCTTTGGCTCTCGCTCTGATTGCCATGGAAGGTCACTGGAGCAAAAGGAAAACCCTTAGAGGGTTTAGGAGCAGGATACGAGTGGAGCAGGATAAGTACCTCTGTGACAGCAACAGACATACACCTGGGCTTCTCAAAATAATTCCCATGGAAGCAGAGCCTCCCAAACAACATTTTAAAGCCTCACTTCCTCCTTCACCTTTGTACATCACTCCTGTGTTATCTGCTTTATTCATTCCCACCTACCTGGGTGTATGACTGTTGTCTCCTTTTCTTCACATCCCAGGGCTCTTTGCTCAAAAGAGGTGACCAGGTTCAGCCTAGAGACAGCAACACCTGTTTATTAAACAATGGAACATATTACTCATTCTGGAGATTCTACAATTTCCAATCCAGTACTGTGTTCAGTAGAGAAGAGAGGACACTATATAGAAAATTACGTCACCAAATGGTATTTCCTGACAGCCCCTTTAAAATACTTAGGAAGCATTTCTAATTTGAAGATCCTTAACTCTACTTCCAAGTAGTACTCAATCAAAAATAAGGAATGGATAGCCGATTTTAAGATATGGGCAACAACATCTTGTTTCATTTTATAAACATCTAGAATGATCACTGATCTACAGCAAAAGATGCAGATCAACTCAAGAAATGAGAAGGACAAGATGAAACCTCATGAAGATTTTCTTTGCATCAACAAACCCCTATTTCCTTGAAATATGAAATGATTTCATTTCTCATTTGTGCTGATTATATTACAGCATTTTAAGATGCTTGAACACATACTATAGGACCCTTGTTTACTTTTCCTGAAGATACAAAAGTAATAAAGAAGAGAATAACTGTGCAATGGCAGTGTAATAAAAAAGGAAATTTATAGAATATTTACTAACAAAAGTCTGAACAAAGGTGAGAGTCTTCATTTTCCAAAGCAATCTACAAGTAAAGAGAAATGAAGCAGAAAGGGGGAGTATTCACATGAAATGCGATGGTTTATGCACAGCGCTCAGTAAATCCCTCCGAGACCCTATTAATGGTAATTGAAGAATTATTAACTTCTCTGCCAAGGAATCTGGCTCACAGCCCCTGAATCAAGTGAACAAAATTGACATCAGCTGTAATGGGACAAATTGATATCAGCTGCCCTATCCACGCAGGACTCATCATTGCTGTGATACCGTTTTGAAAAAAAAATCTAATCATGAGAAAAGTGTTAAGCAAGTTTAAAGTCACATATAACTCTCACATCCTGTACTCTTGTGTATTTTAAATAGTAAGTCTTTCCTTGAGGCAACTGGTAGCTCTGTTTCTTTATCAGAACTTTGGGTTACTCTGGGCCATATAGCAAATCAGCTTTATTGGTGCATTTTCATTATCCTCGTCTACATAGACTGACGCTGCATCCACACAGGACCTAAATATTACATATTCTCCTTCACTGATATCCCAGAACCCAACCGCATATTCAGTGGGAATCTTGTGTATCAACACATCCCTGAGTTGACAGGACAAAAAGGGATCATTTTCAACATTTGCACATCAGTAATTTATGGTAGGAATTCTCTATGCTGTAAAGGGAGCCTGGATGGAGAGAAGGAAATGGGATGTAAGAAAGGAATATCCTACAGATCTAACCTTGGCTATCATTAGGAAAAAAAGAAAAGTACTGTTGCAGTAAAAATAGAAATTAAGTTTTCCTTCTCCTGAGAGCAAGGAAAACAAAGGGAACAGTGAACACGCAGGCTAGAGACGAAACATAACCTGGCCTGAAACAGTTATCACTCCTAGTTTTATTTTAACTGCTACTAATCTGTAGTGGCTGTAACTAGATTTGTTCTTCACAAAGCTAAGCTCACTCCTTGACACTATTCCATCCCTGTACTTACATTTCCTATGCCCCCTTGTAACAAATCACCCCCTGTAGCTTTTGCATGTCAGAAGGAAGGTCGCTGGCCCATAAACCAGAGACAAATGGACCCAATTACCAGCGTGCTAGTCCCCAATTACCGGGCGACACCAGCTTTGACTGTTTTGAAATAATGCAAAGGAAAAAGAATGCAAGACATTCACTACTTTGATCCTTATCACATGCCCTGGACTGCGAGCCCCGAGCCCCACGTATAAAATCTTCTCCGATTCCCCAAGGAGGGGGGCACAGTTCTTGAGGCGCTAGCCTGCTGTGTCTTCCCTTTGCCTGGCAAAGAAAACAGAAAGCCTATTTCTTATCCTCCAAATTTCCATCTGCGTATTTCTATTCGGCATCAGTGCACAGGGAGCCAAAATTTGTTGGCAACAGTATTGAAAGCAAATTTGTTAGGCAGGACCACCAGAGGTAGAGAAGTAAATATTTGCAAGTTCTAAATACATGGGATTTCAGCAAGAAAAGGGGACACAGCCGCTGATCTGGGTCACAAATTTTACCTGAGAACCTGCCATTTCTTCCTCTTCCTCCTCCACTTCTAGGTTCCTTTTTCAGGCAATATTATGTAGATACATGGCACCTGTACATCTTTGAGGGCATCAGCACAGCGCCTTCACCTGCTACCCCCACTCTCAGAGGCAGGAGGTCCCTGAAATGCAGAAAGACCACTCTCCTTTGTCACGTGACAGATTCAGGAAGAAATGCGCTCCTACATGGAGACCAAGGATGTTCTCCTTCCCTGTTTTCATACGCCCTTCTGTCTCACAGTCAGCCAGAAATGCTGCTACAGCAATGGGGTATGTGGGGTGCATGGCCCTGACCTACCCACCCAGACTCTACTACCTTTCCTTAAACCAAAGGCTGGACTCAAGTCTCACACCACAGAAATATGAGAACCCTCTTGCATAACCCTGGTTTCACCCTGGAATTGCCTGGGAATGTAATTAAAGCGAATTTATTTGTAATCTATATAAATCACGTTCACCTGAAACTATGTTGAAACCCTGAATCAAATACAATATTGTATGTCAATTATACTTCATTTTTTTAAAATGCACACTCACCCAAGCCAGTAGACAGAATCTGTGAGGGAGGTCACAGGTAATAGTAGTAATTAAAACTCTCCAAGTCATCTTTATTGTAAGCCTAGAGTGCAAAGCACTTATGTAAATCTTGCCTCTCAAACTTCAATATGCATACAAAGCATTCAAGCATCCATGGAAAAAACTGGGCTTCTGCAGGTTTGGAGCGGGGCCCATGAATTGGCAGCTTTAACAAACTTCTTCCTTGTACCGAGGATGCTCCCTCAGACCTGTTTTTAGTAGCACTAGAGAAAGCAGGCACACCACACCTCAGCCCCTTCCACCACATACCTTATCTCAAAGTGACTATTATTGGTTCTGTGTACTTAAAAAATTATTCACAACCTGAAAGTTGAGAGTTATGTCTTATTCAGCGGGAATTTTTAGGGCTTCAAGCCCAGGAGGCAGCATCTCAAGTAACCCTGAGAACATTGCTCAGAGGAGGCGAGGTGGGGAGCCAGGTTATATAGACATTTTGCAACAAAGCGCAGGTAGTCAGGAACATAAAAGGATTATTGTTAATTCAAGAAAACCAGATATCCCAAGTTAAGGAATTTAGCGCTTTTCTATGTATGGGAAGATGCACGAGTCTGGGCTCACCGAAATCATTCCTTTGATAGGCACCTCAGCTATCTGAGGCCAGTATCCTGTATTTTCGCATTCTGAGTTTCCTCAGGGCTCACGGTAGGGGGTGGCTGCAGTCTGATGGCTGCTAGATGGCAGGTATTCTTTCCTTCCTGAGTTCCCTCAGGGCTCACCAGGCCTCATTGGAGGGCTGCAAGTGCTGATGACTGTGACATCCTTTGTTTAATGATATGGCAGGAAATACTCCTTTTCTCAGTTCCAAGAAAGACCACCATCAACATCTTGAAGGATCACATGTTTGGCTGGCACTTTAAAGTTTACAGAAGGCAATAAAGGCTGTAACATCTGAGTAAGTCTATTTGTTAAACAACAAATCGTTGCATTAGTGCAACGATTATTGAGCATCTACTATGTGTTTACAAGTAGGTTATGGTTTTGGAAACCTCATGTATATTATTGGAGTTAATCTTCATAACACCCTGGGATTTTGGCACTAGGAGTCTCATAATAACCATGAGGACATAGATACTAGGACTCACCTTTCTCTCTCTTCTGTTTCCCTATCATTGATTTTTTAAAAAAGTGTTTGCAGGACTTCCCTGGTGGCGCAGTGGTTAAGAATCCGCCTGCCAATGCAGGGGTCATGGGTTCAATCCCTGGTCCGGGAAGATCCCACATGCTGCGGAACAACTAAGCCTGTGTGCCACAACTACTGAGCCAGCGTGCCACAACTACTGAAGCCCGCAAGCCTAGAGCCCATGCTCCGCAACAAGAGAAGCCACCGCAATGAAGCCCATGCACTGTAAGGAAGAGTAGCCCCCGCTCGCCTCAACTAGAGAAAGCCTGTGTGCAGCAACAAAGACCCAACACAGCCAAAAAAAAAAAAAAATGTTTGCATACAATAGAAGTTACCTATAGATGGCTTCCTCTTAATTCAGCTCCGCCTTAATTCGGGTAACCTGTCTTTAGGTAAGGTCTCCAAACAGGGGTGTGGAAACGGGAGGAAGAGGCTCAGATGAAAAGCAAAGAAGGAAATTTCAGGAGAACTTGCAAGAGAAAAAAAGGGCCACAGAGATGAGCAGAGCCTGATCCACAAAAATACCAGCGCTTTTACAAGCCCTGCATTCATGGCCATCAGCTACGTTTTCAACATACCTACAGCCAGCCACCCAGGCCTACAGCCGGAAAACTGCAAGCCCAGGAGTCAAGCCAGGTATTCCAGGGTCCAGAGTCCTGCCTCTGGAGAAATAAAGGGAAGTCAGCCGGCAGACAGCCTTCACTCTGTCCAGCCACTAGGCCACCAGATCAGGCTGGAAGGGCCCCCATCAAATGCCGAAAGCAGACCTGTGTCCCCTATTTCAGGCGAGGCAACTTGAGCCAGAGGGTCAAAGCCACTGGGTAACCAAGCCCTCACGTCTGCCCGCGACCTTGAAGTTGCTCCAAAGCCGTCTCCTGGCCCTGAGGCCCAGCCAGGGAGCCTTAGCTGGGTTGCACCAGTCCTCTGGCGCCGCCTGGCGGATGTCCGCTGGAACAACAACTCTCAGCCCTTCAAACAGCCTCCCTCCCCTGCCCTGGGGGCTACACTGGCCTCGGGCACCAGCCCACCTGATATCCTATCTCCCCTCCCTCTAAGGACAGTGAAGTGCCCCACTTAGGGTCCTACTGTCTCGCAAAGTTTCCCAGGGCACTCATCCCTCCCTACAACACCCCATTACTTTATTCCAATTAGGCCTTAAAGTGACTTGATGTGACCTGGCTTTCAATCAATCAGCTCCCCCTCAATTCAGGTGCCCTGGCTTTAAGTCAGGTCCACAAACAGGGGTGCGGGGACAGGAGGAAGAGGCTCAGATGGTAAGAGAAGGAAGTTTCGGGAGATCTAGCAAGAGAAAGAAAGGGCACAGGGATGAGCAGAGCCCGACCCACAAAATACCAGCGCTTTTACAAGCTCTGCATTCACTACCAACAGCCTTGTTTTCAACATGCCAACACCCATCCAGGCCTAGAGCTGGAAAACTGCAAGCCCAGGAGTCAAGCCAGGTATCACTGGCTAAGGAGTCCTGCCTCTGCTGGCCTTGGGCACCAGCCAGCCTGATTTTCTACCTCGTCTCCCTCTAAGCTCAATGAAGTGCCTTATACAGGGGCATATATATATCTCAAAGTCTCCCAGGGCACTCACCCTTGATATTTCACCCCACTACTTTAAATCATGCAGCCTCTGAAATCACCTGAGTCTGCTTTAATTCAGGTGACTTGAAGTCTAGTGATTTGGCCTTGCTGTAAATCAATCATCTCCACCTTAATTCAGGTGAACTGGCTTTAGGTCAGCACTGCCCTAGAGGGGTGTGGCGACCGGAGGAAGATGCTCAGATGGAAAAGGAATAAGGAAGTTTCGAAAAAAGTCTTGAGAGAAAGAAAGGGCACAGGGATGACCACAGCCCGCCCACCAAAATACCAGCACTCTTACACGCTCCTGAGACATGATCGCCAACCCCCTTTTCCAGATGCCAACACCCACTTTTCCAGTAACCAACACCTTCACTCTGGGCACCACCTTGGGGTTCCACCAACCCCACCTCCCGCCCCATCTCAGAGCCTGGAAGTCTGACCTGGGAGAAGCAGTTGGGCTCCGCCGGTGCTCCTGAGCCCTCTTGCGTCCATCCCCTCTAACGACAGCTCTCGTCCCTTCCTCCTGACCGCCCAGCCCAGGGGCTTGCTTGGCCTTGGGCACCTTCCAGCCTGATTTCGTTCTTCCTCTCCCTCTAAGTGCAATCAACTGCTCTACAGAGGGACGTATTTATCTCTCAAAGTCTCTCAGGGCACTCAGCCCTCCCTACTCCACCCCACTACTCCGTTCACCCTTCCTCCCTCCACCTCCGGAACCCATGGGGCAGCACTTCTTAAGCTCCAGCCCCCTGCGACCATCTCTGGAGCCTGGATTCTTCCCGGAGTCTGGAAATTTCTGGGACTGGAAGCCAGGCTTGCAAGATCACCGGTTGCAGGGTCGTACCTGGAAGAAGGGGAAGGGGTGGGGAACTGGAGCCTTAAAGCCCACCCACGTCCTTCAAGGGGAAGGAGGAACGCATCATTTTAACAGTACTTCTCAGGGGTCAACGGTGATCAATACTCACTTGAGGCAGCAGGGACCACCTCCTAACTGTCTCCCTCGATTCTGACACAAGGGAGACAAGGGAGATAAGGGAGACGGGGGACCCAATCCCCCGTCCCCTCCCGCCTGGTGCTTTATCTCAGAGAGGAAGGAGCGCAGAGGGGCTTGGCTGAATCAAGGGACCTGCTAGCTTACAGATGAGTTTTAAGTCAGAACGCCGCAAGACGCAATTAAATATTATTGGAACCTAGTGTAAGAGCGGGAGGGGATGTTAGGAGGCTGAGGCTGAGTCCGACCGCAGCGGGTCCAGCCTTGGGACCCCGCACAGGCCCCCCCCCCCACCTCGCTTCCCCGCCTTCAGGAGGAGGGGCGCCGCGACTACAGCCCGGACTCTGCACCTCCCCTCCCCAGTTCCCATCGGGACGCGCAAGGCGGGCCCCTCCCCACCCCGGGAGGCCCGAGCAAGCCGGGCGGAGGGCACCGGCGAGAGGAGGGACCAAAGTTCCCCAGGATTAAGACGGTGTGTGCAGCTCTTCCTAAAAAGCTGCAGTAGCAGCCACTTTGAGCGAACCCGGTGCGCCTGGAGCAGCAGCCCAGGGACGCGGTGAAGGGTCGGGACCGACTTACCTGGCTCGCCGCCCAGAGGGCAGACGGGGTTTCGGCCGCCGGGGTCTGTCCTGCGGTGGCAGTGACGCTTTGGGCGGGGGCGGGGGTCGCGCCGCCCTCCTCTCAGGCTTTGGGACAATCAGCGACCGCAGGCAAGAAAAGCAGAGCGAGGAGTTCCGGGTCCTTGCGGACCCTCGCGCAGTTCTGGGCGGCGGGGCGGGGCGGGGCGGGGGCGGGGGCGGGGCTGCTTGGCCCACAGTCAAGTGCCTGGCCTCAGGTCAGGTGCCCCAGCCTAACGCCAGGTGCCCCGGCTTACGGTTGACAGCAGAGTCCTGGGATTTAGGTATCGTTCATCAAGAATGGAGCTTATTGTAAAGCAATTATACTCTAATAAAGATGTTTAAAAAAAAGTAGGATTAAATGTTTGAAGCTGTAAAAGAGAAAATAGGATATATGAGCAAGGCACAATTTATTCTCACAAATAACCAAGCCAACTTGGTGAAGATTCAAATACAACTTCTGGAAACAGAACATTTCCATTGGAATAAAATCCCCAATGGATGAGTACACCTAAAATCAGACATAGATGATAAAAGAAGTAGTAAACTGAAAGTTAGATGTGAAGCACTTCCCCATAAAGCAGGTTAGAGAGACAGAGAGAGAAAAGATTTAAAAAAAAAAAAGAAGAAGAAAAAGAATGGAGCTTATGGTACAAAAAAGTATGGGTGGCTCAGAAGGGGGTTGAAGATTTCTACCACAATAGGTAGGACAGGGGCTGGATAATAGAGGGCTTTGTACTCTGTGAAGACTTTGATTTTACTTTTGAGACACTGAGAAATCATAGGTTTTTTAAGCACGGGTGACGTGATTTGTCGTGGGTTTTGTCAAGAGTATTCTGGTAGCACTGTGTAGAGTGGTAGGTGAGGAAGCTGGTGTTTGCAGGAGAGGTCTGAGGCAAGGAGGTGAACTGAGACGTGACTGCAGAAGGCCATGTGGAGGGATAGAGAAAGTAACCATGAATTCACTTTTTGGGTGAGGAAGAGGGAAAAATTCAGAAAGACGTCCAGATTGCAGTTAGCTGAATAAATGGGAGGGAAAACTTTTCTTTTAGACGCTTGGATTTTTTTTTGAAGGTGAAGTTTTTTATGTGCAAGATATTTGAGAACTTTATGGACTGAAGGAAAGGGAGATTGAAGATATAAGAGACTGTAATTAATGCTGTGAGGGCTATAGACAGCTCCTGTTGATGTCTAAGATTAAGGATTCTGCCAAGAGGGTGGCTGAATTGATGTACTGTGAGATCTACAGAGGGTCGGGAATGAAGTGGGGTGAGGAGGAAGAAAGGTGACACAGTCAGTAAAAAGAGAGGGCTTGAAGGACTTCCTGGAAAGTCAAAGAGGAGGTGTGTTTGGGGGGAACACCAAGTAGATGTTTAGTAAATGCTGCTTAGGTTACGTGATTACTTAAGGGGGTCTGTGATGAAATTGAATGATCCCGGAAACAGAGTTAGGAAAACGAGAACAATTTTAGGGTATATTCTGTCCCACTGGACTGGCTTATTATCAGCCTGTCTGGATCTGATGAGCAGTGATGTGTAAGTCTCCAAGTGTTCACACAGGTGCTCACGCCCTCAGGGTATTCCAGGGGTTCATGTGGGAGTGAAGGAGTGGCAACAGAGTTAGTATTCCAAGCAGAGTAATCTCTCTCCTCTCATCAACTTACTAATTTTTGTATTTTTTGTAATATTAGAAGAAAAAATGGCTTAAAGCTCTCTATATTCTCTTATTTTTCAAATACTAATTATTCTTGAGCTCTGGTAAATCCTCTTTACTCTTACCTTTGGAAAATAGGTTCTCCCAGCTTTTACTTCTACACCTTAAGTAATCAAATTACAGTTTTGTGAGTGCTCTGTTTTCATAAAATTGAAAGATTTGTATGACTAGCTTACCGTGTAGTAAAAGAAAAATGTATACAAAGTTTAGAAGGGAAAATTAACCAGTAATTAAGGGCATTTCATGAAACAGCTTTTTGTGTGTGTGTGTGTGAATATTTCTCTTAAATGTGTTTTGGCCAAATGCTGTCATGGAAAGTTGTTTTTCTTAAATTGGATATAATTTGTATTATCTATCTGCTGAAAGGGCCTACAAGCAGTGGTATGCTATTAGCAATGTACCTTGAGACCAGATCTTTGTTTCTAGAAAAAACATCTCCTGCTGAAAGAACCCAGCACTTGCAGAAATAGCTGATTCCAGGGCTGGTAAAGGGAAAGTACAAACTGGAACATTTTGTGCCAGAAAGCAAGAAAGTGCTCAAACAAATGGTGAGGTCATGTCAAAAGGACACAGGAGTCAACTTTATGGAGATCTAACTTATCGTGTCTGGAACTATTTGATATCAAAATAAAATGGATTATAGACCTACTAAATAGGAATCCGTATTTTAATACATAAGTAAACACATGGGTGTAAGGAGAAGCTTCTGTGTACCATGGACTGTCAACTAATAAGTTTGTAAGAATGAAAGAGAAAAATCATTTCACAGCCATCATGGTAGTAAGTGTTTCAGACAATCATCAGTGGATGTTAAAACTAGAGAGTGGAAGTTTTATGAGGAATAGGACATGTATATAGTCTAAAAGAATCCCTCTGCAAATTACTTATTGATAACAAAGCAAGAAATGATAACTTCACAGTAAAGAAACTCCCCCTTAGCTGAGTGATCACGTTAATATTGTGTGTATGGGACTTGCTGATAAACTCTACTTCCTGGTGTGCTGCACTAAGAAGGATACGGTATCACTTCTGTGATATTTCTGCACAAAATGCATAATATTGAGTCTCATCATGCAGGAGTATCAGGCAAACCCCAACTGAGGGACGTTACCTGAAATAGCTGACTTATATTCTTCAAAAATGTTAGTGTCAAAGATAAAGGCTGAGAAATAAACTGTTCCAGATTAATGGAGACTAAAAACTGAAGATTAAAATGCGTGAAAACAAATTGCATTGTGTTGTCTTAGATCAGATCCTAGATCAGAAAAACAAAAGTTGCTAAATAAGACTTTATTAGGACAACTGGTAACATTTGAGGTCTGTAGATTAGATAATTATATTTTATCAATGTTAAATTTCCTGATTTTGATCATTGGACTGTGATTTTGTAAGTGAATGTCTCTGTGCTTAGGAAATACATCCTGAAGGATGTGTCTATGACTTATTTTCAAAAGGTTTCGGGAAAAATATATATATAGAGAGAGGAAAAGAGTGATAAATAGGGCAAAATGTTGAGTTGATGAACTTGGATCAAGGGTGTGCAGGTGTTCCATATGCCATCCTTACACATTTTAAATTTGCAATTAATTCAGAATGAAACAAATATATACATATATACCTTTTAGTATATCTTTTCTATACCAGAATTCTTATTACACTGGAATATATAAAACTAACCACTAAAAAGACTTAACCTTGCTTCTCCTAAATAGTTTATCAGTGAATGATATTCAGGCATGCTCAAGTAGCCTTGAAGAGAGTTTCAAAAGAGACCTGTCAGCTCTTCTTACCCTAACTAGTGTCATAATGATGAATGTGTGAGGGCCGTCAAGATCAGCTTCCTGAAGAGTATACCTTGAGTAATGGTCTTGTTTTCTTGTTTTTATTTTAAAGCATTATTGGTCTTTGGTCTTTTCTTTCAGATTCTGGGCCTCTGAACCTATATCATTAGTTTTCCATGTCTGTATTAATTGATAGGACCTATTCATGCTCACACTGGCAAATCTTTAATTCAGCACATCTTTAAGTACCTGTCGTGTGGGAGGAATGTATATGGAATTATAAATGACACGCTTCAAACTACATTCTTGATTACTTTCTCCCTTCTTTCCTCTATTTCACACCCTGGGAGTCATCTCTCTCTCTTAATTTCTTTGGTGTCAGCAACTTTTATCAGTTCTTTTACTTCCTAACTTGTACTCAGATTTTGCTGAAGCTCTGAACACCTGCAATATTGTTGCGGCTTCCACTAAGTTTCTCTGCACTTCCTACTTTCTGGCATAACGGGATGTTCCAGACTCAACTTGGGCAAACTCTGGAATCAGCCATTTGTCTTGGTTCGTTTTAATGGGGATTGGTATTTAGAAACCAAGTTCTGGGCAAGTTGATTCTCGAGTACTCGGTCTGCTGTTTGGCTTGTCATGTGTGTTCACTACATTTATTTTTAGACTTTTTTAGTGGGTGGAGAGAGTCCCAAAGAACATAGTATGTGAATTCTTTTGCCTTTAGTGACATACTGTTGGGAAGGCCTTTTTTCTCCATCTTCAATATTCCTATGCTTTTTGAGAAGGAGATTTATAGACCCTGGTCATAAAGGAAGCAGCTTACCCTGTGTGTTATGTATGTGTATGTAAAGTTGGATGTTGATAGGAATCTATATCTCTGGATGGGTATGTAGTTTTTCATCTTTCTGGGAAGCATATCAAAGTTACATCTACTTTTATATACGTATTTATGGTTTTCACTAACAATTTCTATTATATCTTTTGTTAGATTTGGCATCATTTTTCAGATGAAACTTGATTTCAGGTGGAATTTTAAATTTAAAAATCTTTAGTATGTCTATTAGCATGAAAGCAAAATATGACCCTTTAATAAATTAAATTGGAAAAGTTGTCTCAGAGTTTGCCATTTTCAGAATTTAGTTGGGCCAAAAATATTATATGTATGCATACAAATATATACACATATAAACTTGGGCAAATTTGGTTAAGGAAAATAGACATGCGAGGCAAAGCTAGGCAAGGGGAAGGGGTAGGAAAAGGTAGGATGTGTGCCGAGAAACAGTAAGTCCCTCAGACAGCTGGATTAGAGCACTTGTATAGGGAAGGAGACAAACATAAAAGGAAAGGATAAACAACATGGACCTACTGTATGGCACAGGGAACTATATTAAATATCCTGTAATAGCTATAATGCAAAAGAATCTGAAAAAGAATATATATGTGTGTGTGTGTATAAAACTGAATAACTTTGCCGTACCTGAAACGAATACATTTTAAATCAACTATACTTCAATAAAAAGTTGTTTTGAAAAAAAAAGGGAAGGTTTGCACCAGGTGGTAGAAACCTTTAATGCCCAGCTAAAAATTCGGGTTATTTTCTAGCAATTCATGATAAAATTATTGTGGATAAAACCATGTCCTTTAGTGATGCTGAGAAAGGGGACACAGCATTGCCCAGCCCTCAAGGTGGGTCTGTTCCTCTCAAGGAATAAATACGTATTTGAATCATGAATTCCTGTTTCCCAGGGAATGTCTTACAATTATGTGTGGCAATTCAGAATGCATGAGAAGTGTTCGTGTTTTGTTTTCTTAAATCCAGCCATTTAGTATTTACTTCTTGTTTATGACTGTACTTTGAACCTTATTTTAGGAGAATGTACCTAATAAAAGCGAGGTATTAATTTACTTTTCTATCTAGTTAATGAAGCATATATGTGTATACTTCAGAGGAAGTGAAGCAGATGAGCTGGCATTTATCGAGGGCCATATATACCACCCAGTATGTAGGTAGCTTTGTTCACGCCATCCCAGTCAGTCCTCACAAACAGCTCTTACAAACAAGCAGTGGTTATCTTCTTTTATAGGTAAGGAAATTGAGGTTTTGAGGGGGTCACATCCAAGTGACATTGCTAGTAATTGTCAAGAGGGAAATCCAAATGTGCGTCTCTCTACTTGTATGAGAATTGCCAGTCATTCATAGTATTGTTTTTTAAGATCTCATAAGTCTACAGTGAAGGGATTGCTGTGTTCTTCATATATAGAAGCTTAAGGCCAGGAGGTAAAAAATGATGTGGATGGAGAGCAGTTACAAGTGATATTTGCTAGCCTGCAAAAATAAGAACAGAAAATGGGCCAAGAGGAAGATTCCTTATAGCCAGGCAGAAACGTCTGCTAGAATATGTAGGAAGGAATCACAGCATCATAGGACTTGAGTGAATGTGAGCCTGAGGGAAGATTGGTAGCAATGATTTTATCAGAGTGAGTCATCTGACAGCTCTAATCAGAATCACCCCCTTTATTATAGCTTAGGTCATCCATGTGCCTATTTCTAGAAAAGACTGAATCAAGACAAGTGAAACATACCTGAAGATCCTGGCCTGAACATTATAATTGACCTGGCAAGAAAGTGAGGTTCAGATTTGACAGCTCAGTAGTGGTGGTGGTGGTGATGTTAGAAGTACTTAACAGTCTGTGTTTTCCTTCTACAGCATTATTTTCCAAACTTCCACAATTCCTGGAGGGGGAGGAAATCAAAAATATGTCTCCAGGGATCTTGAGGCATCAGCTGAAGTGATCGGGAATTTTTTTTGAACTCTCCTCTTTTATCTTTAGGCAATCTTCATTTTCATATCTATTTGTTTTAATTGAAATTACTTCTTTTACTGGTTAACTATTTCTTTACCCCCATCCTAAATCACCCAGTGGAATTGACAGTTTGGGAAAATGTGCTTATTTCACTGGCCTGGCATCTCCCACCTCTGCGCTGGGTGGATGCCCCGTGTGGGAAGCACCGTCTCCCAGGGTTTGAGCTCCCGCAGAGGCTTTACCGGTAGCACACGGGGCTGCCACACCCCTGTTGACTCCCCACCCCTGTGACTCCCTCACTTCTGGTTCCTCCCTATTTATCACTCTGTCATGGTCTCTTTCTTTCTCTTGATTGGCATGACTTTATTTTAAGGGCTTTATCTCTTGAGGTGTCCAACAGTTTTATTTTTAGAATTTCTTTTTTTTGTCTTACCAGGGGAATGTAACCAAATATCTATCTATCTATCTGAGTCTTGCAGGTACATAATTTTTCCTCACGATGCTGCTTGCTATTTCACTTAAGGCACAGTTGCTGCAGATATGACATGACAGAGGGCAGGCTTAGCCTGGGTGTCGTTTGTGGCCAGTCTCTGCTGGCACTGAGTCAGCATGAAGGCCCAGCTCTGTGTGTGTGGAGTTGGGGGTGGGAAGGGGGAGCAAATTGTCATCTCTGTCTCTTGGATAGGAGGGAACGAGCGCAGGCCAGCACGTACGGAAACTAATTTCAGGTCACAAGTGCCAGCTTTATGATTGTTATATATATTGTATTTTCTAGTGATTCCCAGTTGATTTCCAGCTTTTGTTACAGCCTTGACAAGAGTTCAGTGCTTTCTGGTAATTTAACAGCAGCAAAGATTTCCTTTTGTAAAGTATTTTTATACCTAAATGTCATAGGAAAAGGATTATTGCTGATTTACTGATACTAAAGACTTGGTTCACGTTAAGCCCTCGAGTCCTTTGTTTAGGGTGTCATTTGTGTCCAACCTGTTTTCTTCTCCTGAAACCCTATTGTCTACCTTGAACTGGTCTAATCTTGCTTGATCCCATGTTTCTCCACTATCCCTCTGCAGAACCACCTTTTGTACCAAATGCAATTGCATTCCTGTCTTTTGAATGACATATGCTACAAAAATAGCTTTTTACATAGGCCTTGCAGATTTCAAAATCTTTTTTTTTTTAAACTAACCTGTCTTTATATCTTCGGAACTATTCTATGGGATAGCTTGGGGATTGTTATTACTCATTTTATGAATGAAAAAAGAAGATACCAATGGTCGTGACTTGCAACTTCATGCCAAAGCCCCAGGTCCCTGGGGTTTCAATCTGCTGAACCATTCTGCTTCAGTACCCTAGTTTCTAGAAACATTTCCAGTTTTCCCAAAAGTGGGAAGAATTTATTATGTAGGTTGAGTTGTCTACAGAGAAGATAGCTCTAAGATATTTCAGGTTTTTTTTTTTTTAAGTTTTAAAATCAGGGAAGAAACGAGTTTTCTGAATTTCCAAATAGGACTGGTTCCTATCTTAGATACGTTAAATATGTTTACTTCCTGAGAACAAAGTGGACTGAATCAGAGAAGATAGTGAGTTGGCTAAGTTTTCATTTTTCTCTTTATTTCTGGGACTAGTATTTTATCTCCTCTTTGTTGAAATATCGTAAGTCATGGGTGGAAGAGTCACACTTTGTGGTTCTTAGTAGGAATTTCTGTGTTCGTGAGGTTTCTCAAAGGTAGTATTAGAGGTCCTCTAGCTATGTGAGAGTTTTTGAAAATCTAATAGAAACGGTAGATTTCCATGTGGTAAATCCATGGATCTTAAAATATCAAGCTTCTTTACTTTTGGCTGGAATTTAACGCACCTGATTAGAAGCCCTGCTTAGCAGCACATGGCCATGACTGATTAAGTTTTTTGAGAGTTGTCATTTGTTTGTAGACAAGGAGTCGGTGAGGAGAGAATAAAATCAAGTGACGCGTCTCCTAAGGCTCCAGATAGCTGGGAGTCTGAGATCTGTGCTGCAGTGATGGAAAATGTCCACCAGGTGACACCAAGGAGCTGCTTAACTGTTGGCTCCCCAGCTAGTTAGTGACTGGACCACCTGAAGCCCATTTAAACTTCTCCCCACCTTGTAAACTAAGGCTCAGCTGCAGCCACACCTTCAGCTCTGGTCCTTGACTTCCCCTGCACCCGCCCACTCAGTGCTGCTGCTGCTGCTCTGTGTCGGCTGCGTCTCACCACACTGTGGGTGTTGACTCTTCCCCTGGATGGGAAGCTTCTTGAGAGCAGCGCCAAATGAGTTTACTTTAAAGCTTATTCCTTTCGGTATTTCCAGCAGTGCCGGGCGCAGGACCTCTGAGGTGCAGTGTTGAATTAACATCTCTTGGTGATCCGTGCGCTAGGTGTGACCCTCCATTGCATTCATGTTCAGTATGTTTTTTGTCCTGAACGGCATGTTTATTTTCCCAGCTGCATAAATGACTTGCTGGAGGGGATTGTGTAGTTTCGTAAACCTTACTCCAAACTGCACCCTGACCAACCACTTTCACTAACTTCCAAGACAGTTACAGAGATCATTCCTGTGGAATGATGGGTCTTCCCTGCAGCCATGCAGTTGGCCTTGGCGGTGGGACTTCCCTGCGTGTTAGGCAGCAGATGGCCTCGGAGTTGTTAGGCTGTGCGCCGTATGGGTAGGAGCTTGGGAAAAGCAGAAAAGAATCCTCTGTAGCTCTCATCCCTCTGCCTTATCTGGGCTCCCAGCGGGGCCTCCCACAGCGAGCGGGTTTGGCCTGGAAGGGAGGCCTCTTGCCAAAGAAGGGCCGGCCCGGGAGGAGCAGTAGTACCACAAGCGTATTGTAGCTGGATTGTGTCATTTTATTGGAGACCATTAAGGAAATGGACGTTCATTTTTTTCTTTTCCAGAAAGCAGATAATGGCTTCTAAGCCAATTGGAAGGAAATTTGAAAAGGTTTCATAACAGTGTTATTTCATTATTACAGCCAGCCTCCACAGGCAGCCAAGTTGTTTTCAGGCCCGACCCTGGCTCTGGCTTTTTCGTTGTGTGGATACCTTTCCAAAGTGTCTGATTTGATGACACATTCAGGGGTTCTGTGTTTGATAGCAGCCCTAAGAGTGTGCAGAACTCTGAGCAAACAGCATTTACATTTACCTAATGTAATTTTTAAAATGAGCCACAGTCTAGGTGATACTGGAGATAGTAATACTGATGTGGTGTGTCTGGGCGTTTCTTGAAAGGCTGTTTGTTTAGCTCCCTAGCGAATTTGATAAACCAAGGCCATATTTTTATTTCTAGAGCTGGGAGTTCCCCAAGCTGGCCGTTTTGACCTTTGAATGTTAGGAGCCCCAAAAGTTCTGATTATGAGACAAGGAAAAGGCAAAGCTTTTCTTGTCCATTAAAAAACTCAGGACCCACTCCTGGCATTCCATTGTCCTACAAAGAGCAGAGAATGGGACCCCTGCTCTTTGGGGTGGTGTTACTTTAAAGACAATCAGAATCTACCTGTTAAATGCTCATCTTCTCTGTGAGTCTGTATCTTGGTTATTATTACCTTTGGCAGTTGAATTTAAATCCATTGGGGATGGGGTGGGGTAGTTTGTAAGTACATTTTCAGAAATGCATCTAAAAGTCTTTTCAGGAAAAATTTGGGACCTGCTAGTGCAAATTAGCATCACTAATACAGCTGCTTTGTTTTTAGGTGATTGGCGAGGACAATGTGGCGGTGCCCTCCCACCTCTGCAAGGCGATCCTGGTGCGCAGAAGCCCAGGGTCTACTGAGCCCCTGGCACTAGGGGCTTCGTGGTGCCCAGCGAGGCCATTGGCTTCCAGCCCCAATTAAGTGAGCTCCAGGTGAGCTTGCAGAACCTGGAGAAGTTGTCAGGACTGGTGTTTTTCCCTCATCTGGATGGAAATAGTGACATCAGGAACATCTGCTTGGTGGACACCTGTAAGCTCCTGGATTTCAGGAAGTTCACTCTGAGCACAAGAAAGATTCAGGGAGCCCGATCGGTACTCAGACTGGAAAATCCTTTCATGGAAAATTTGCGGAACGCAGGCATTGAACCCAGTGAGGACTTCATGACTCACTGCAAGAAGAAGCTGGAAGAACTCAAAGCTCAGAGCAGTCAGGGGTCCTGGAAAGAAAGCCCTCGTAGTTCACCTCTCAGAAGTGCGACATTGTCTGTAATGAAGCAGGTGCAGCCTCTTTGGGATACTATGTTTTTGTGGCTCTGCTTTAAAATGATGGACTCCTAAATTTCAGACTAAATTTCTCCCCAAAAGATCAAGGATGTCAAATGTTTTGGTTGGTATTTTATTTGACGTGGGAAACTAAGGAAACTGTTAACGCCTGCAGATCACGGGCTGGTCTTGTGTCAAGTTAACAGGAGGGCTGTGTCTGTAGGATGACTCTGTGTGCGTGTCTCTCTGGATGTATTGTACGTGAAGGCGTTATATTTTCTGCCTCCGCATCATACAGTGTCTTTGATGTATCTGCTCAGCCTTCGTGGAACCAAATATTGTACGTGTTCTTTCCCTGGGACTTGAGCTGGTCTTAGAGATGGCTTTTGGAGATCCCCTATGCATTGTCCTGACCATGTGTATCATATATTTGTTTCTTGTTCCTCCCCTCATGGGCCTGCTGTTCCTCCTCTTCTGTCAACTACATTTTCTGCTCACTTAGTATGTTCTATATACTAAGCTCAGTGCTTTACGTGTATTATCTTACAACTACCCCCTGAGGGAAATACCACTATCCTCATTTTACCCAAGAGGAAATTGAGGCTTAGAGAGCTGAAGTGTTTTGCCCAAGGTTCATCTTCCCAAAGAAGTAATCCACAAGGAATGGGCACACAACATGGGGTACATTAAAATCTTCCCTGACACAGAGGCTTTTGACTCAGAAAGACATATGTCCTGAGTGATGGAAGGGGTGTCTGTGATCCTGGGGCCTGCTTGGTAAGAGGGGTCTGGTTCCTTGTCTGCCATCGAGCCAGAGGGACTTTAATGTCCTCTGACTTGAACCCTCCTTAGTTCTTTGGGAAGAAACAGTCACAGGTATTTGAAGGTTAAAGGTCAGTGCTTTTTGGGGTTTATCAAGGTCCCTATTTGCCTTCAGAAATGCAATTCTTCTAGAGACTGGCTGGTGCCAAATCGATGTGTTCCTTGCTTTCCAGATGGGCTTTTTGTTCTAGAGATTGAGGAACCTTAGAAGGGTCTGTGCCCACAGATTCACCAGCTGGTGGCTCACTCACCTTTGTGCCAGCGTGCCTACCTGGATGGCATACATAGGGCTGGTGGTTGGCCCAAAGACCCAAAAACTGTTACCTCTGGGGGAAACAGTGGCTGTTTTCTGAGCCAGATCTCTAGATTTGGGTTTATGTGGAATCCTTTCATGGGCTTTCATAAGTGTAGGCAGTAAAATGTCTTAAAATAGGGCACAGGAACTTGTCTGACTGTGTCCTGTCACTGCTGTCTTTCCAAGTGCTGTTACTAGAACAGTTTTCATGGTGCTTTGTGTTTGTCTCTAACAGACATGCCAAGGCTTTAAGATAAAGGTAAGATGATAATGATTGACATTATTCTGCTTTATTTGGGTAAAAAAGAAAGAAGTTGGGGGGTCAGAACACTGCAGCCCAATTAATACCTGCCTGTTTTATCACACTGTTCCCCATTAGCTTGTGCCAGTCTTCTTCTTCTCAGGGATAAAGAGCCCAAATGTCACTGTGACCAAAAACTCTGTTACTTTCTCTCCTTGTTGGAGAGGTGACAGTGGGGTCTGGGTGTTTTTCCAGGAGCCTGAGGGCGGCTCTGTGGGAGAGGTCCTACCGCCCATCTCAAGAGGCAAGCCCCCATCCACTGTCCCCGGGGCCTGTCACTACATTCTCCTCTGACCTGAATTTCCAGCAGCCTTGGGGGTTATTCCCATGTTGTTCTCACTCCTGTGTCACCACCTCAATGGTAGAGAATCTTGATTTTTAGATCAATAAAGTGTCTTAACATGTTTTTAGTTCCTATGAAAAATGCTACCTGGTCATTGTGAAAAAGAAGAGATAACTACTTACAATTAAAAAAGCAGTCTCCCAGTCCTCATTTTTATATGTAGAAGTTTTGTTGATATACGACAAGTGATGCTTGAATTGTCTCAACACTTCCGCTAAGAGTCCCTCCAAAACAAACTTTGAAATGTAAACACTGGGTAGAGCTCAGGACTTTCCTCTGGATCAGATCACTTCTGCCTCCCCCGTGGGACTGTTGAGTACTTGGATTCAGACGCAGCAGAGCCCTAGGCCTCCCCCCCAGCATCAGGTGTGTCCCTCTGGTCAAAGAAGCACCTCATTACTGACCTGAGCCAATCACCATCCAGCCGGGCCCTCTCCGGGTCCTGCCGTGGTCTCAGGCTGCACCTGGGACTCTGCCTTCCACTCTGTTTATGCTCAGGGAGCCCCTGGTCTGAGGGAGGCTGCCGAGGGAGAAGGACCCAGGCTCTGCTGCTGGGACCCCCCTCTGGGGGCGAGGGACTCACTCCCTAATCTCTCTCCACCTGCAGTAACATCGTTTTTAGAGACTTCAGGTTCTTTGGTCTATGGATTGAGACTATTTCGCCTATATCGTATGCAGCAAAGGGGGACCTTACACAAGTGGCAAAGGTAGGATGGGTGTGCTAGCCCCTTAAATACCTGTTAGTGTTTCTGCACTTGTGACTCCATCTTCAAACGACTGAAAACCTCCGCCCCTCCTTCAGGACTTAGAATAGAGCCCAGCAGGAGATACAGAGTCTGATCTTGAGGGAATGGCTTCTTGCAGAGCTGGGCTCAGCCTGCAGCCCTGCTCTTGGAGTGACTGTGAGTATTACCATGTCGCCTGTGTTCCCTGCCTTGATCGTGAGTCCATAAATGTCATTGGTGTTAACATGACGAATCTCCAATTTCCCGTCAGCGGCCTGTCCCCGACCCCAGGGTCTGCTGTTCTGTTCCCTGCTAACTCCCTACCACATCCACCCTGTGTACCCTTCCCCTTTCTGGGCCCTCACTCTCCTCCTTGAGCCTCTAATTCATTCTGGTGGAGCTGGTCAGGGGTAGCCTCACATCGACCATGGAAGCCCTGCTCTTGCCCACATCCATGCCCAGCCTCTCCACCTGGCCTGCTTTTCTGGTTGTCGTCATGGAGATGGTCTATCAGGGGATCCAGTGCTGCTTTTGCAGTCCAGCCTCACCTCCAGGGACCAACCCTCAGGTCATCAGAGGGCCGAGTGGGATGCACTGCACTCTGTATAATTTGGGGCAGGGGAGATGGGGTGCTTGGATGGGCTTCTCTTCCACGTTCCTGAACTTGACAATTCGGCCAAGGGCTGGTTCACCCTGAGTGCACAGCACCTCTAGGGGTCACTGTGGCCTAATGCCACACCGCTGGGACCTCGCCCCAGCACAGAGCCTCAGTAGGCAGGCTCCAGGCTCTCAGGCTGGATGGGACAGGAGGGGTCATCTCTTCCAGTGCGCCTCATGTTTGGCTCACATCAGAGAAGCCTAGAGAGTTTAATTTTTCCCCCCAATTTTATTTTGAATAATTTCAAGCTTTCAGAAAAGTTGAAAGTGCAACGAATGCCCTCTCCCTCCATACTGTGTTTCATTTGCGTTCTTGTCTTGAACCATTTAAAAGTAACTTATTGTCTAAAAAAAATGTAAGTTGTAGACACAGCACTTCACTTTTCTTTTTTCTGTTTGTTTTTTTTTTTTTTTCTTTTTGGCTGCGTTGGGTCTTTGTTGCTGCACGTGGGCTTTCTCTAGTTGCGGCAAGTGGGGGCTACTATTCATTGTGGTGCGCAGGCTTCTCATTGCGGTGGCTTCTCTTGTTGCGGAGCACGGGCTCTAGAGCGCAGGCTCAGTAGCTGTGGCGCATGGGCTTAGCTGCTCCACGGCATGTGGGACCTTCCCGGACCAGGGCTCGAACCCGTGTTCCCTGCATCGGCAGGCAGATTCTTAACCACTGCACCACCAGGGAAGTCCTTTGCTGTTTTTTTACTTTATTTTTTTAAATTGAAGTATAGTTGACTTACAAAGTTAATTTCTGCTGTAAGCAAAGTGATTCAGTTACACATTCTTTTTTAAATTATTCCTTTCCATTATGGTTTACCATAGGATATTGAATACAGTTCTCTGTGCTATACAGTAAGACCTTGTTATTTATCATCCTATATATAATAGCTTACACCTGCTAACCCCAACCTCCCACTCCATCCCTCCCCCAGCCCCCTCCCCCTTGGCAACCACAAGTCTGTTCTCTATGTCTGTGAGTCTGTTTCGTAGGTAGGTTCATTTGTATCATATTTTAGATTCCACATATAAGTGATATCATGTGATGTTTGTCTTTGTCTGTCTTACTTCACTTACTGTGATCATCTCTACGTCCATCCGTGTTGCTGCAAATGGCATTATTTCATTCTTTTTTATGGCTGAGTAATATTTCATTGTCTATATGTACCACATCTTCTTTATCCATTCACCTGTCGATGGACATTTAGGTTGCTTCCATGTCTTGGCTATTGTGAATAGTGCACAGCACTTCACTTTTTCATACTTCAGCCTGAATTACCTAAGAAAAAAGACATTCCCCTATTTCCAAAGTAACTATTATCACATCTAAGAAAATTATCAAGCATTCGATATCGTCTAATAAACAATCTCAATTAGAATTTGCCTGCATGTTCCCCAAATGTTTTTTATACTTTTTTGAAACATCCAGGCTTCAATCAAGGTTCCTATATTATATTTTGTTAATTATGTCTAGTCTCTCAATCTAGAATAGTCTGCCTGGTGAGCTTCAAAAGAATAGTAGATTCTCCAACCCCACACTTGAAGATTTTGATTCAGTAGATCCGATGTGAAGCTGGAATCTGTATTTTCTAAACAAGCAACACTGGCAATCCTGAGGAGCAACCAGGATTTGGAACCGGACCATATGCCCTTCTTTGCTCCCACCCTCCCCCAAGGCACACATTCCTTAGACAGAAGTCTTCTGGCAAGCAGGTGGTCTTTGAGTTTGACCTTGTGACTATCAAGGGAAAACTTTCTCCTATCCCATTAGGCCCCCAGGTGCCCAATTTTCTTTATAGAAGAGCTGCATAACATTCAGCTGAAACCTTCCCCTGTAACTCCTGCTCATCAATGACAGGCCCTAACCGCCTTTCCAGGCTACACAGAACTGGCTGGCACCTACTTTCACCTGATAGCCCTTTAGAGATAAGGTGCTCCTAATGACATCAGGGCATCTCACTTCATGCCCAGGCATTCATGGATTTCAGACCCTTCACCATGATTTCACATGTCTTCCTGGTGTGGCGACCACGTCTGGACAAAGCATTCAGGGTGAGGTGATAGCAGTGCTGAATCGAGGTGGGGGATTGACACCCCACTTTTCTCACTATACCACTGGTTCACGTGGGACTCGCTCCAACTAACGGCTTCGGGTCTTTTCCACATGATCTACTGTCAAATCACTTTCTCATCATGTGCTCACGTAGTCAATTTCTGGAACACAAATATGGCATTTTATGTATGCCCAACTATTAAGATTCCACTTGATTATAATTCCTACCCATCTTCAGGCGAGTTCACATTCTCGATGATCCTGATTTGGCCATCTGACATGTTAGCTATGCCTCCCAGCTTTGAGATTGCAGATTGGAAAAACAAGCCTTCAATGTGTCCGTTAAAAACATTGAAGGAGACAAGAGCCAAGGAAGGTCCCTTTGGTAAAAAATTCATTTTACATGGCAACCTGCTTCACATACCCATGCAGCAAGTTTCATGTGATAATAATGGGCTCTGATATTTTCAGAACTTACATTCAATTCTCTTCTATGTCTTAAAAAAAAAAAACACTAAATTGATTGTACAATGCAGAAATAGGTCTCCATGAAAATTTGCCTGTGAGTCACTCTGGGACAGGGAGATTGCCCACTGCACCTCTGGTTGCACACAGCACGGCTGGGCCAGCGCTTTGGACACCTGTGCTATGCAGGGAGACTGCCCAGCCCATCTTCCCACTTACACATGTAATGTTTGCCCTCCACCCCGCAAGGCTGTTGCCGTTACTTTACTTTGCTTTGTAGTTCAGTCATTCATCATTTACTTGTCTTTGCCCTCCAAGGCCTGCTAACTTCCTGGAGGCAGGCAGATTGCAGAGTTGACTCCTTTCTGCGGCCTCCAGAGGGTTCTGTAAACAGCACGTGCCCAAGACGTGTTATGGAGTTACCAGCAAGTCGGAAATGTTGAGCTTATCCTGCTTGAGTGTCACTGCGCTCATGGTCCCTGTGAGGGAACCCAGGAAGGCTGAGGACTAGGGCCTGGCTGGGGGGGCCAGTCCCCCTGCAGGGAACACAGAGACTGGCCTCTGAGATGATGGCTTCTCAGAGGAGGGAGGAAGGCATGTGCATTGTTCTGGCTGTGAGCTTGTGGGCAGGCGCTGCGTGGAGCAGGGCCCTGTGCTGGGATGACTCCCAGCGGCGTGCTGAGCACTACTTCCAGCCGGCTGGAGTTCCCCGGGCGCTTTCCCCACTCACTTTTCATCAGGATCCACAGGGTCTGGTCCTGAGGCCGCCCGTCCCAGTGGGAAGATGGGAGCACGGAGGTGCCCGTCAGAGTGTGCTGAGCAGGGCTTTTGTGTGTTTGGCCCAGAGAGAAGCGGAGTTAAATTTAGGTCTTCCAGCTGTGTGCAGGTGTGGAACCCTGCCCTCTCCCCTGCCCCCAGCCAGGATCTTGGAATTATTTCTCTCCTCTGCCTCCCCCAGCCCCAGTTCCTCGACAGGCACAGGATGAACCGTCATGCCTCTGGTGATGCCAGGGCTCATTTCTGCCCAAATGTCTTCTAAGTCTGGGGACAGTGGCAGACAGTGGCCTTGAATTTGCCGGGCCTCCCCAGGAGCTCCGAGGCCTTGGCACATCTGGGGCCCAACTGGCTCTTTCTTAGCCCACTAGGCAGGACACATATTTTAGTTCCCTCCACCTCCCATGATGGGCCCCTGACTTCTCCCCCGGCCTCCTGATTTCTGTGCTGTGTGCCCCCTCTCGCCTCTCTGCCCCGCACTGCCCCACACTGCAGAGGGAGCCTTCAACCTCTCGCTGTCATTGCCATTCAGACACGGGCAGAGACCTTGGATCTTCTCCAAGGTCACTGGAGTCCAGGACAGTGTGACGTGTCTATGTCCTCTTTCCCCATATGAGGCTGAAACTTGAATAGACTGGGATTCCTCAGGGGTAAGTGTGCTGCGACGTCTCCTTCACTGTGGCCCTGGGACCCTTCCTCCGGGCTCCCTGGCTGAGGCTCGGAGCCTTACAAGCTCTGGTCTAGGGTCAGAGCCTAGCTCTGCTCCTCTGCATACTTGCAATATGATTTCAGGTAAGTGGCACCCCCTTACGCCTAGTCCCCTGTGTGCAACGTGAGATTGGGCCGGACACTCTCCAGGGTCCCTCTGTGTTCGGTGTTCTGACTGCCCAGGGCAGAGCACTCCTTCTCATAATGCAGCCTGCAGGGGTGCTTTGCAGGGAGATATGCAGGGGCAGCCTGGAGGTGCGGGGGGTAGTGGGCTGAGGGGCCTCAGAGGAGGTGTGAATGAGGGAGAGGCAGAGCAGGCCGGTGTGGACAGCCCTGTCCCAGTCCTATCTCCCGTCCGCGACACCCTCTCCACACCCCAGCCCCGATAAGCGGGTGTGAGCCACGGCCGCCTTGTGACAGGTCCTTCAGTGGGGAGGGGATGGCGGGGGTCCAGGTCTCTGCTGAATCCGGACGTCAGCGCCTTCCTCCCCCACCCCCTTTTCCCTGCTGGGCTGGACAGGCCCAAGCAGCCCCATCCTCCCTGACACTCGGCCAGCGAGGTTCAGCCTCCTCAGGGGTGCAGGGAGCAGAACTCCCTCAGTCCTTTCTGGCAAAGAGCCGAGGAGGACAGCCACCCCTGCCAAGCTGCTCCTGCAGTGACCGTGGGGCTGGGGCCTAGATGGTCCTCTCATCTCCTGCCCTCACCCAGTCTCCTCCAGTCTCTGTGGCCATCAGCTTTCAGTCATCCCCCCTCAACTCTGACTTTGGGGCCACTGTTTCATCGGGGCCCACCTTCTTTCCTCCAAGGCCCCAGCCAGTGTTCACCACCAGCAGGCCAAGGCCAGAAACCCCTAATTTCTGGGTTTGTGGGCCTAGGGGTCTGAGAAGAAGAGAAACTGAGCTTGGAGCTCTCAGGAAGGGGAAGGGAAAGGCAAACAGGCTGGGCTAGAGGCTGCAGGACACCCCCGGGAAGGAGGGTCTTTGCCCCCAGGCCTAAGGCACTCAACTCGGAGCTTCCTTCTGCTTTCTCAGAGGCTCGCTAACGTGTTCAGAGCTGAAGATTGCTTTGATTCTCAGTCTGCCACCATTGTGCATCGGGCAGCCCATCCATGTGCATTTGGGTGTAAAGATGTGCGTGTCCTCTGTGTATGTTCCCATCCCCGGGTTCCGTTCTCAGCCGCTGCACAGCTCATGAGGCATCAAGGCCCACTGGCTAAGAGCACAGACTCTGCAGCCAGGCAGGTTGACCTGGGGTCAGATCTCAGCTCTGCCATCTTAACTGCTCTGTGCCTCAGTTCCCCCATCTGCAAAAGGAAGATGACAACGTGGACGATAGTACCACATTCCTTGTAGGACTCTTGCAAGTATCAAATGAGTTACTACATGTAAAGTATTTGAACAGCACCTGCCACGGAGTAAGAACCATGGAGTTGTTGGCCATTATTATTATTTGTGTAAATTTTACTTTAATGTGATTTCACATACATCCTTTATGCAGAGTCACCAATTATTTATATTTTGCTCATTAATTTTATAATTGTCTCTCTACATATATGTATGTATAATATACTGTATATTCTATATTGTATATATACTATACATAGTATATACACATACAGATTTTTTTCTCTGAATCACTTGAGAGTAAGTTGAAGACATCATGCCTTTTTACCCCTAAATACTTGAGAGTGTATTGGTGAGGACAAGGATATTCTTTTACAAAATCACAATGCAGTTAACAAAATCAGAAAATTTGTTATCTAATCCACAGGCCATATTCAAATTTCATCCGTTGTCTCAATCATGTCTTCTTTCTATTTATTTATTTTTCCTGGTCCAGGGCCACCTGTTGCATTTAGTTGTCATGTCCCTTTAGTCTCCTTTAATCTGGAAGAATTCCTTGGCCTTTCCTTGTGTCTCTTGAACTTGACAGTTTTGAAGAGTTTAGGCCAGTTATTTTGTAGAATGACGTTGCTCAAGTTCTGTTGCTGTTTCCTCATGATTTGTTTCAGGTTATGCATTTTTGGTAAGATTACCACAAAGGGGATGTTGTATCTCTCTCGGAGTATCACTGGGGGAGGCACGCAATATCCATTTTCCCATTTGGTAGCGATGTTGTCCCTGATCACTTGGTTTAGGACGTGTGTGCCAAATTCCCCCGCAGTTAAATTAAGTAAATTAAAGAGCAGCTGTGGGAAGATACTTTGAGACTATGTTCCTCATCAAACTTTTATCCTAATTTTCATCCACTGATGATTTGCTACTCCCTCCCTCCTTCTAAACTTACTAACTGGACCATTCAAACTGGCTCCCATGTCATTTGACATGTATATACCAGTCTAAGCACTCTCTTACTTTCTAGGATGGTCCGGGGCTCATTTTGTATTTTTTCTCTGCTCTAGCAATGAATCGGCCATTTCACCAAGGAGTCCGATTTCCTGTGAATGGAGAATGGTATTTAGAAACCAAGACTTGGGGCTGCATGTGCTCATTGATACTGGTGTATTATTGTTCCTCCTTGACCATTTTATCATCTGTTCACTTGTATGCGAAGGTTGGGGCAGCACCAATGAAACTGCAGCTTGGAGACGGGAGGGGCAAAGGAGCAAGGTGACCTGCATAGAGTCCCCTCTCCTCTCTGGCTCTCTGAGTCCTCCCCACCTTCTCTTTCCTTCTTTCCCTCTTCATCATGACCTCATGTCCCCCTTCTTGGTCAGAATTCCTCTGGAGATTCCAGCTGTGGGAACCTCTGAAACCATTTCCCCAGCTACGTGTGTGATATCAGAGACAGACAACTATGTAACCTTTGTGTGTGAACAGTCAAAGGCAAAGATAATTTACAAGAAAGTTTTTGCTTAGAACAATCTGGTGACAGGGTGATTGGGGAAGACACATTTGGAAGATTTCCACATGGAAATGTTCCTTTTTCCAGCATGAAAAGCACACAGACCCAAACCTGTGCTGAGGTTAAGGCTGGGGTGCCGCTGGAGGTCTGCTCTCCAAATAAGCCTCTGCAAAGCTCAGGGGACCCGCAGGAATGGTTACATGCCTAGTGCAGCCCACTTGCCATGTCCACAGGTAGCAGGTACAGGTGTGGCTTAAGAAGAAACTGCCTGGAGTCCGGGGAAGGCCACTTGGCTGGCTTTGTTAGTTATTCAAATGTAGCGTGAGTACATATCCGTGGTCCCCCACTTGGGAGTTAGTTAACTGTTTTGAGACTATATTCAAGGCTTCCTCTCTCTGAGATCTGGGGTATGGAAAGCTGGCCTCTGGAGGAAGTGCATCAATTTACAGAAGGACCCAGAGCCTCTGGGATGGAGGAAACAGTATCCAGCTGCTACATCCTGAGATGAGAAGGGGAGGAGGTGTATTGTGTGGGAGTGGCGTGACCACAATAAAGGCCTTGGACCGGGGGCTTCTGAAATGAAATCATCTTGGGGAAGCAGAGGTCAGGGGTAGTGACAGGATCCCAGCAAGGGCTCCCCTGTGTTTCATGGGGGAACGCTGCCTTCAGCGTGGAGTCAGGCTACTGCTGGGAGGTGCTGAGCTGCACTTGTGCTCTCGACTGGAGACTGTGGTTATTTATCCACAGGAGTGTCACCTAGAGATGAATCAAAGTGGGGTTCCCTCCCTGGGCTCCCCGTGACTTTGAGGAACCGCCTTCTGATAGCCTGGGCTGGATCCTGTGAGGTGTCCAAGTGTCCTCAACAGTGACATGGCAGTGCCGTCAGACCTCAACCCCAATTTTGTTTTGTAAACAATTCAAGCAGAAGGTGAGGTTCCCTCAAGAGAGGGACTGGATGTGTCATGTAAATTCTTGATAGGTTGATAGAAAACATTAAAAGCTGATTGAGAGTATTCCCTGCCAGTCCAGTGGTTAGGACTCTGAAGCTCTCACTGCTGAGGGCCCAGGTTTGATTCCTGGTTGGGGAACTAAGATCCCCCAAGCCACACAGCCAAGAAAAAAAAGCTGACTGAGGCCGCCTTTGTGCTCTATGCTCAGGGGGCAGTTCATATAGCTACATTCACAACGACCAGAGAAGCAGTGTTTTCCTATCAGCAGCGACATAGTACAATGCTTCAGGCGGGTACAGGAACTTGCTATCTTGTGGAGCTTCTGCTGTCTGTGGTAGACATAGGAGGTTCTTTTCCATTATGGGTTATTACCGGATATTTTCCATTATGGGTTATTAACAGATATTGAACATAGTTCCCTGTGCTATACAGTAAGTCCTTGTTGTTTATCTATTTTATATGTAGTAGTGTGTATCTGTTAATCCCAGACACCTAATTTATCTCCTCCCCTTCCCCTTTGGTAACAGTAAGTTTGCTTTTTTTTATGTCTGTGAGTCTGTCTCTGTTTTGTAAGTAAGTTCATTTGTGTCATTTTTTAGATGCCACGTATAAGTGATATCATATATTTGCCTTTCTCTTTCTGACTTACTTCACTTAGTGTGATCATCTCTAGGTCCATCCATGTTGCTGCAAAAGGCCTTATTTCATTCTTTTTTATGGCTGAGTAGTATTCCATTGTCTCTGTGTACCTCATCTTCTTTATCCATTCCTCTGTCAATGGACACTTAGGTTGCTTCCATGTCTTGGCTATTGTAAATAGTGCTACAGTGAACTTTGGGGTGCATGTATCTTTTTGAAATATGGTTCTCTCTGGATATATGCCCAGGAATGGGATTGCTGGATCATATGGTAGCTCTATTTTTAATTTTTAAAGGAACCTCCATACTGTTCTCCACAGTGGAGAATTAATTCTTAAATAGAATAGGCCCCCAGTGAATCATCCACCCTGCTTGCCAAGTACTCTTTGGGGCAGATGTCAGAGGCCTGAGGGCCAGCCCAGGAGGTGGCCTGAGGAGGCCGACAGCCTCTTGTGGCACCTTCCTTGTTGTCCTAGTCGGAGACCAGAGGCACCTCCTCACCCATTTTTGGGCACTCTGTTCTCCAATTTTGCATCCCAAATTGCTCCCAAATTTCTCACCCTCCACCGTCATCTCTCCCTACAGAGACCACCTGACCTGTTTCCCCTCATCCATTCTTATGCCCCACAGATCTTTCCCTCAGAGCAAGAGGTAGGATCTTTCTAAAGTACAAACCCAGCTGGCAACCTTGCCCCTCCCTGCAAATAATAGAAAGCATGTACAACAAGGCACCTCTTTGTGTGCCGCTGGATCACGTCCACACTCTGCTCCTGGCTCGTCCTTACTCCCAAGCCAGCCACGTGGGCCATCTTTCCCTTCTGGACGTGGACCCTTCTGGCCACGACTCTTCCACCTCAGGACCTTCACACCTGCCCTTCCTGGTCTCTGCCTGGAAACACCCACCTCAGTCGACAAAAATGCCATGTCTTCATCAGAGGTCTTCCCTGATGTTTGTACTCATTGTACTTTGTCCCACCCCACCCCCTCACTGTTTTGTAATTATAAAGAGCTCTGGTTTGTGGATTTTGAGGTTAATGTCCATCTCCCCAGCATGACTGAGTTCCATGAGGGCGGGGGTCTTGTCTGTTTGTGCTCATTATGGTGCTCTCCAGAATCTGGGAGATGTTCAGCACATATTTGCTAAAGGAAGAATGGACAGATGCCTCAGTTTCCCCAGCTGGTCCCGTGTGTAGGCTGACATCACTTAGCAGGAGTGAGTGAGTGAGGAAAGGGACTCCTTTGGCTCCAGGGCCTCCTGTCCCTCGCACCTGGGGAGTTTCGTTGCCATCAGGCTCGCAGGCCAGGCTGTGGCCCCACTGCTCCATTTTTATTTATCCTGCAAACACCAGAGTCTCTACAGTAGGAGGAGGGTGGTCACGCAGCAGCTGGGGCTGGCGGGAAGCAGACACATGGGGCCAGGTGGTCTTCAGCCGGGGCATAGGAGCAGAGAAATTGGCACGAGGGGCTCTGCAGCTGGGGCCTGGCAGCAGGTGGGTGGCGAGGGTGGCACTGAGTTGGTGACTTGCCTTGGGGAGAGAAGGGCACTGTGGCCAAGGTGCCAAGAGAGTCTGGGCTGATGGCTAGGAGGGCTGGGCGGGCTGCCCATAATCGAGGAGGTGACAGTGGGCGTAAAGAGCCCACTTAGTGTAAGCGAAATGGAGGACTGGGGGTAGGAAGTCCAGAGCTTCAGCACCCCGAGCCAGCCGTGCCCCTGGCCTCTGGTCTTCCTCACGCCTCCTGTACTCCAGCCCCTCACTGCCTCCTAGTCTCCATGCTCTGGGCTTCTAGAACCCCCAGGCCCCCAGCCCCTGTGACGCCGTCCGCTCTCCCAACCTCCCTGTCCCTCAGCTCCCCAGTCGCCACCTCTGGCCTGTCCTGCCAGCGGCCTGGGCCCTGCTGGTCAGCCCCCTTCTCTCACCTCCTTCCACTCCCTGTGGCGCCCTGGCACCAGCCCCAGGTCTGTGTGGACTGATTTCCCAACACTCTTGTCCTCCCTGCCCCACACCCCCAGGGAGGGGCCCTCTTGGGGATCCAGCCCCCCAGAGGTCAGGTGGGGGGAGGGTGTGGCTGACGGAGGGCCTGGTCCCCCACCCCCCGACTCTGAGCTGTGGAGCTGAGCTAGGGAGAGGGTGGTGTGGGGAGAGGGAAGGGCATGCGGGGCCCTGCGGGGCAGGGGATGGGGTCCCAGAAAGGCCACACTACCTTCCCAGCTTCCTTGGTCTTGCCTGGCACCATCTGCCCTTCCCAGCTCTTCCTCAGTCTCCACTGTCCCCCCCTGGTCCTTCCAGCTTCTCACGGTCCCTCTCATTGGTGACTGAGGAGCTGGGGCCTAGGCCATTCTGCGTGTCAGGAAGGACGGGCTGCAGGGAGCTTTCTGCTGCATTGTGTGTGTAACTAGTGTCCCGGGGGGTGGGTGGCTATCGGGGGTGCCCCTGGGTGGAGGAAGGGACCTGTGAGGGGTGTGTTAGTAAACAGAGAGCAGTTCAGGAAATCAGTGAATGTTACTGTGGAAGGGGTTTAGAGATTGTCCCTAACCATTTACAGATGAAAACACAGGGCTCTGGAAGAGGGAAATTGGATTGGCATGAACAAGTCACATGGGGGCTGGTAATCATGCTCATCATTATCATGCTGGATATTTATTAAGTGCTACTGTGTACTAGGGATTATTGTAAATTCTTTATGTGTCTTAGTTTACACAATCCTCACACTACCTTAGGAGGTAAGTATTGTCATGCCTATTTTACAGATGAGAAAATGGAGACTAGAACAGTGAGGTCAGTTTCTCCACATGGTGCAGCAAGCCCATGCAGAGTGGTGGAATGTTGTCACACTACACAGGGAGTTTTGCTCCTTCAAATGGTGACATATATATATGTCACATATATATATATAAAGTCTGTCTTTAGAGCTCCTTAAAAACAATAGCAGACGTTTCACCAAAGAGGATATAGGAATGGCCAGGAAGCACATGAACAGATGCTCAACATCATTAGTCATCAGGGAAATGCAAATTAAAATTATAGGATACACCCACCCAACTGGCTAAAATTAAAGGAAAAAAAAAGACTGACAATTCCAAATGTTGGCATGGATACGGAGCAACTGGAACTCTCATTGCTGGTAGGAATGGACGATGAACAACCACTTTGGAAAACATCTGACAACTTCTTATAGAGTTAAACATACACTAATCAGATGAAACTGATTAGTTGTCCCCTGAAACTCAATTTCTAGGCATTTACCCAAGAGATAAAAACATATGACCATACAAACACCAGTACACAATGTTGATAGCAGCAGCCTTATACCTGATGGTGAAAAATTGTAAACAACCCAAATGTCTATCAACTACTGAATGCAAAACCAACCATGGTACATCCATATAATGGAATACCTCTCAGCAATGAAAAGGAACAAACCAACACAGGCAGCAACATGGATGAGGCTCAAATGCATTATGCTGAATGACAGCAGCCAGACACAAAGGTTACGTGCGATATTATTCCATTATATGAATTCTCCAGAAAAAGTAGATCTATAGGAACAGAAAACAGCTCAGTGGTTGCCAGGGGCTGGGGTGGAGGAAGGGGTTCACTATAAAGGAGCATGAGGACGTGATGGAAATATCTGATATCTTGATTTTGGTGGTGATTATACTGCTTATACATTTGTCAAAACTAACCACACTGTGCATTTTAAAAGGGTGAATTTTGGGACTTCCCTCATGGTCCAGTGGCTAAGACTCCATGCTCCCAATGCAAGGGGCCCAGGTTTGATCCCTGGTCAGGGAACTAGATCCCACATGCTGCAACTAAGAGTTCATATGCTGCAACTAAGACTTCGCATGCTGCAGCTAAGAGTTCACATCCCCCTGATTTAAGTATAGAAACAGTGGGCTGGAGAGGATAGAAAGTACGATGGTCATTGTTGCCTCATTGCAAAAGTGACATCAGAGGAAAGAGGGGAGCCATGCACTCTCTGGGAGAAGACTGTGACAGAGAGGGAACAGCCACTGCTGAAGCCCTCAGGTGAGGCGTGCACGGCCTAGGCAGGAGCCAGCAAGGACCTGGTGTGGCTGAAGTGGAGTAAGAGCCGGGGTTGTAGACGGGCTCAGACAGGCCCTGGGGAGCGGGGTGCATTGGGGGGCTGCAGAGGGCTCAGGCTGTTCTCTGAGTGTGATGGGGGCCACTCGGGGGTTCTGTGCAACTTGCCTTTTTTTTTTTTTTTTGCGGCACGCTGGCCTCTCACTGTTGTGGCCTCTCCTGTTGCGGAGCACAGGCTCCGGATGCGCAGGCTCAGCGGCCATGGCTCACGGGCCCAGCTGCTCCGCGGCATGTGGGATCCTCCCGGACCAGGGCACGAACCTGTGTCCGCTGCATTGGCAGGCAGACTCTCTACCACTGCGCCACCAGGGAAGCCCCAACTTGCCTTTTAATAGACGCCACTGGCTGCTGTGTTGAGAACGGTCTGGGCCAAGGACCAACCAGGAGGACTTTGTAAGAATCCAGGCAAGAGGCGGTGGTGGCTCAGACCAGCATGGCGACGGTGGTGTTGAGGAGTGGTCTGACTTGGGATATATTTTGAAGGCAGAGCCGGCAGGATTTCCTGCTGGATTGGATGTGGGGTGTGTGAGAGAGAGGAGGTAGGGATGATGCGAGGGTTTTTGGCCTGAGCAGCTGGAGCTCCAGCTGAAAACCCCATGGGGGCTGCTGACCGGTGTTACCTGTCGCCTGGGGCCTGTGGCTGAAGTCAAGACAGATACAGGGGAGGGCTCAGCCCTGCTCCTGGCTCTGGGGCTCAGGGGATGGGCTGCCTGTACTGGTTATTCCATTACCCTTTATTTATTGGCCTTATTGGCTTTTGTCATTTCCTCGTTGTCTCCTGTCTGGAGAGAAGACTATAAATGTGATGGATTGATACAGGATACAGGAGGCCCAATTATCTCTGTTGAGCCGGCCTCTCCTCTTGGTCAAGCCCTCCCCGTTCTTCGTCTTTGCAGCATCTCCCATTGCCTTGAAGGCAGAAGCAGCCTGGTCCCTGGCTGTCCAGGAAGAGGGAGTGCAGCCCAAGAGGGTGAGTGGCAGACAGACGGTCCCCAGGAGACACGGCTCCAAGAGCAAAGACAGGAGGCAAGCTCAGCCCCACAGAGGCCGGGCCGGAGGACAGCGGGGTGGGAGGGCAGGACGTACCGCCGCCGGTCAGCCCACATCCGGGGAGGGGGCTCTGCTTCGACTTGCACGCCTTTCTGGAATCCGAGCTGGCGCCTCCCTCCACGAACGCCGGGGCGATGGGGCTTTTCTCTCCGGCAGCAGGTGCCTGGCAGCTGCCCGTGGATGCCAGCCCCGTGAACTGGCCTGGGCGGAAGTGCCTGTCGGAGTGGTGATTGTACGTGCTGGGCTTGGGCTTGGCCCTGGCCCGTCCCCGTCCCCTGCCCTTCAGGCTGACTTGGGACGCCCACAGGAGAGTGGCACCTTGCGTGGGGGCCCCCCGGGTCCCTCTGGGATCCCCCCAGGATCCCCTGAGACAGAGCTTGGCAGCTGCCAGCCTTTGAGTGTCATTTCTGAACCAAATCCCTCGGCCCCCACCTCAGGCCTGTCTGCCTGCCTCTGTTCCTGGGAATGTCCTGAGGCCCCTGGTCCAGGGTGGTTGGAACAGGAAGCCTGAGGTTCCTTCTGAGGATTTCAGGCATCTCCCTATGGTCACGCCCTGCTCGCTCTCCAACACGGATCCTGGTTGCTGTGCCTTGAGTGTGCATGTGTGTGAATCCGCACCTGCCTCTCCATGTAGGCGAGGATCTCATGTAGGTGGCGTCCTTCCAGAAGAACAGAATGGAAGGTGGGGCTGTGGATGAGAATAGGAGCCAGGGACCTAAGAGAACAGAAGGGCAGGAAGGACTCAAATGGAGGAGAGGATCCAGGTGAACCCAGTGGACGGTGAACAGCTGGGTTGAGGGGGTGTCTGTTGTGCCAGCATTCCAGGGCTGCTCTCTGTGCCAGGCACGGGGCGGGGGCCAGAGAGTGTGGTGCGAGCGGGCCGGCCTGGCCTTCCCCAGCCCTCAGGCAGCGCACAGGACGGTGAGCTGGAGGGGTGTGCAGGAGACACAGTCCTGCGGCTTCCCCAGCCCATCCGCGGTGGCCTTTGGCACCTCCTAGCTCTCGGCCGCTGCCCGCTCTGTCTCCGCCTGTAGGAGTGAGCGCCTGTGCTGTCTCCCTGCCCCTCCCAGCCGCCCGGCACTGAGTCTCGTGGCCGTCAAGGCTGAGGCGGAAGAGTGGCTGGCACGGGGCAGGGAGCAGCCAGGGCCCTGGCCCCAGGGTGAGAGCTGACGTCTGTCCGGGAGCATCTCTCTCCCTGCCAAGGGTTGAGATCCTGGGCTGCATGCCTTCCTTCTGACACAGGAGCCGGCATCCGTCCCTCGTGGAACCTGGACCTCAGCCTCACCCCAGAGTGGCCGGGTGACAGCTGGTGGTGTGGTGACCGCAAGGCCCACTCTTGCCTCCCTCCAGATGTACCTGACACCTCCCAGGCCAATATTTTATATTGGGAGTATAGTTGATTTACAATGTTGTGTTAGTTTATTGTCATTTTCAGGTGTACAGCAAAGTGATTCGGTTATACATATACATATATCCATTCTTTTCCAGATTCTTTTCCCATATAGGTTATTACAGAGTATTGAGTAGAGTTCCCTGTGCTATAAAGTAGTCCTAGTTGATTATCTATTTTATATATACTAGTGTGTATATGTCAATCCCAACCTCCTAATTTATTACCCCCACTACCTTTCCCATTTGGCAAACATAAGTTTGTTTTTTTTATGACTGAGTCTGTTTCTGTTTTGTAAATAAGTTCATTTGTATCAATTTTCAGGTTCCACATATAAGTGATATAATATTTGTCTTTCTCTGTCTGACTTACTTCACTTAGTACCATCATCTCTAGGTCCACCCATGTTGCTGCAAAAGGCCTTATTTCATTCTTTTTTATGGCTGAGTAATATTCCATTGTATATATACACCACATCGTCTTTATCCATTCCTGTCGATGGACATTTAGGTTGCTTCCATGTGTTAACTATTGTAAACAGTGCTGCTGTGAACACTGGGGTGCATGTATCTTTTTGAAATATGGTTTTCTCTGGATATATGCCCATGAGCGGGATTGCTGGATCATATGGTAATTCTATTTTTAAGTTTTTAAGGAAACTTCATACTGTTCTCCATAGTGGCTGTTACGAATTTACATTCCCACCAACAGTATATAGGGGTTCCCTTTTCTCCACACCCTCTCCAGCATTTATTCTTTTTAGACTTTGTAATGATGGCCATTCTGACTGGTGTGAGGTGATACTTCATTGTAGTTTTGATTTGCATTTCTCTAATAATTACCAACGTTGAGCACCTTTTCATGTGCGTTTTGGCTATCTGAATGTCTTCTTTGGAGAAATGTCTATTTAGATTTTCTGCCCTTTTTTTTTTTGCGGTACGTGGGTCTCTCACTGTTGTGGCCTCTCCTGTTGTGGAGCACAGGCTCCAGACGTGCACGCTCAGTGGCCACGGCTCATGGGCCTAGCCGCTCCGCGGCATGCGGGATCTTCCCGGACCGGGGCACGAACCCGTGTCCCCTGCATTGGCAGGCGGACTCTCAACCACTGCACCACCAGGGAAGTCCTTCTGCCCGTTTTTTGATTGGCTTTGTGTTTTTTTGATATTGAGCTGCATAAACTGTTTGTATATTTTGGAGATTAATCCCTTGTTGGTTGCATCATTCGCAAATATTTTCTCTCATTCTCTGGGTTGTCTTTTTGTTTTATTTATGGTTTCCTTTGCTGTGCAAAAGCTTTTGAGTTTAATTGGGTCCCATTTGCTTATTTTTGGTTTTATTTTCGTTATTCTTGGAGGTGGATCCAAAAAGATACTGCTGCAAGTTATGTCAATGAGTGTTCTGCCTATGTTTTCTTCTAAGAGTTTTATGATATCCAGTCTTACATTTAGGTACTTAATCCATTTTGAGTTTATTTTTGTGTATGATATTAGAGAATGTTCTAATTTTATTCTTTTACATGGAGCTGTCCAGTTTTCCCAGCACTTATTGAAGAGACTGTTTTTTCTCCATTGTATATTCCTCCTCCTTTGTCAAAGATTAATTAACCACAGGTGTGTGGGCTTATTTCTGGGCTTTCTGTCCTGTCCCATTGAGCTATATTTCTATTTTTGTGCCAGTATCATACTGTTTTGATTACTGTAGCTTTGTAGTATAGTTTGAAATCAGGGAGCCTGATCCCTCCAACTCTGTTTTTTCTTTTTCAAGATTGCTTTGGCAACCTTTTGTGTTTCCATACAAGTTTTAAGATATTTTGTTCTAGATCTGCAAAAAAAATGCCATTGGTAATTTGCTAGGAATTGCATTGAATCTGTAGATTGCCTTGGGTAGTGTAGTCATTTTGACAATATTTAGTTTTCCAATCCAAGGACATGGTATATCTTTCCAACTGTTTGTGTCACCTTTGATTTCTTTCATCAGTGTCTTACAGTTTTTGGAGTATGGGTCTTCTCCTCCTTAGGTAGGTTTATTCCTAGGTATTTTATTCTTTTTGATGTGATGGTAAATGGAATTGTTTCCTAATTTCTCTTTCTGATCTTTCATTCGTAGTGTATAGAAATGCAATAGATTTCTGTGTATTAATTTTGTATCTTGCAACTTTACTGAATTCATTGATGAGCTCTAGTAGTGTTCTGGTAGCATCTTTAGGATTTTCTATGTACAGTATCATGTCATCTGCAAACAGTAAGTTTTACTTCTCCTTTTGCAACTTGAATTCCTTTTCTTTTTCTTCTCTGATTGCTGTGTCTAGGACTTCCAAAACTACATTGAATAAAAGTGGCAAGAGTGGACATCCTTGTCTTGTTCCTTATCTTGGAGGAAATGCTTTCAGCTTTTCACTGTTGAGTATGATGTTAGCTGTGGGTTTGTCATATATGGTGTTTATTATGTTGAGGTAAGTTCCCTCTAGGCCCACTTTCTGGAGAGTTTTTATCATAAATGGGAGTTGAATTTTGTCAAAAGCATTTTCTGTATCTACTGAGATGATCATATGGTTTTTGTTCTTCAATTTGTTGATGTAGTGTATCACACTGATTGATTTGTGGATATTGAAAAATCCTCACATTACTGGGATAAATCCCACTTGATCATGGTGTATGATCCTTTTAATGTATTGTTGGATTGGTTTGCTAGTGTTTTGTAAAGGATTTTTGCAAGCAGCTGTGGGCTCAGGAAGACTGTAAGCAGCCTGTCTGCTGATGGGTGAGGCTGTATTCCCACCCTGTTGGTTGTTTGGTCTCAGCACTGGAGCCTGCAGGCTGTTGGGTGGGGCCAGATCTTGGTGACAAAATGGCAGCCTCTGGGAGAGCTCACACCAATGAATACTCCCAATACTTCCTCCACCAGTGTCCTTGTCCCCAAAGTGAGCCACAGCTACTCCTGCCTCCCCAGGAGACCCTCCGAGTCCATCAGGTAGGTCTGGCCCAGGCTTCTATGAAGTCACTGCTTTTTTCCTTGGGTCCCAGTGTGCATGAGAACTTGTGTACATTCTCCAAGAGTGGAGTGTCTGTTTCCCCTGGTTCTGTGGAGTTCCTGCAATCAAGCCCTGTTGGCCTTCTAAGCCAAATGCTCTGGGGGCCTGACATGGGGCTTAGAACTCTCACTCCTGTGTGAGAACCACTGAGATATAATTATTTTCCAGTTTGTGGGCCACCCACCCTGCGGGTATGGATTTCATTACATTGTGAATGCGCCTCTTCTACCATCCCGTTGTGGCTTCTTCTTTGTCTTTGGATGTAGAGTATCTTTTTGATAGTTCCAGTCTTTTTTGTCAATGGTTGTTCAGCAGCTAATTGTGATTTTGGTGCTTTCGTGCGAGATGGTGAGCTGAAGTCCTTCTACTCCGTTGTCTTGTCTCACACCCCTCTCCTCATGTTGTTTTCACTCTTTTTGCTGCAATTTCTAATACAAAATATATTTTCTTTCACCACCCAGTGTACATACAGGCACTCACCCAAGTTTTCCATGTATATCTGAAACAATAGCTTCACAAAACAACACTTATCCTAAGCACATAGCATCCACTGCTATTTTAAATTCTGATATCATTTTAAAAAAAGCTGGTCGTGGCCCACTACACTGGGACATGGCCTGCCCTTTGAAATGCCCTGGTCTGGCTGGGGAGACAATTAAACAAGTGTCACAGGAGGTTAAAGTGGACTGTCTCTGCCTGTTTTGACCAAGGGACCAATACCAAGGGTTTCAGGTTGCCAAACCATGTGTCTCTTGTATGCAGATGGCTTACAAGGGAAACGGAGCCAGACATGGGGACCCCATAGTCACATCAAGGATAGAAAAAGGGGTCCAAGGGAACTTGTTGTGAGTGGGTTTCTTGCAGAGAACTGTCATGAGTTGTTTCCAGGACGCTGTGGCTTTCTTCTTGAGGATGGCCTGTGTGTGGAGGGTGCCACCTTCTAACCCTGGCCTGCTGAGGGGGGCTTCCTGGGCCTTCTTGGAGAGCTTTGACATGGAGGACTGGGCCTCACTGGGCCTGAGAAAGCTCAAGTGGACCAGCCCTGGGACCTGGAGGGAGGGTTGCTCTGGTGGTGGCCTTGGAGCACACTGCTGCTGGGGCCTAGCTGCGGGCCAGTGTGGGTGGGGCAAGTGTGCTTAGTGCTTCCTGAGGACCAGAGGCTGCAGGCAGAGAGGGCCTATGTGAGCCTCCACAACAGGGCTACCGGGAAGGTCCAGGGGCTTGGCAGGAAGAGGCTGGGAGTAGACCCACAGGTGCCCACAGGCAAAGGAAGGGTCACGGGGCCCCTGTAAGAGTGCATTCCTAGGGCTGAGGAGACTACAGGGAGAAGGCCCAGTAGGGAGTCTCCAGAAGGCCAGAAGATGCCCATATGAGAGTCCCCTGTAGCCGTCCAGCCACCCTATCTCCGACTGTCGTAGGACTGGACACTGTCAGGATGAGGCTAAGATGGTATTTACAACAGAGTGGCTGAAGGCTGCTGTTTCACCCAAGACTGAGTGGAAAAGCCCCAGCATTGGCCTGGTTTTTACCCGGGGCCAGGGAAGATTGTCTCCACTGAATGAAGCTGAAAGGGACAGGAAGAGGCAAAAATAAAGGCTGGATATATAAAACTGAATCACTTTGCTGTATACCAGAAACTAACACAATATTGTAAATTTGTAAATCAACTATGCTTCAATTAAAAAAACAGAACAGGGTCCAGGCCAGGTCATGTAAGCCATTTATTGGTTTGTTTTAAAAATATGTATCTTATTTATGCACGAAGTTTGGTGAGAAGTGCTTGGGTAGTTCAGACAACGGCTGGCACTTGGTGCAGCCAGCGTCGTCTGTCAGCGGCCGGCCCCGGGCACCTGCCTCAGGCTCCCAGGCTGTCCCCACATATAAAACCCCAGTTGCCTTCCGGTCAGCTGGGCCTGCAGGCCGGCTGGCCTCCCAGCCTCATCCCTGTCCATGCAGCAGGCTCTGGGTGCCAGGTGCCAGGGAGGGCACACACCTCTCCAAGCCTTAAGAGCACAGCACAGAGAGCTACAAAAATAAGATTTCCACTCAGAGAAGTGTCGCTGGGACAGTTAAAAACCACATCCCACGCTGGACTCAAAGGGAACATGGGAGAAGAGAAATCACTGGGGTGGAAGAGGGTGGAGGCTGGGGCTGCCACCAAGGGAACTCAGGTGACAAGAAGAAACATAATACTTGTCTCGCCGGCAGTGTCCCCTTAGCTCCCCACGGCCAGCTCCCTGACGGCTCGGCGAGGTAGGTTAGGACAGCCAGCTTCTGGCTTCCCGGGCTGCCCTGAGAGGTGGCTGCCGCCGGGTGGAGGGCGGCTTTGCTGGAGAGCGGATTTGGGCAGCCAAGCCCCTGCCTGCACAGGCTCCACCAGCCACCACTGTCACTCTCAGGGTGACAGTTCTCTACATTAAAAGATTTGCATATGCTAAGTAGGATTGTCAGCAGCTGAAGAGGCCCTGGGGGTGGTAATTGGACTAGAAAAAGTATTTTTCCCTGAAAAGGCCTGCTCACAAGACCTATGGGCAGCCTGGCCGCTGCCCCAGAAGGTCCTGCATGCGGGTGCCACCAGGACCCTGGGCTGAGCGGGAGGGGCTGGTCCAGGGTCACACTACTCCCTTTCCCAGGGGGCCTGGGGTCCATTCCCCTCCCAGGGCACAGGGACTGGGCCTGAGCCTCCTGAGGCCCCTTCTCTGCACAGGGCCCAAACAGCCCTCCCCACTCCCATGCCACTGCATCTGGAGAGGAGCTGGAGGCCACACGAGCATCCCCTCACAGCTGGGCAGAGGCAGAAAGGTCCGGAGAGAGAGCCTGGGTGATGACAACAGACTCCCTTCTCCACATGGGCCAGGGGCCCCCGCTCTGAGGGCTGTTGTGTTTCTCAGCCCTAACCCCACGGGCTCAGCCTTCTCTTCCTTGCCTGTGGGGCAGGGCCGGCCAGGCTGGGCAGCAAGGACAAGCTGGGTGGCAGGAAGTGAGTGGGGCTCCTCCCTCAGGCCCTTCGTTTAACGTTAATACACTAACAGAGGCCACGCTCTCCAGGGAAGAAAGGCAACATCAGTGCCGAGGACCAGCCCTGGGACCCGGGACACTCTCTTCTGGAAGCTTGTTGTATCTGTAGAACTGACCCCAGGGTGGCCTGCATAAAAATACAAGGGGAAAATGGACCTTGGGTACGATGGAAGGCCAGGATGAGCCCCGGCTGACAAGAATCCCACCCATGGGGGCCGGGAGGAAAGGCCTGTCTCCCTTAGGCTAGGGCAGAAGAGGCTGCCTGGTGCTCACCTCGGGGAGCCCAGGCTACACGTGGCCTGTGTCTGGCCTCTGTGTGTATGGGAGTGTGCACACGCATGAAGGGGAAGGGGTTCAGCCCTCTTGGCACCTTAGCCCAACCCCTGGGCAGTGAAGGCCTGTGGGACCCACACTGGATTTCACTTTTGCTTTGACAACAGAGTCCCAGCAGCTCCATAGACACTCTTGTGCAGAGTTAAGAAGAGGCAGCGGGAATTGCTGCCGATCCGTCCATGAAAAAAGTTAGTTCTTTGCTCAAGTAAAAAAATATCAAATATAATAAATTTATGAAAGCCCGTTCACAACACATACAGTCTCAGTTTTGTATTTTGTCTCAGCAGCTGGGATGGAGTTGCTTGTCAGAGCCCTGGGGTGTTGCCTGACCAGAACCTTCCACCAGGACTGGTACACTTGGGGCCTCTAGGGACAGGCCACCCCGAGTGGCTGGCGTAGCCAAATGCTTCCAGCCATCAGCATGGTGCACAGGACTCTGCCTTGTCGGTCCATGGGGCTGAGGCTCATCTCTCACTCCTGAAGCCCAAAGCAAGGACAGATGGCCCAATGGCTGCTGGTCTGGGGCTGCATTTGGGTTTGCCATGACGCTGTGCGCTGGCCCACCGGGGCACGCTCACACGACAGATTCACGGTCCCTGTCTGGGGACGGGGGGATGTCCGCGAGATCTTCGCTGGGGCTGTAGTCAGATGCCCGCGCCTGGGGGTTATCGCTGGTGGCCCTGGTGACGCTGTCGTAGGAGGGTGGGAAGGACGTGGAGGAGATGGAGGAGCTGGAGGGCGGGACAAGGCGCTGGGAGAAGTTCTCGTTCATCATGTAGGCGATGAGGCCCTCCTGCTCGGGGGCATCCTCCTCGGAGAGGCCGCTGCTGCCCGCCTGCTGGCGGAAGAGGAAGGAGGCGTGCTTCATGGAGCGCCGCAGCAGGTGCCTGCGGAAGGCCCGCTGGATGATCGAGGCCGACACCTCCTCGTGCTTACGCCGGAGTGTGGTGGTGATGGGCTCGTACGAGATCTTGGACGGGTTGGCCGCCATGAACTTCTCCTCCATTTGGATCTTCAGGGCGTCCATCTCCCCAGACTCGCCCAGGACCCTCTTGGTGAAGGCAAAGAGGATGTCCATGCAGTGGATACGGTCCCCGCTCACCATGGGCAGGTCCATATTGATGAGGCTTATCTGGTTGGGCTTGGCGATTCGGAGCGGCTCAGACAGGGCGTCAGCAAAGTCAGACAGGGCCGAATACTCAATGAACTGGGTGGCCTCTGGGTCAAACTTCTCCCAGATCTCATAGAACATGTCGAAGTCATCCTCGCTCAGGGGCTCCGTGCTCTCCTCCGTGGCCACACTGAAGTTCTCCAGGATGATGGCGATGTACATGTTGACCACGATGAGGAAGGAGATGATGATGTAGGTGGTGAAGAAGAGGATGCCCACGGCGGGGCTCCCGCAGTTCCCCCGGGAGCCGTTGCTGTTGGGCAGGGTGGGGTCGCAGTAGGGAGGCCCCGTGTTGAGGATGGGGCTGAGGAGCCTGTCCCAGCCTGCCGACGTGGTGATCTGGAAGAGGCACAGCATGCTGTTGGCGAAGGTCTGGAAGTTGAACATGTCATCAATGCCAGCCTCCCACTTGACGTAGGCGAAGTTGGCCATGCCGAAGATGGAGTAGATGAACATGACCAGGAAGAGCAGCAGCCCAATATTGAAGAGGGCGGGCAGGGACATCATGAGCGCGAAGAGCAGCGTGCGGATGCCCTTGGCCCCGCGGATCAGCCTGAGGATGCGGCCGATCCGGGCCAGGCGGATGACTCGGAAGAGCGTTGGGGAGAAGAAGTACTTCTGGATGATGTCTGAGAGCACAGTGCCTGTGGGAAACAATGCAGACTGTGGCCACTGATGGCATTGCTGTCCTCCCTCCAGCCCAGCATCGCTGGGAGGGGTCTCTGTACAGCGAGGAGCCAGGAAGTGGAGGCCTGGGTCACCTGGGGCCTGCAAGGACCCTGCCTCCACCCACCTCTTTGAGTCTCCATTGCTGCATCTGTGGTCCAGAAAAGGAGGACCTACAGTACCTGCATCTTTTGCAAAGTGCCTTCTTAGCTCTCCGTTCCTTAGTCTCCCGAGAACACCTGCAGAGCCGTACCAGGCCCATCTTCCAGATCTTGGGTTCTGAGGCCTCAGGGGACTTTCTCAGCATCTTGGTGGCCCACCTTGGACCAGAACTCAGGAACTTTTAGCTCCTTGCTACTCAAAGTGTGGTCCAAGGACCAGAAGCCTGATCTCCTGGGCACTTATCAGGAATGCAGAATCTCAGCTCCGCCCCAGACCCACTGTGTTTTAACAAGCCCAGGTCGTTTGTGTGCACACTGAAATACAAGAGGCACTGGCCAGGCAGTCGGCCCACTCCCCGCACCTCACCTGTCACATCTCAGCCTCTCTGAGGTGCTTCCTATGACCCTCTCAACTCTGCTAGCTGCCAGGCCTGCCCACCCATCTCCACTGACTACTCTGGATTTGGAGTTTCAAGGAGCAGGGATGTAAGTTATAGGGGAAAGAGTGGAATACACTTGCCTCGTATTGGCCCAAGTGACCTTTCCCGACTCCTCATATGATAATAATGTCACCGGCTGACATATGTCCAGTGTTCACTGTCAATAGGGCACTGGGCTGAGCAATTCATACCCATCCATTTAGCCCTTCCAACAGAAGAAAGGGCTTACCCTAGGAGGAAAGCTGATACCATCATCCTCATTTTCTGGAAGAGGAAACTTATCTAAGTTACCACCTAGTCAGTGAGAAGCTGCGATTTGACTCAGACACTCTGGCTCCAAGTCGACATGTTAACTATGCCTCTCTGGTACACAAGCTCTGGGATCACTAGGTGTTCCTGAGGACAGACTGCACCTCCTGGAATCTCTGAGACTATGCCTCAAGGGCTCTGTTCCTGTTCCTGACACCCGCATTCTCTAAAGCTTCTCTCCAGTCCTACCAGGCACAATCTCGCCCTCACCCCTGCCTGGGACCTCTTGGAGCATTTCCTGACCTAACTTCCAGCTTCTAACCATCTGTCCATCACTGCAGCCATAGCAGCCCCTGCTTTTGCCTCTGAGTCACTGAAGGCAGGGTCTGAACATGGCAGAAAGATGAAAGCCAGTCACCCCAAGGCAGCGGTCTGTGGAGGCAGGGTCAAGACTGGGCCCTGAACACAAGTGCCAAAAGAAAAAAAATATTGATAAATTGGACTTAAAAATAAAAGCTTTGTGCTTCAAGAGATAACAACCAAGAAAGTGAAAAGACAACCTACAGAATGGGAGAAAATATTTGCAAATCATATATCTGATAAGGGACTGGCCTCCAGAATATATAAAGAATTCTTACAACTCAATAAAAACATAAATAAGTCAATTAAAAAATTGAGCAAAGGATCTGAAGACATTCCTCCAAGACATTTCTCTTATTATATACCAGGATATACCAAGGAAAATGACCAATAAACACATAAAAAGATGTTCATCATCATTAGTCATCAGGGAAATGCAAACCAAAACCGCAATAAGATATTACTTCACACCCACTAGAGTGGCTATAATTAAAAAATACAGAAAATAACAAGTGTTGGTAAGGATGCGGAGTAATTGGAACCCTCATACATTGAGGATGGGAATGTAAAATGGTGCAGCCACTTTGGAAAACAGTTTGGCGGCCCCTCAAAATTTTAGATTACTGGTTGCCAAGGGGCTGGGGAGAGGGAAAATGGGGACTAATCGCTAAATGGGTACAGAGTCTCTTTTGGGGATGAGGAAAATATTCTAAAATTAGAGTGTGATGATGGTTGCACAGCTATGTGAATATACTAAAAAGTACTGAAGTACACTTGAAAGGGTGGATTTATGTTATGTAAATTATATCTCAATAAAACTGTTGTTAAAAAAAGAACTTGGGCTCTGAAGTTAAACAGATATGGACATGTGCTATGGTCTGAATGTTTCTGTCTCCCCCTAAATTCATATGTTGAAATCCCAACTCTCAAAGATGATGGTATTAGAAGGTGGGACCTTGGTAGGTGCTTAAGTCATGAGGGTGGAGCCCACATAAATGGGATTAGTGCCCTTATAAAAGAGGCTCATGGAGCTCCCTAGCCCCTTCCACTTTGTGAGGACATGGCAAGAAGGTGCAGGTTATGAACCAGGAAAAGGACCCTCACCAGAAAACATTATTATGCTGGTGCCTTAACTTGGACTTCCAGCATCCAGAACTGTGAGAAGTAAATTTCTGTTGTTTATAAGTTACCCAGTCTGGTATTTTGTTATAGCAGCCTGAGTAGACTGTGTATGAATCCGGTCTCTGCTTCTCCCTAGTTGTATGATTTCCCTGCCTCAGTGCTGACTTTATAAGGTAAACTGCCTGAGGCAGGTGATGTCTGAAGGAACCTGGCACATACCTGGGTGGCTAGACTCCAGAATTTTCCATCTCCAGGGATAACTTCTACTTTAGAGGGCCACCTGCCTCCCGACTCTGGAACCTCTTCCTCCTTCAGCCTAAGGGGCAGGCTTCCCTTGGGAAGGCAGGAAAGCCCCCACAGGTCCCATTCCCTTTCCCAGACTCATCCTTGAAGCTCTCCAATCAGAGAGCTGTGTTCCAGGGTTCCAGGGAGGGTGGGGCCAGGAAGGGGTGCTGGGTCCTCTACCAGGTTGGCCCCTTGGCCTGATTGGGCCCTCCCAGATGTGTGTGTGTGTGAGTGTGTGTGTGTGTGTGTGTGTGTGTGTGTATGAGATGGGGGTAGAGGCAAGGAATGTAGAGAGAAAAGAATGTAGGAGCCTGGTGTACTTGTTATGGTGAAGTACAGATCCAGGGCTGGAGGAGAGGGAAAGGCCTGACCTGGGGAGGGCTTTTCTGCCCAGCCAACTTGCATACCCACCCACGATGGAGAGGATGACAACCACGAAGTCAAAGATGTTCCAGCTGTTGGTGAAGTAATAGTAGCGCAGGGCAGCCATCTTGACGATACATTCGCCTGTGAAGATGGCTACGAAGAGCAGGTTGATCTTGGCCAAGATGTTGACCTTCTCAGGGCTCTGGTCATCTGTCTCCACCATCATGGTCACCATGTTCAAGCAGATGAGAAACATGATGGTGACATCGAAGGCCTGCTTGGTCACAATGTCGAATAGGAAGCCCTGGTACTTGTTCTGAAAGGAGGGGCAAAGGACGGGCTCAGCAGGGGTCTCAGACAGGCTAGCACGCTCCCATTGCTGCCTCTCAGCCCAGGCCACCTACCCTCCTACTTCATCCTCTGGCAGGGGCCAATGCCCCCAGACAGTCACGGGAAGAAGAAGAAGTCAGGATGCTGGCCAGCCTGGCTCTCCTGCTGAAAGTTCCCTGGGCTTCCAGGCCCAGTCCTAGGCTCTCTCTTCCCTGAGACCATCTCTGATGGCTCTTCAGAAAGGGACCTCTCTTACCCCGAGTTTCCTCAGCACATCGTTCATCATGCTTCGCTTTTTGTTCCCACTGTCTGAAGGCTCAAGGTCAGATTTAAATTTCAGTCCTAGTAATTGTCTCAGTCCTCAGGTTAACAAATTTTCTCCACCCTTTTTATGGAATTTATTTTATTTATTCTACTTGGGACTCCCCCAGTGGTCCAGTGGATTCTACTGACTGTATTTATATGTGTCTTTAATTGTAAGATTATTCTGGGGAAGAGAGACGATTATAAATAAGTGAAAACACACGTCTGCGCATGCACACACACACACACACACACACACACACACACACACACACACACACACGTAACCTAGAACCGAGCATGGAGAACAGGAAAGTATCAGATGAAATGGATGAATTAGATGCAAAAACTGGGGCTGCCACTTACAAGCTAGTGATTTAGGTACGATTCACCTAATTAACCTCAGTACTGCCCCCATCCTGCTCCAATACACACACACACACACTTTTTTGGGCCAAGGGAGTCAGCCTAGCAGAGAACCCAGCACCCCTCTGGGCCCCACCTACCAGGGAACTCTACTGCTCAGGGAGTTGCAAGGATGAGGTTATGCACGGGGGTGGGGGCAGGCTGCCCTGCGCTCCCTGGGGAAAGCCTGCAGCCCTGCAGGGGAGAAGGGGGCTCACTGAGAGGTTCCTGTGGGAGGGGAGTGTCCCCTGGGCTGCCATAGCTGTCTCATGCCTTCTCTTCTATCTCCGTGAGACTGAGGCCCCTGTGTGTGGTTACAGGTCCCTCCTTTCCTGGACAGGCTGAGGGCCCTAGGCTGGGCCAAAAGACTGTGAAGAGGCCCTGATAGCTGGTCTTGTGGCATGGGGCCTTCCCAGGGTCCCCTCAGCTGGTCCTCCCCACTCCCACCAAATCGAAAGCCTGACTCACCAGGGGCCGTGGGATGGGCTTCTGGGGCTTCTTGGAGCCCAGCTTTTTCATGGCATTGTAGTACTTCTTCTGCTCCTCTGTCATGAAGATGTCCTGGCCCCCTAAGTGCAGAGAGACAGGCACCAGCTTCATTTTGGAGTTCTCAGAGCCCCCAGCATGGAGGGCACAGGGATCTCGCCTCCTTGATGAGGATGCCAGGGTTGCGCTCCTCCGCACTTCCTCTCCTGGGGGAGAAAAGTGTGCCTCTATCCTGCACCAGAGATTCCCCCCACCCCCGGACCTGCTTCTCCTGGGTCCCTGTCGCCATTCTCCTTGAGCTCTCTCTGACTTTGTGACTTGCAAATCCAGTCCCTACTCCCATCCTCTCCCCTGCTCAGCTCAGCCACCTTGGAAGTTCTCTCTGCCCACTTGGTTTGCCTGCCACCCAATCATGGCCCCTCTGATGGAGCTCCTGGAAGACCCTGGCCTCTGTGCAGTACCGCCCCCACCCTTGTCCCTGATCACGGACCAGGTAAATAGACACAACCCTCACCCCAGGTTCTCTTAGGAGCCTCATCTCTCAGACTACGGCAGGCGTGGGGCCCCTTGTTACAGGCTTACAGCCCTAAGCAGGTCACATTATAGACACACCCCTCTCCCACCCTATCCCAACAGGAGCAAGAAGAGGACCATCCCCAACAGGAAGGAAAAATGGGGCCAGGAGCTGGAAAGGCTCCCAAGTCCCTGGCATCCAGCCTTGCCCTGCAGCCTGGGGAACCTGTGCTCTACGTATCTTTTTCTTCTGTTGGTTGAAGTTGTCAATGATGACACCGATGAAAAGGTTCAGGGTGAAGAAAGACCCGAAGATGATGAAAATAACAAAGTAGATGTACATGTAGAGGTTGTATTCCCACTGGGGCTGCTCTTCATACTAGAGGGGAGAAACCAGACCGGAGGTCAGACAGGCGGGAATGGGGGTGGGCTGGCTGGGTGTGTCAGAGGAAGGTCACCACACAGGGTGTATGTCTGAGTGTGTGTGATGGGTGGGTGGGGATGGAGTTGAGAAGAGTGGGTGGTGGCAGGTGATAAGGGCAGGCATGCTGGGCTCACAGCTGGCACAGTGTCCCTGCATGGCTCCTTCCCCTGGGCCACTGGGAGGTTTGAGTATATGGGGGCATCTCTCAGCCTGCAACTCTCAGTGTGATGGGGGTGGAGCACAAGGACAAAGGAGAAACTTGATTTATGTCTCTGTTGGTTCCACCCCATCCTCCTGGGGTAAGACTTTGATTCAACTAAATTACAGTGAATTTAATTTGAAAGATATTTGTAAATTTGGGGACTCCTTGGGAGACCACACAACCTTGCCCCAGGGCCAGGCCTAGGCATTCCAGAGAGGCTCAACTCTGGGTTGACACAAGAGACCTGGCCCTCATGGGATGTAGACCCTGATACCCTGGGGGCCAAGAAGCTGGGAACCTCGGGTGCCTGACTCAGGCAGAGAGGCCAGTGTGACAACCTACCCCCCTGGAGTCCACAGCTGCATACATGATGTCCATCCAGCCTTTAAATGTTGCCTGGAAGGAAAAAACAAAAGTAAGGAAATCATTTAATCCTGCATCTATGGAGCTACTTAGGGCTCCCGTCTGGGCAGATGAGGCCAGGAAATAACCTCCTACAAGAAGCAATCAGTCCATCCCACCCTTTCAGCAGTATCCAAATGGCTGGGCGGTCAGGGAAAGGCCTTCTTGTTCAGGGCTGAGGAGGAGGGGAAGCCAGCCAAGCAGACACCCCAACAAGGTCATACAGTGGGGGAATAAACTTCTTGATGTTGGCCAAGAGACTTCCCTTCAGATCCACATTCATTTCAGATTCTAAAATGACACAGAAGCGCACAGCAGGTATCAGGGAGAGAGAGGTGGCTCTTGGGCTCTCAGTTCTTACTTAAGGTGGACTCCAGGGCTGACCTGGTCCCCTTTGTCATGAGCCTTATTGCTTCTGCTTCATAGCTTTTCAAAGGAAGTCCCTGAAGAATCCCAACCTTCCCTCAACTTAAGGGGGTCCTTTTGCTAGTGGTGTGTTGGCAAATGGCTAACAAATGGCTTTCCAGAAGAAAAAGAAAAGCCCTGATTGTTGCGTTTGCCAGCTTCTCTGTGTAAATACTCCCATCATTGCCATCCTTAAGTTGCCAACATGTCATTACTGAACACAGAGTTGGGAAGAGATGCACAGGAGCACAGCGTTGTAATATTTCCACTGCATGGATATAATAGGTGTGAATAACCTCAGGAGCATAGATGATAATAAGTGGTAATGGTGAGTTCTGATTTCGTTTCAATATCATTGAGTTAATTACCAGTTTAAAAAATCTAATTTTTAATAATGGCTTGCCAAATATTGGAAAATGTAGCAATTGGCTCTTGTGAGTCCATACGTGCCGGCGCTGGCATGGCACACAAGGCAGGAAAGAGGAGGCCGAATAGGACAAGGTCCTGGCACTGGCTGCATGGACTGCCCAAGTCTGGGATGCTATGATGATTCAGAAAGAGCCTGGGGGACATGCTTGCTGGTGAGACCAATTGCCTAGCGACCTCACTTGTGTCCTTGGCAAAATCCGATCGTGTCCTGAGCCTACTTTCAGGGTATAAGCTGGTCTGCACAGACTTTCCATGTCTAAGAGTTTTCATGAGTCAGGCAGGGCAGAGGGAAACCAAGGCAGCCACAGAGAAGGCAACTGCTTCAGCTCCCTGTGCCACGGGGCCCTCACCTGTACAGAGAGGCCTGGAGATGCTGTGGGACCTGCTGGGGACCACCCAAGGCTACGAGATGCCCGTGACCGAATTCTTCCCAGCCACTGTGCGGTTCTGTCTGCAACAGAAAGGGGGCTTTCCTTCCAAGTTCTGACATTCAGAAGGGACAGTCACAGGGATGGAAGGTGCTCTGGGTTTGGCTCTAATCATGTTCCCCACGATGTATTTCAGGGGAGTCGTTGGAGAAAGCTATCCCTGTGATTTAAGAGGTGGGTGGAGGTGTGAGGGGATGTGCCAAGCTTCCCTCTGTTCTGGGGACTAGAGACAGGTGTCTGGGCTTTTGGTTGGGACAGCAAGAAGAACAAGCTGCAGCTTTGCATGTTATGGTTCAGACTGATTTCTGTTGTCAAGGTTATTTGTATGCTGTGCATTATAATCACTGAAGCCACTGTCCTCACAAATCAATGGAAACTTTGGAAAGACTGGGGAAGGCCATGCGTGTTTAAACATCACACATCTTGCACATTAGAGATGAAAGGAAATATATTCTTTTAACAACGCAGGAGGTATCACTACCTTTTATAACAGAGGGGTGGCCAGAGTCACAGTTTTGCTACTAGTTCAGTCCCTGGGTGTCTATGGTCGTTCACTTGCAATCTGTGCCATCGTACTGCCAAACTGACTGCTGTCTGGGGAGCTGGTTCTGCCGTAGTGCTGAAGCCCCAGGCCATACTTGGAGAATGTAGCATCTTCCTTAGAATGGAAAATCTGGGGCCTTCCCAAACAGCCAAGAATTCCCTGGAGAATCCTAAGCCTCCTTTGGGCAACATGATCCTATCGTGAGGATCCAGAGTGGCCCCGCTCTCCCTCACCTGCCCACAGCATAGGGGAAGGTGCCTGTTGCTGGTCAGCCAGTAGGAGGAAGGAAGGCCCTTCCCCACCCCCACAGGACTTACCACCTGCAGAAGGGCCAGGTACCCGGCCCCCACGTTGTCAAAGTTGACTTTCACCTTGGTCCAGTACAATTCACCAGTCACGTTGAAAGACACACAGTCGCTCTTGTTGTTCACGATGGTGTAGTTCAAGGGCAGGTCTCCCTCAGTCTGGTTGATGCATCTCCCAAACTTCCCCGCGAAGAGGTTCACGCCCATGATACTGAAGATGAGCCAGAAGATGAGGCAGACGAGGAGGACGTTCATGATGGAGGGGATGGCGCCCACCAGGGCATTGACCACAACCTCAAGTGGGCAGAGAAGAGGCTCAGTTCCTGGGGGTGCCCAGAACACACACCCTTTTCAAGAGCCCCAAACTACTCAACCTCCTGGGTATAGGTCCCTATGGGGGTGGGGAACAATTCCTGTCCCCAGTGAAGGGGAACCCATGGCTGGAAGCTCTGGTGGGCAGCGAGGGGAGTGAGAGAGAACACACACGCCTTTTGCTTTGCACCCTAAAGTCTGACACAGCTCAGAACATCTGCCTTTCCCTTCTTGGCTCTGCCCGGAATCCATGACCTTCAAACTTAATTTTCAGCAGGGTCTCTGCTGGATGAGTATGCCACAAGTCTGATGAGAAAGGGCCTCTGGAGATACACTCTCTGAGCTAAGCTTCTGGTTTCCTTTGGGGTTGCTGCTACCAGGATGGATGGGTGTTCTCCTGTAAAGTGTGCCCAGGGGACCTCCGGGTGGTACGTCTGGAGGGTGCTCTGACAGCCCTCCCATGCTGCGGTGGGAGCAGGGATGGCAGGGCGGGTGGTGTGCGCGCTCCCTGTGCCTCTGCCCTCCCCAGGGAGAGGCTCTCTGACCCCATGGGGCCATGGCCCCATGCTCTTCATTTAAACTCACAGCACCCAGGAGAAGTATCCTTGGCAAAAATAACTGGGGACTCCACTCCAGTGAGGGACCTAGTTCTCAGCTGTCTGTGAGCCAGGAACATGTTTGCCACACAGACTAGGAGCGGAGCTGGTGTGGAGCTGGGCGGTGGATATGGTAATGCTGACACACGCAAAGAAGGGGGTCGGTCCATGGCCCCCCAGCAGGCATGATGAACCTGGGAACAGGGTGGGAAACCAACTCTCCCGTTTGCCCTTCTCTGGCTCTGTGGCCAGCAGCCACAGCAGAGGCATTCCTGGCAACTAGTGTCTCCCCCATGTCCCCTTGTCCCAGAACAAAATGTCCTTGCTCCCAAAGAGACATTTAACTTAGGTCGGATTATTCACTTGTGAATGGCTTCCCACCAGAAATAAACAGCTTGCTTCTCCATGGATTGGGGGTGTGAGCAAAGTTCAAAACCATCAACCAAATTGGGGCTGTGTAATGGTGCCTCCTGGGTCAGTGAGAGACACACAGATGTGTCTGCTAAAGTCACAACAGAACTGTGAACATTTTGTAAAAACAAGAAACAAAAAAAAACCCCCCACACAAACACATGGGTTCGTTTTCTTGCTATATAAAATGGATAATGTTTTTTCTTGGTGGGCTTTTCAATTTGCCTTATATGTGCACATTCTTTGGTAAAATTTGGTGACTTGAAACAAACGCAGAGGGCTCTGCACTTAGAAAATAGTGCCAAAGAGTTTACTAAGCAAATACAAGCTGCTCTCTCATGGTGAGAATACAGCTGGCTCCTTCCTTGCTTCCTTCATCCTCCCTAGCACTGCCCTACCACCTATCACAGACAGAGGGAAGGCAGCCTGTGATGGCCAGGAGGCAGGGGACAGGGATGGACACATGGAGCCGGGGCGCACACAGACACGAGGCCCTGCTGGAGAGCAGAAGCCGAAAGGGCCCTGGGCCGGTGGGGCTGGCTGCAGCTGAGACGCCTGTGCCCCAGGCCTCACTTCCTCTCCATTATCCAGGGCTCTCTGGCCCTCGTGGAGCCCACAGGGCTGGGAGTGGCAGGCCTGGGGGGAGGTTCGCACAGCTCTCCACCTCTGAGTGCCACCAAGCCCAGCCGTGCTTCCTGGAGATCCTGCACATGCTCCCACCGGGTCAGGGCCGCCTGGACAGCAAGTGGGCCTGCGGGTCCCCTTCATGGAGCCACCTCCCACTGCCCCTGTGGGAAGAGCCACCCCTCTTACCCTCATGCCCTCAAATCGTGACAGGGCTCGCAGGGGTCGGAGCGCACGCAAGGTCCGCAGTGACTTGATGGGGCCCATCTCAGCAAAGCCCAGCGCGTTGGCCACCAGGCTGATCAGCGAGACCTGTGGGAGGCAGGGTGGGAGTGGAGCCACGGGGACAGCTTGAGACAGTGGCAGGGCTCCTGGCCCACCGAAAACAGGCTGGGTGTGAGAGAGCCAGCAGGTCTTCCTGTGTCCAGTCTTTCTGATTCCCGGCTGGATCGTTTTCACAGGCTGTCCTGCGTTGGGCCAGCCTTTCTGCGGCCCAAGAGGCTGGGGGCAAGCCCAAGCATGTCCCAGCTTTCAGACCTTCACTGAGGGCCTGCTATGTGCACTTCACACACACACACACACACACACACACACACACACACACACACACACTCACACGTCTGTAATAGCCGCAATCACCCCAGGACTTGTAATGCACCTCCCAATGCTACAGATGAGAAAACTGAGTTCCAAAGCCACCCGCTAGTGTGGAGGAGCAGGGTCACAAAGCCTGGGCTTTAGGTCCCATGTGCTTTCCTTCAAGTCAGATTCTTGGGCCTGCCCCTTCCCTGCCCCGAAGTAGACTCTCTGGGGAAGAAGGACTGTCCTGAGTTGAGTATGAGCAGACAAGACAATCCTGGGGCATTTCCCCAAAGCTGGACCTCACAACATTCTGCCGTCTTCAAAGAAGGGAAGCGCAGATGGAGCCCCTGAGGGCTGTTCTCTGCTGTCTGCTTTCTCTGCCCCGCCCTCACCAGGGCATTTCCACCCAGCGGATTTTATCCTTCTAAAGTTCCAGGGGCATCCAAACCCTTCTTATGTCACTGCTGGCCAGTGATCACAGGTTAGAAGTGGCCTCCTGCCTGACCTCGCCGGCAATCACCATTACCACCACCCTAGCTCTGAGGGCAGCCTGACGGTGGCGAGGGGCTGCAGGCGGGGCCCTGACTCCCGGACCCTCCTCCCAGGCTTGGAAGCAGCAGGTTGGGAGAAGGCTGGGCAGAGGGGCTTGGAAGAGGAAGACTCCCAGGATGGACTTCTGTGCTGCCCCCATCCGGGAGAGGATGAGGGGCATCTCTCAGGGACTTGCTGCTGAGGGCAGCCAGGTCCGGCCCGTCTCCCCGCCTAGCTCCCAGCAGGCCAGCCTTGTCTGTTGCTTCCAAAGCTCACCCTGCCTGCTCCACCCAATGTCAGTTGATGGCAACTCCATCCTTCCAGCTGCTCAGGCCACAAGCCTTGGCATCATCCCTGCCTTCTCTCTGTCTCTCACATCCTACATCCAACCCATCAGGATTTCCTGTTGGCTCTGCCTTCAAAATATGTCAGAAGTCCAAATATTTCTCACCACTTCCACTGCCACCATCCTGGCCAGGCCGCCATCATCTCTCCCCTGGATCACTTCCACAACCCCCCAACCTTCTCCCTGCCTCCACTTCCCTCCCCCACCACCCTGACAGGGTGATTCTTTCATAACATGAGTCAGATGATGTCGCTCTTCTGTCCAAAGCCCTTCAACGCCTCCCCATTTCATTCTAAATAAAGGCCCATGGTTTTCAAAGGCTGCATCCGTTTTACCCCATGCAGTCTGGCCTCATCTCCTGCACTTCCCTTCCCCACTCCTCTGCTCCAGCCACTCTGGCCTCCCTGCAGTTCCTCAAGTATCCCAGGCACCCTCCTACCATAGGACCTTTGCACTGCTGTTCCAACTTCTGTTTGGAATGTTCTGCAGACATCTGCCTGGCTAACCCCAACCTCCTTCAAATGTCACCACAGTTAGCCCACTCTGGCCAGCCTGTTTAAAGTTCTAATCTCTATCTTCCTTTCTCCCTGAGTCCCGGCCCTCCTAACCCCCTTCCCTCTCTACTTCCTCTTCTCCATGTGTATACATCACCAGCGTAATATAAAGCTGGCTCATGTATTATGTTTCTGGTTCACAGTCACCTTCCTGAGTGCAGGCAGGGGTTTTGTCTGTTTTGTTCCCCAAGATCCTCAGCATCTACAATAGCACCCACATACAGTAGATGCTCAATAGTATCGAAAAAATGCATGAACTGAACATGGAAACATCCTTTTCCAGACCTTGAGGCCTGAAGTCCACCATTTCCATGAAGTGTGGGGATAGGGGGGCATGGCCAGTGTCTGGAAAGCTGGATTCCAGCACCCACTTCCTTCTCCTTGACCTTGGGCCAGGCCCTTCTCTGCTGTGAGCCTCAGTTTCCTTCTCCACAGGCTAATTCTCCAATCTTGAGAATTTCAGGCCCTTAGGCCTGGCCTCAGCGGAGTTCCCCAAGGTGGCAGGTGGTGGGAGGTGGGTGGGCTTCCCCAGAAGTCTTTGCAAACTCTATCTGGCCTGCCCTGGGGGAGTCCCAAAAAGCTGCAGGAACAGCTGGGTGAGGGGGCCTCAGGGCAGAGCTGCCAGGATCCCAGGCCTTCCCCTGGCCCTTTGGCAAGGAGGCTTCAGGGGTCCTCTCCCTCATCTCAGGGAGGCTCTGAGGGCTCTAGGCTGTAAGAGCATCCTGAGCTCCCCCCGTCTCTGCCAACCCAGCACCTCTCACCCCAGCATTAGCATCGGCCACTTGGGGTGATGAAAGAGGCCTGGGCTGGAGGCCCAGCAACGTGGATCTGTGTCTCCACACATACTCTAGCCCACGGAGCCATTCAAGTTTGTCCTCCCACCCAGGCCTGGACACTGGCCAGGCCCACTGGCAGCTGAGCCCCTCCCTTTAGCTTCTGGGCCCGAAGTGGGGACTAAGCACAGGCCTAAGCTCTTCTATAACTATAGGAAGGACAGCCCCTGCTGGTGGGCAGAGCTACGAGTGTCTTCTGGAAAGCTCTTCCCAGCCTGCAGATCCTGACCCACATCCTGCTGTGCGAGACCCACCACAACCAGATGATAAGTCCTCGCCGGAGCCCTTCGCCATGTTCCCTCTGCCCTTAGGGAGCACAGATCCAAGGCTGCCCCGCATTCTGAGTCTCAGTTCTCACCCCGCCATGGCTACCCTCCCACCTGACTGTGCTCAGGAGCCCCACAAGACCCTGCACTCACCCTGCTTGGTACCCAGAAGTGTCCCGGGGCCTGGGGAACTGTGGGGCAGGGGCCTCCCATTCCATCTGCCAACTGGGTGCTCAGGGGATATGCCAACCTCCTGCCCCAGGTCCCCTGGGCACACCGGAGGTCAGGCAAGCCCTGCCAGCTGCCTGATCACCCAGGGCAGCCACCTGGAAACCCTCAGCCAGTGTTCATGCTTTCCTCCTTTTCACAGGGGACTGCAACCCCTCTCATCCTCCCCAAGTGGTACCTTCTACCTGAGCCAGGAGGATCTCCTGCCTGCCCAGCACTCTTTCCCCAGTCCCGTACCCTCTGGTCTTTGGCTCATTCCATCTCCTATACAACACCTCCTCTGTGTGTGGACATGTAGGCTCTTAACCGGTCATCTGTGTAGTGGGCCTGACAGACACTTCACAAGGTGCCGTGGTGAGGGCTGCAATATGGGCTCATCGCTCCCCCTTCTGGACATCCTGAGAGGGTGGGACCCCACTCCTACCCTGGCTCACACCGCTGCGGGAACTGCACTTCACTATCCCCCGTGGTGAGTATAGTTTCTCCCAGAAGCCTAGGTTTCCCTGTGTCCCCAGTCGGGGGTTTTGATGGCAGAGCCCAGGTATCCGCTCTGTGACCTCAGACTCAGGCTTCCTGCCCCTTTGCCCACCCTGTGGCACAGCCAAGATGTTCCACTTCGTCCTGCTGTCTCCTGCTGCCCTGTCCTTCTGTCCTTCTGTCCCTCGGCCTCAGCTCCTTCTCACACTGGCAACGGGCGCCCCCCTCCTCTCTTCCCTTCAGGGGCCACACTTACACCCACAATGAGGAAATCGAGCCAGCACCAGGCGTTGGTGAAGTACTTCTTGAAGCCATAGGCCACCCACTTGAGCAGCATCTCCAGCACGAAGATGTAGGTGAACATCTTGTCGGCATACTCCAGCAGGACCTTGATGGTCTTCCGCTCCTCCAGGTAGATGTCCTCGAAGGCCTGCAGACCAGGGTAGACAAGGTAGACATGATATCCTGACCCAGCCAGTCCCACCCCGCACAAGCCTTCATCTCTGACAGTATCTGCTGCCCAGGAGAGCGGGGCAGAGGGGAGCCATGTCGTGGAAGGGATTCCTGAGTGTGCCCTCTGAGCCGCGTGTGCACCATTGCTGGGTTAGGAAATGATGTTATGTGGTGTGTGGACAACAAGGCAGAATGCGTAGTGAGAATGCTTCTTCCTTCACTTTAAAGAGCAAGTCTCAGTTCAGTGCTAGTGCATTGTTAAGACCTCTCTAAAACAGCTCAAGGCCTGCTGCTAGAAACAGCACACACTTTCCCCACCCCCTCTACTCCACTGTGTTTTTACTCAATTTACTTTGGCAATTCCCTACTTTTCATAGGAAACAATATTTGTTTCCAATGACAACAATCATTCAAAGTTGCCCTTTAAAATAAACTTATTTAAACAAACAAAAAAACAGTGAATGTTCATCTAAGGCAAAATTTTAAAGAAATGATAGTAAAGGCGGTTTGTAGATATGAAGATTAGGAAACACAGGACTAGATGAAGTCAAACCTCCTGCAATCCTCAGCATCTGGGAGTCAACATTCCTAAAATGCTAGAAGTTGTCGGTCTTTCCCCACCTCCTCACTGCTGCCTCAAGCCAAATCCCCGAGCCAACAGAGAGACTCAGATGGCCCCGCTGCCCTCTTCTAACTCCAGGCTTCTGATCTGTACCTGCCCCTCCTGAGTTACCTTCCCCTATCCAGAATGTGCTCTGAGGCTCCCAGTCTAGGCAACTGAATGCGTCACTGAGGGCCCCAGGGAGCTGCCTCCACCTGTCGCTCTGGGCCTCCCTGTCTGACTGCAGGGCCCCTGTGAGCTACAGTGATCCAGGGGGCCGGTGCTGTCAGCAGTCAGATTAGCAGACCACAAAGCTAATCTGGTCCATGTAGATATGACAACAGGATAATTCAGGCCCCAAAATGGACTTTGGGAGTTGTTCAAGACAGAAAGTAGGCCTGTTTTTTTCTGAGTATAAAAATGTATGTGTCCTATAAAAAATGAAATAATACAGAAATTATAAAAAAGAGAATAAACAACAACAAAAAAACCAAACAACCCAATCAAAAAATGGACAGAAGACCTAAATAGACATTTCTCTAAAGAATACATACAGATGGCCAACAGGCACATGAAAAGATGCTCAACACTGCTAATTATTAGAGAAATGCAAATCAAAACTACAATGAGGTACCACCTCACACTGGTCAGAGTGGCCGTCATTAAAAAGTCCACAAATAACAAATGCTGGAGAGGGTGTGGAGAAAAGGGAACGCTCATACACTGTTTGTGGGAATGTAAGTTGGCGTAGCCACTGTGGAAAATAATACAGAGGTTCCTCGGAAAACTAAAAATAGAATTACCATATGATTCAACAATCCCACTCCTGGGTGTATATCCAGACAAAACTATAATTCAAAAAGACACATGCACCCCCTGTGTTCATAGCAGCACTATTCACAATAGCTAAGACATGGAAACAACCTAAATGTCCATCAACAGAGGAATGGATAAAGAAGATGTGGTACATATGTACAATGGAATACTACTCAGCCATAAAAAAGAATGAAATCATGCCATTTGCAACAACACAGATGCAACTAGAGACTATCATACCAAGTGAAGTAAGTCAGAAAGAGAAAGACAAATATATGATATCACTTTTATGTGGAAACTGAAATATGACACAAATGAACCTATCTATGAAACAGAAACAGAATCACAGACATAGAGAACAGACTGGTGGTTGCCAAGGTCGGGGGGGATGGGTTGGGAGACGGAGGGAGTAGAAGGTTGGGGTTAGCAGACGTAGGCTTTTATATACAGAATGGATAAACAACAAGGTCCTACTGTACAGCATAGAGAATTATATTCAATATCCTATGATAAACCATGATGGAAAAGAATATAAAAAAAAGAATGTATATATATGTATAACTGAATCACTTTGCTGCACAGCAGAAATTAACAAACATTGTAAATCACTATACTTCAATTAAAAAAATTGATTAAAAAAAGAGAATAAAAGGCATCTCCAATTTTATGGCACTAAAGTAACCTCTGCTAACATTTAGGTTAACATTCTTTCAGCCCTCACTATTTGTGTGTATATATTTGAGTGCACGATTTTATAAACAGGCTAAAATATTTTGCTTTAAAATTTTTTTCCATGAAACAATCTTTTGTGAATATTTACCTACTAAGTAATGTGAATACATACAAGATCTATCATTCTTTTTAAAGGCTGTATAATATTTCATTACTTGCATATACTACTGTTAATTTAGCCATTGTTTCCAATTTATCCCTAGTAGAAACAACATTGCAATGAGCACAGTGTCTGATTATGTTGAGGATAAATTTCTAGAATTGAGGTGCCAGGTCAAAGTTATACTTTTGGTACAGATTAGGAAAAGGACCTCCAAAAAGGGACACCAATTTGAGACTCCTTCCACAGTGCATGAATGTGGCTCTTCCCCCACCACCCATACTGGTGCAGTTTCTCCTTTGTCACATTTCCCAGACTAATGAATGAAATTTGTATTTGTTACATTTTAATTTATCTTATTACTAGTGATACTGACATCATTTCCTTGGATATTTGCAGTGTTCTCTTTATAAATTGCCTGTTCATGTCCTTTACCTATTTTTTCACTTGATGGTCTGGTTTATTTGGGGACATTAACTCTTTGTTTTATATACTTTATCCTAGTTCTGTGCCTTTAAATTTTGTTCACTTTTGTTTACCGTACTGAAGTTCTACACTTTACTTTCAATTATATAATTTAATATATTTATATCATCTGTTATGATTTTCATTTAGTAAAACCTTTGGCATCATGTTAAGAAAGTCCTTGCCAGAGACTCCCTGAACAAGATGGCAGAGTAGAAGGACTTGAGCTCATCACCTCTCATGAAAACACCAAAATTACAACTAACTGCTGAACAACCATCGACAAAAAATGATGGGAAACTACCAAAAAAGATACTCTACATCCAAAGACAAAGAAGAAGCCACAACAAGATGGTAAGAGGGGCACTTTTGCGATACAGTCAAATCCCATGCATGCCAGGTGGATGACATACAAACTGGAAAATAATTAGATCGCAGAGGCTCTCCCACAGGAGTAAGAGTTCTGAATCCCACATCAGGTTCCCCCAGCCTGGGGGTCTAGCATTGGGAGGAGGAGGCCCCAGAGCATTTGGCTTTGAAGGCCAGTGGGGCTTGAGTACAGAAGCTCCACGGGACTGGAGGAAACACAGACTCCACTCTTGGAGGGTGCACACAAGGTTTCATGTGCACTGGGACCCAGGGCAAAGCAGTGACACCATAGGAGCCTGGGCCAGACCTACCAGTTGGAGTGTTTAATCTTTTTACATTTAAGGTAATTATTAATATGTATGTTCTTATTACCATTTTGTTCATTATTTTTGTTTTGTTTTTTTTAGGTCTTTTTTACCTGGGTCTTGGAGGGTATCCTGAGGAGGCAAGTGTTGCCTGTGGTTCACTGTGGGGGCAAGGACACTGGTGGCAGAGGCCCCAGGGAATGTTCATCGGCATGAGCTCTCCCAAAGGTCAACATTTTGGTACTGAGACCTGGCTCAACACAGCATCCTGCAGGCTCCAGTGCTGGGATGCCTCAGGCCGAACAACCAACGGGGTGGGAACAGAGCCCCACCCATCAGCAGACAGGCTGGCTAAAGATGTCCTGAGCTAACAGCTGCTTGACACACCCCTGCTCACCAGAGGGACAAGACTCAACTCCACCCACCAGTGGGCAGGCACCAATCCCTGACACCAGGAAGCCTGCACAAGCCCCCGGACCAACTGCACCCACCAGGGGGCAAACACTGCAAGTGAGAGGAGCTACAATCCTGAAGCCTGAGCAATGGAGACCATAAAAACAGAAAGTCAGATAAAATGAGATGGCAGAGAAATATCTTCCAGATGAAGGAACAAGATAAAACCCCAGAAGAACAAATAAGTGAAGTGGATATAGGAAATATACCTGAAAAAGAACTCAGAGTGATGAAAGTAAAGATGATCCAAGATCTTGGAAAAAGAATGGAGGCACAGACGGAAGATAAGATACAAGAAATGTTCAACAAGGAGCTAGAAGATTTAAAGAACAAAGAGATGAACAATGCAATAACGGAAATGAAAAATACACTAGAAGGAATCAATTGAAGAATAAATAAGGCAGAAGAACAAATAAGTGAGCTGGAAGACAGAATGGTAGAAATCACTGCTGTGGAACAGAATAAAGAAAAAAGAATGAAAAGAAATGAAGACAGTTTAAGAGACCTCTGGGACAACATTAAACATACCAACATTACAAGGATCTCAGAAGGAGAAGAAAGAGAGAAAGGGCCTGAGAAAATATTTGGAGGAAGCACAAAGAGTCCCATACAAGATAAACCCAAGGAGGAACACTCCAAGACACATATTAATCAAACAGACAAAAATTAAAGACAAAGAAAAAATATAAGAGTGACAAGGGAAAAGCAACAAATAACATACAAGGGAATCCCCATAAGGTTATCAGCTTATTTTTCAGGAGAAACTATGCAGGCCAGAAGGGAGTGGCATGATATGTTTAAAGTGATAAAAGGGAAAAACCTACAACCAAGAATACTCTACCTAGCAAGGCTCTCATTCAGATTCAATGGAAAAATCAAAAGCTTCACAGACAAGCAAAAGCTAAGAGAATTCAGCACCACCAAATCACCTTTACAACAAATGTTAAAGGAATTTTTCTAGGTGGAAAAGAAAAGGCCACAACTAGAAACAAGAAAATTTAAAATGGGAAGGCTCACTGGTAAAAGCAAACATGCAGTAAAGGTAGGAAATAATCCACACACAAATATGACATCAAAACCAGCAATTGTGAGAAGAGGAGAGTACAAATGCAGGATATTGGAAATGCATTTGAAATTAAGAGACCAGCAACTTAAAACAACCTTGTATATATACAGACTGATATAGCAAAACCTCATGGTAACGACAAACCAAAAATCTATAATGGATACACACACGGAAAAGAAAAAGGAATCCAAACACAACACTAAAGATAGTCATCAAATCACAAGAGGAGAGAACAAAAGAGGAAGGGAAGAAAAAAGACCTAAAAAAAACAAAACAAAAATAATGAACAAAATGGTAATAAGAACATACATATTAATAATTACCTTAAATGTAAAAAGATTAAACACTCCAACTAAAAGACACAGACTGCCTGAATGGATACAAAAACAAGACCCATATATATGCTGCCTACAAGAGACCCATTTCAGATCTAGGGACACATACAGACTGAAAGTGAGGGGATGGAAAAAGGTATTCCTTGCAAAGGGAAATCAAAAGAAAGCTGGAGTAGCAATACTCATATCAGACAAAATAGACTTTAAAATGAAGACTGTTAAGAGAGACAAAGAAGGACACACAAAAATGATCAAGGGATCAATCCAAGAAGAAGATATAACAATTGTAAGTATATATGCACCCAAAATATATACTTACAAAAAATAGGAGCACCCCAATATATAAGGCAAATACTAACAGCCATAAAAGGAAAAATCAACAGTAACAGAACAATAGTGGGGGACTTTAGCACCCTACTTTCATCAATGGACGGATCATCCAGACAGAAGATCAATAAGGAAACACAGGTCTTAAATGACACATTAGACCAGATAGACTTAACTGATATTTATAGAGCATTCCATCCAGAAGCAGCAGAATACACATTCTTCTCAAGTGTACATGGAATATTTTCCAGGATTGACCATATGCTGGGCTACAAAGTGAGCCTCCGTAAATTTAAGAAAATTGGAATCATATCAAGCATCTTTTTCAAACAAAACGCTATGAGATTAGAAATCAACTACAAGAAAAAAACTGTAAAAAACACAAACATGTGGAGGTTAAACAATATGCTACTAAACAACCAAAGGATCACTGGAGAAATCAAGGAGGACATCAAAAAATACCTAGAGACAAATGAAAATGAAAGTACAATGACCCAAAGCCTATGGGACATGGCAAAATCAGTTCTAAGAGGGAAGTTTATAGCAATACAATCTTACCTCAGGAAACAAGAAAAATCACAAATAAACAACCTAATCTTACACCTAAAGCAACTACAGAAGAACAAACAAAACCCAAAGTTAGTAGAAGGAAAGAAATCATAAAGATCAGAACAGAAATAAAATAGAAACAAAGAAAACAGTAGAAAAGATCAATGAAACTAAAAGCTGGTTCTTTGAAAAGATAAACAAAATTGATAAACCTTTAGCCAGGTTTCATCAAGGGAAAAAAAGAGAGAGGACTCAAATCAATAAAATTGGGAATGAAAAAAAAAGAGAAGTTACAGTGGACACCACAGAAATACAAAGGATCATAAGAGACTACTACAAGCAACTATATGGCAATAAAATGGACAACCTGGAAAAAGTGGACAAATTCTTAGAAAGGTACAATCTTCCAAGACTGAACCAGGAAGAAATAGAAAATGTGAACAGACCAATCACAAGTAATGAAATTGGGGCTTCCCTGGTGGTGCAGTGGTTGAGAGTCCGCCTGCCGATGCAGGGGACACGGGTTTGTGCCCCAGTCCAGGAGGATCCCACATGCCGCGGAGCGGCTGGGCCCGTGAGCCATGGCCGCTGAGCCTGCGTGTCCGGAGCCTGTGCTCCGCAGCGGGAGAGGCCACAGCAGTGAGGGGCCCAGGTACTGCAAAAAAAAAAAAAAAAAAAAAAAAAAAAACTTCCAACAAACAAAAGTCCAGGACCAGATGGCTTCACAGGTGAATTCTATCAAACATTTATAGAATAATTAACACCTATCCTGCTGAGACTACCTCAAACAATTGCAGAGGATAACACTCCCCAACTCATTCTATGAGGACACCATTACCCTGATACCAAAAACATATAAAGATACCACAAAAAAAGAAAATTACAGGCCAATATCACTGACGAGCATAGATACAAAAATCCTCAACAAAATACTAGCAAAGCAAATCCAACAATATATTAAAAGGATCATACCCCATGATCAAGTGGGATTTATCCCAGGGATGCAAGGATTTTTCAATATCCACAAATCAATCAGTGTGATACACCACATCAACAAATTGAAGAATAAAAACCATATGATCATCTCAACAGATGCAGAAAACACTTTTGACAAAATTCAACACCCATTTATGATAAAAACTCTCCAGAACATGGGCATAGAGGGAACCTACTCAACATAATAAAGTACATATATGACAAGCCCACAGCTAACATCATACTCAGTGCTGAAAAGCTGAAATATTCCCTCTAAGATCAGGAACGAGGCAAGGATGTCTACTCTTGCCACTTTTATTCAACATAGTTTTGGAAGTCCTAGATACAGCAATCAGAGAAGAAAAAGAAAGAAAAGGAAATCAAAGTGGAAAAGGAGAAGTAAAACTGTTACTGTTTGCAGATGACATGATACTATACATAGAAAATCCTAAAAATGCTACCAGAAAAGTACTAGAGCTCACCAGTGAATTTGGTAAAGTTGCAGGATATAAAATTAATATGCAGAAATCGGTTGCATTTCTATACACCAACAATGAAAGATCAGAAAGAGAAATTAAGGAATCAATCCCCTTTACTATCGTCTCAAAAAGAATAAAATACCTAAGAATAAACCTACCTAAGGAGGCAAAAGACCTGTACTCCAAAAACTATAAGACACTGATGAAAGAAATCGAAGATGAAACAAACAGTTGGAAAGATATACCATGTCCTTGGATTGGAAGAATCAATATTGTCAAAATGACCATACCACCCAAGGTAATCTACAGATTTAATGTAATCCTTATGAAATTACCAATGTTATTTATTGAAGAACTAGAAAATTTTTTAAAAATTTGTATAGAAACACAAAAGATGCTGAATAGCCAAAGCAATCTTGAGAAATAAAAACGGAGCTGGAGGAATCAGACTCCCTGACTTCGGACTATACTACAAAGCTACAGTAATCAAAACAGTATGGTACTGGCACACACACAAAAATATAGATCAATGGAACAGGATAGAAAGCCCAGAAATAAGCCCACCTGCAGTCAATTAATCTAAGACAAAGGAGGCAATACTATACAATGGAGAAAAGACAGTCTCTTCAATAAGTGGTGATGGGAAAACTGGACAGCTACATGTAAAAGAATGAAATTATAACATTCTCTAACAAACACCATACACAAAAGTAAACTCAAAGTGGATTAAAGACCTAAATGTTAGACCAGATACTATAAACTCTTAAAAGAAAACATAGGCAGAACACTCGTTGACATAAATTGCAACAATATCTTTCTGGATCCACCTTCTAGAGTAATGAAAATAAAAACAAACAAATGGGACCTAATTATACTCAAAAGCTTTTGCACAGCAAAGGAAACCATAAACAAAACAAAAAAGGTAACCCACAAAATGGGAGAAAATATTTGCAAACAAAGTGACCAATAATGGATTAATCTCTAAAATACACAAACAGCTCATGCAGCTCAGTATCAAAAAAATAAACTCCCCAATCAAAAATGGGCAGAAGATCTAAATAGACACTTTTCCAAAGAAGACATACAGATGGCAAAATGCACATGAAAGGATGCTCAACATTACTAAATATTAGGAAATGCAAATCAAAACTACAATGAGGTATCACCTCACACCAGTCAGAATGGCCATCATCAAAATGTCTACGAACGGTAAGTACTGGAGAGGGTGTGGAGAAAAGGGATTCCCCCCTACATTGTTGGTGGGAATGTAAATTGGTACAACCACTATGGAGAACAGTATGGAGGTTCCTTAAAAAGTAAAAATAGAACTACCATATGATCCAGCAATCCCACTCCTGGGCATATATCTGGAGAAAACCGTAATTCAAAAGGATGCATGCACCCCAGTGTTCATTGCAGCACTATTTACAACAGCCAACACATGGAAGCAACCTAAATGTCCATCGACAGAGGAATGAATAAAGAAGATGTGATACATATATACAATGGAGTATTACTCAGCCATAAAAAAGAATGAAATAATGCCATTGCAGCAACATGGATGGACCTGGAGATTATCATAGTGAGTGAAATCAGACAGAGAAAGACAAATATCATATGATATCACTTATATGTGGAATTTAAAAAAAATGATATAAATGAACATATTTACAAAATAGAAACAGACTCACAGACATGAAAAAACAAACTTATGGTTGCCAAAGGGGAAAGGTTGTGGGGGGGAGGGATAAATTAGGAGTTTGGGATTGATATATACACACTACTATATATAAAATAGATAATCAACAAGGGCCTATTGTATAGCACAGGGAACTCTACTCAATATTCTGTAATAACCCATATGGGAAAGGAATCTGAAGAAGAATAGATATATGTATATTTATAACTGAATCACTTTGCTGTACATCTGAAATGAACACAACATTGTAAATCAACTATACTCCAATGTAGCATAAAAATTTAATTAAAAAAAGACTATAGGGACTTCCCTGGTGGTCCAGTGGGTAAGACTCTGTGCTCCCAACGCAGGGGGCCTGGGTTGGATCCCTGGTCCAGGAACTAGATCCTGAATGCATACCATAACTAAGAGTCTGCATGTTGCAACTAAGAGTCCATGTGCTGCATCTGAGAAGTCTGCGTGCCGCAACTAAAGATCCCGCATGCCACAACAAAGATCCTGCGTGCCACACCTAAGATCCGGTGCAGCAAAAAATAAAGAATGAATGAATGAATAAAGAAAGAAAAATTTTTAATGTATAAAAAAATACTACAAAAAAATTTTAAATGAGGTACATATGAAAAAAAATGAAAAGAAAAAAGCAAAAAGAAAGCACTTGCCTATTCCAAGGATAGAAAAAAAATGACCTTCCTTTTCCTTTTCCCTTTTTCCTTCCTTCCTTCCTTCTTTCCTTCCTTCCTCCCTCCCTCCCTTCCTTCCTTCCTTTCTCATTTCATTGTTTTATATTACAATTTTTTAAATCTAATATATTTTGGTTGGAGCAAATATATATTTTATTTTTTTTTCAGAGTGACTAGTCAAGTGTCCTAACACTTTATTAAAGAATCCACACAATAGAAGTCAACACTATCATCTACCACATTTCTATATTTGCTTAAATGTATTTCCAACCTCGGTGTGGTTCTACTACTGTCTTGGTCTATTTCTGAATTAGTGTCATATGAATTTTCCTGGCCATTTTTCATAATATTTAAGACAAACTTAAGCAATGTTTTGTCAAATTCCCTTTAAAATGTTAGAAATTTATTACTGCCTTGAGTTTAATAACTCATTAGCTTTAGGAACTAATACAGTCTTTCTGCCCAAGACGAGAGTGTATTTATAGTATGTTTATCCGTTTGTCTTCTTTTACACTCTCCTTAGGCAAGTTTAATAGTTTTCTTCATGTACCTCTTATACATTCCATGTTATATTCATTCCCAATTATTTTATGGCTACTATGCCTGGCATGTAAGGACTATTGGAGAAATGTTACTTGTGACTAAGTGGTTTCTGTTAGTATAAAACAACAGCAACAATTATTTGTATATTTGTTTTATAACTGGTCATATAATATTTTTAATAGTTTTTAAAATTTTTCTAAGCAATCACTATCTACAAGTAATGATATATTTCTATTATTTTAAACTCATTTTATACTTGAATATATTAACTTAAATTCTTCTGTTTTTCTGATTTTTATACTGTATGTTTAATTTTCTTGATTAATTGCACTGGCTAGTACTTCAAGATTATTATTAAATAATGAAAAACAGCTAAAAGGTAGTTAAATCATCCTTTTCTTATTCCTGACTTTAATAAAAATGTTTCTAGTGCTTTACTACTAATGATGATGGAAAAGGTTAATTTGAAAGTAAGTTTTTCATTAAGTAAAGGAAATATGTTTTATTTCTATTCTTACCAAAGTTTTAAAAATCAGGCATTCATTGAGACAATTATGTGGTTTTTCTTTGTCTGACTCATATAAATAGATTTCCTAGTAGGGCATCGTTCTGACTCCTTAGGATATACCTAGCTATGACTCATTTAGTCTTTCAAATATTTTACTGGATCCTATTTGCATGTATTTTAAGAATTTTGTATCACTATTCACTAGTATAGAGTATGAAAACTGGTCTGTGGTTTTACTTCTGGTATACTTAAGGTTTTAAAAATCAGCACTATTTAGCTTTCATAAAAAGAATTTGTAGGTTTTCCATCTGTTTTCATACCCTAGAAGATTTTAAATAGGATTGAAATTATTTTCTTCCTTGAAAATATGAAAGAATCCACTCTTGGAGATGTAAGAGATTAGACCTAGTGGTTTATTTAATTGTTTTAATTTTTGAAGGAATCAGCTTTGGAAATTTTATCAGATTTACTATTTATTTTCTAATTCATTAATTTGTGTTTTTATTTTATTAATTATTCCCTTTATTTAAAAAATTTTTTTTACATTTGTTTATTTATTTATTTATTTTTGGCTGTGTTGGGTCTTCATTGCTGCACGAGGGGTTTTCTCTAGTTGCGGTGAGCTGGGGGCTACTCTTGTGGTGTGCAGGCCTCTCACTGTGGTGGCTTCTCTGTTGCTGAGCACAGGCTCTAGGCACGTGGGCTTCAGTAGTTGTGGCACATGGGCTCAGTAGTTGTGGCTCGGGGGTTCTAGAGCACAGGCTCAGTAGTTGTGGTGCACGGGCTTCGTTGCTCCATGGCATGTGGGATCTTCCTGGACCAGGGCTCGAACCCGTGTCCCTTGCATTGGCAGGCAGTTTCTTAACCACTGCACCACCAGGGAAGTCCCTCCTTTGCTTTCTTTAAGATTAATTTGTTGTTGTATTTCTAATTTCTTGAGTTAATGAATTTATTCTTTCTATTTAACAATGAAAATGGTTAAGTCTATTAATTTTACTCATTACAGCTTTGGCTGCATCCCACATGCAGTATTACTGATACTGTTATTTTCTAGTTTCTTTCCCCCTCTCCCAAGTCGAAGTTTTTTCTATACCTCTATTTTTCCGTTCTTATTTTTCTAGATTTCATGTGGACAAAACTGGTTGAACTGTAATCTTTGATTTATGACACACTGTCATCTTTAGTCCATGAATAGTCTCTATTTATTTGCTTACTTATTAATATAATGAACACCCATGAACCCACCATGAAACTATTTTCTGTTTGATCCAAAGTTTAAGAATAACTTTTACATTTTTAAGGGTTTGTTTTTAATCTTTCTATTTTTGCTACACTTAGCAGTCTTCTTATCTGTAAAACAGTGCCTATTTCACAGGGTTATTATGAGAATTAAATGTATTAATGTTTGTAAAATGTTACAATAGGGCCTGGCACATAGTCAGTGCTATTTAAGTGTTAGCTATTATTTTTATTATGTTAGGTCAAATTTATTAACTATACATATTTTTTACATATCTCATTGTCTTGTTCTTTCTACTTGATTTGTCAAGCACTAATAGAAGTGTGGTAAAATCTCACTGTACTACTGCACTGTTGCCACTTTTTTTCTGATTTTGCTTTGTATAAGTGCTATGAAATCCCAAGCAATATTCATAATAGTTGTATTTTTATTATAGGTTGGACCCTCTTTGTTTTATCTCAATTTTTACCTTGAATTCAACCTTGTTTAACATTAACAAACAAAAACACTCTGATTTTTGTTGTCATTGTTTGCATTTGTCTGCTATATCTTATTTCCTTTTACTATTTCTGAGTCACAGTGTTTCAGATTTGTCATTTGAGAACACATAGCTGAAGATTTTTTTTCTTCAGTCCATTTAGAGTCCTTTTCTTTTAAAAGATGAATTTTATCCAGTTACATTTATTATTAAAACACATGCTTGATCTTGCCTTTGCCATATTGTTTCCTGATTTAATGCTTCCTTGTTCCTTTTTTCCCCCTATCTTTTGCTGTAAAATCTCTGTGTCCTTAAAAATTTTTTCCCTTCAGCAATTTCAAAGTGATACATACTCTGCTTTCTGTTAAACAAGTTTATAACTTTAAATAACACACTCTGACTTCTTTTTCTCTGTATATCATTGATGTGTTTTTTTTTTTTTTTTTTTTACAGTGCTTGGCTCTCTACCCTGATGAGATTCACCATTTGCTTGCCAAAACTCCTCCTCACTTATGCTAGGCTGAGCTTTTCCTCCACAGCCCAGACTAAATGGCTCTGGCTGCCCTTGTTTGTGGCTGTTTAAAAACAAAACTCGTTAACATATTGTCAAATCCTCCTTCTCTGAAGCCTACAGAGATTTGGCTCTAGCTGCTGATGGTAAAACAGCATGTAGCCTGCAAGCCATGGCTCCAGGCCCACTCTGGAACAGGGGCAGGGCAGTACAGGGTGGGATGGGAGGCCCAGAGGTTTAGAAGTGATAGCTGCAATGTCTCCCCATGGCCTGCCCCGACAGGAGGCAGCATGTGCTGGAGGCAAACAGCCTGGGATCAGAGCGGCCCCCTCCCTCTCTATAGTCTAAAGCATTCCTTGTTAGTTGCTCACCCATGGGGTTCTAAACTCCTCAACAATATCAGGTGCTTGCTCCCTCTGGGCTAGGAAAGTTTCTGTTTGTTCTGATCACCCTTCTCTCTGCCCACCAGTACCTTTCACAACCCTCTCCAGGGCTGTTCCATCTCCTAGAAGGGCTCTGAGAGATGAATAAGGTACTTGGGAACCAGATAGGGCATCCCTGGAGTGCCTCACTGCTCCTCCCGGCCTCACCAAACCTCCCTATTTTCCATAGTCCAGTTCCATCTGCTTCCTCCAGGAAGTCCTCCTGATTGCTCCAGTTCCCCCTGACCTCCCATCACCCTGAGTCATCTACTCCATTCTTACTCAACTCTCTCGAACTGATATCTGACTATCTCAAACCTGCTGAATCTGATTTCTCCAACTAGACTGGGAGCCCCTGAGGCCAGAGCCAGAGTCTCTTCCTCCTATTGCTCCTCCACGGCTCACAGGACCAGTAGATACAAGGAGAGCTTAGTAAAGATCTATTGAACAAATGGAAAGTCAAGACAAAGGACTCGGAATCTGACTCTCTTGGCTCAAATGCCACATCTGCTGCTTGTAAGTGGTGGGGCTTTGGGTGAGTTACTTAATGTTTCTACAAAGGGTTGCTATGGGGATTAAATGTGATAATGCGTGAACTACATAGCTTGGCCTCTAGCCCTAGAAGACATGGAATGAGTGGAGCTACCAGTGTAATATCAGCCTGCATTGTTAATTGCATTGAACCAGTCTGATGGAGTGTCTGACGCTGTGTGCAGGTGGGTGTGTCACCAGGGCTTGGGTGTAGGTGACTGGTGACCTGCGACCTATGCCAGCTGTGCACTGTGATCTGGGCAAATCACTTCCCTTTGTGGAACAAGGAGGCCTGGAGAGATGACCTCTGTGAGCCCTTTCTGCTCTGATCTCCATATGTGCTGTGCGTGTTGACAGTTTATGAGTTGGTCCTGATCTGAGGCCCTGGGGGAATGCATTTTCAACAGAGGCTCCGCCCCAGTTTCTGACCTGGTTTTCCAGCTGGAGATCTCCTTTCTCTACCTCCCCTCCTCCTCCATACCTCCCTGCCCAATCCCCAGGAGGGTACCAGCGCTCCACTGCTGAGCAGGATCATGAAGATGATGAACGTCTCGAACCAGCTGTGCTCCACAATGCGGTAGCAGGTCTTGCGCAGCCTCCACCAGACCTTCCCTGGGGCCTGCGTGGTGTCCACGGTGCAGCAGGGACAGCGCTGGACACAGCCTTTGGGGGAGGGAGAGGAGTCAGACCCAGTCCAGGGCCTGCAAATGCCCACATCTGACGGCAGAAAGTTGAATGGTTGAAAGAATGACTGAAAGAGGTTACAAAGATGGGTAATGAACTGGGTAACATGGTGGGTGGGGCCATGGCAGGGGGTGGGTGGCAGGGAGGGGTGACTTTGAGTGCTGCCCTCAGGAGCCCACACTCAGCAGGTACCCTGTGGATAAGCTGGATGGACTAGGCAACCAGTAAGTAGATGAAGGGCCTGGCAGTTCTGGGCAGGGGCAAGGCTGGGGTTGGGATGAGCTCCAGCTTGCCCTGTGCTCATCTAGGAAACTCTCCCCCTGGGGGAATGTACCAGAACCCCCTGGGGTGCTGTGTCCCTGGTCTTTCTCCATGTTTGCAGTTTCTGAGCCTTAGGAAGGGCAGACTCCTCACTGATAGCCCCAAATGATGTGCCACATGGAGGGCAAACCCTCGTCTTATCCCCAGCGGCCCTCCGAATATACCATGGATTCATAAAAGCTCTAGATGCCAATCACCAGCACAGCCACATGCCACACCCACCTTGAATATTTACAGAGGGCCTATTATATACCAGGTGCCGTGCCAGGGCCTGAGGGAACAGGGGGAATTAGATCCAGTCCTTGCCGCTGTGGAGACACCTGGTCATGCTACCGTCCCACACACGCAGCCGACCCACAGCGGCCCAGCCCAGCACGTCACGGGCACACTTGCCATGACTCATGTCACAGGCAGGTGGAGGGGCCCCCAGGGTCTCGAAGAATGGGGGAAAATTGGCAGGCACCCAGGTCAGAGTGGGGTGCGACATGGCCCTCTACCCCCAGGAGCTGCAGGTCCTCCTGCCCTGGTGGGCAGGGCTGAGGCTGGGCCAGAGGCCCATCCAGGGCAGTACCTTTAGTGAAGCAGTCCTCTGGATCCTTGACGTCCTCTCCGAGGTCGGGGATCTGCTCCAGGAGGTCAACAGTGTTGGTCATGTCTGCTGTGCTCCCCTCAGAGTAACTGTTCTCATGTGTCTGTGGGCAGGACCGTGGGGTAGGGTGGGTGAGGGCATGAGTGTGGGCTGTGTAGCAGCCTCCAGCCTCAGGCCCAGAGTCTGGGGGAGCCTGGGGCTCCCAGAGTGGAGGTGCCCAGACTATCCTCCATTGCACACCTGGGGAATCTGAGCCCGGGTGGATGGGAACCTCCCATGAAGGTCACCTAGCCTGGACCTTAGGGCTCCTGAGTTTGTGATTCTGGTCTACTGGTGTCTAGGGCAGGGTACAGGGGGGCAGGGAAGGGTTCTGGGAAAACCCTGGGAATGGGGAAGGCATCCAGGTGGAAGTAAAACAGACATGGGGTGCAACAGGGACACACACTGGGACACGGACACATAGTGGCAGCTCGGCACACACACAGGAAACAGGCATGCCACACCCAGAACAGAGTCAGAGCCAGGATCATGGGCACGCACAGGTACCAGGTCAGACATGCAAAGAACAGGCCAGCAACCCAGCCCACATTTCTCACTCAATTCACGTGGGTGCTGGTGTGATGCACAGAGCCTGGAACAAGAGCGAGAAGGTGCTGGAAGCTTTCCTGCCCGGCTGTGCAGGGTTCTGCTGCCCTGATCCCACATAACTTGATTATATAGAGGTGTGTGCAGGTGCCCTTATGAGTGTCTGTGTGTGTCATGTGGGGTGCCAGTGTATAGGGGTGTTGTAGTTCTGCCCACTTCCCCTCTTTGGGCCAGTGCACCCATCTCCAGCTGCCATGAATACTGTTTAGCCAGCCCCTTCTCCAGAACAGTGTCTTTAGCCAGGGACCTGCAATCCCTGGAAATGGCTTGGTGGTTACATCGAAGCCAGGGGTGGCTGACGCCTAGTGACTGACTGATATGGAGGACACCAAGCTGAGGCTGGAATCCAGCCAGCATGCCATCTGGAGCTGCTTCTTTTGCCTCATCCTGCTTCTCTCACTTCCTTATGGGTCTCTCCTGAGGGCACTCCCCCAACGAAACATCAGCACAGGAAGCCAGGCTCCAGGTCTGCTTCTAGGAGCCCACCTTAATGATAAGTATGGTGGGGAAGGGGGTTCTGTAAAGGAAGGGCAGCCTTCATTTGCTTCAGATCACGTCTACATTCCCCAGCGCAACTGGCCAGCCTCATGCCACTCAAGCTCCACTCCACTTAGGGGCGAGCTGGTTTGAGTTCTTGGGCAGTCTCTGCTCTCAAAGTTGCCTTCTTTTCCCTTCCTTCCACTACTCACTCCACCGCTGTCTCAAAGTCCTCTTTAACCTTGAGGTTTGCGATAAGGAAGGGCTGGATCCTGGTGAGAATGCAGAGAGTGCTCCTGGGTGCAGGGTGGTCTCCCGTGGCTTTGAGGGTCATGTCCTCCTCCCAGCTTCATTGAGCGGCACTGAGCTGGGAGAGGCACAGTCAGAGGTCTTCATGCAGCTTTTCTTTTCAGACACTGGAGCTGTCACGTGGGAGGACAAGTTCTCAGAATCCCGCTGCAGATGGGATGAGGTGTCCTTCTCCCAGGAAAGCCCCAGCCCACCTCATTCTCCCTCGTTCCCACTGTGACCTGATTTGAAGAGGTGATGAAGTTACAAAACTCGTTCAAAGGTCAACGTTCTAGTACAGGAGCCTCTTCTGTCCGTGACCTTCTGCTCCTCCTATGTCTTCCTGTTCCCACAAGCCTTGGTGTGTCAGACTCTCCAGGGGGAGAAGTGTGACCTGTACAGTCAGGATGATGATTCCACCAGGCCCTCGTGCTTACAAACTGGCCATGATCACAAAGCTTCCAATGGGCCCATCTCACGTAAGGAACAAGGCAAAGGAGAAATATCCTGTTGGAGCAAGTCACAGCTGCCGGGATGAGGACCGAGGTCAGGCAGCAGTTCAAGGGCCCCTGAGTGCTGTCTCTGAACATATGACCTCCATCTTCCTTGGTGCTTGGCAGAGCCGAGGTGGGGTGTAGTCAGCTGTGCCACAGTCCAGTTAGCTCAGGGGTTGCAAACTCAAATGTTTACAGGGCCAGGTAGGTGATGGAATGAGGGCAGGCAGGTGGGAACTGGCAAACCGGAGCGCTCCAGCCAGTGTCAAGGAGGCGGCGGTTACCACTCGTCTCCAGCAGGGCGGCTCTTCCTGCAACTTTTGTTTTTCAAGAGAAACCAGAAATGCAGACTTTTTTTACACAAAAGCTTCTGGGTTTTAAATGTTGGTAGCAAATTCAAATTAAAACCCTTTTGTGTCCCAAAGCCCTCCAGCAGGCCTTGTGTTTGCTGCCTCTGCTTTTCTCCAGGTGAGAAGCAGCTGGTGGCTTGTGTGCCAAGAACTTGTTCTCAGAGCTCCCACAGCCCCCTGGGATGGGCCGATTCACAGGACAAACATGTGCCGACAGGACCAAAGCACAGGAACCGAGTGAGGAGGGGGTGAACAAGCAGAAGTTTGGGGTTAGTCCTGCATCGTGGTCCTGAGGGGCTGCTTCCAGAATTTCCCCATGGCTCTGGTCCCCAAGCCGTGTCTCCCCTAACAGGACAGGGCTGCCCATGCCCCGCTCCACAGACGGGTCTCCCACACTGGCTGTGACGATGGCTGTGGTTCCCAGCAGCAAATGCAGGCCTGTGCCCAGGGACTCTCACGGCCTCTAGTCCCAGCAGCAGTGCCCCACCGGCTTCAGGGACAAAGGTGTGCATTACCTCACTGCACCCTGGGGCTGGGGCCTCTGTTCTCTGCTGCTGTCGCAAGTCTGCCTGAGCTGCACTGGCCTTGGCCCCAGAGGAGGTGGTCTCTGACACCTGGCTCCAGGACCTGGGCTCCCGGAGGGCCTCTGGGCTGCCAGACATAGGCTGGGATTCCTGCTGAAGAGACCCCCCCAGCCCATGAGCTACCAGGTCGGAGTATTTCTAGGACCCTGGCTCTGCTTCAGGCCCTGCCCATGCAGCGGGGCACTGCCTCCTGCCCTCTTCATTAGGTCTCATCTCACTGAAGACCCCTCCCTCGGCCGTCCTGAGGCTGAAGGAGGCTCCTGATAGGTTCGGGCAAAGGGCCTAAGGCTAGACAAATCTCCCTCTCCTCCCACTCCTTGAAGGGTACAGCTGGGCTATGATGCCCAGCTCCCAGATGCTGGCAACTCTACTTAGGAAGGACATGCTGACTTTTCCCAGGAGTTCCCATGGCACCCCAGCTTGCTTGCGTGCCCGCACGTGTGAGCGCGCGCGCACACGCACATGCACGCGCGCACACACACACACACACACACACACACACACACACTGGCCCCAGGGAGCCAGGGCCAAAAGGCTCAAGAGAAGGAAAGGAGGAGGAAAAGGAGAGGCAGGCGGAATTCCACTCCTGTGCTGGGAACGTCCTGGAGCTAATTGGAAGCTGTGGTCCTGGCAACGCCAACGCTCCCCCTCCCCCAACCGACACTGTGGCTGTCCTGCAGCCCGACTGAAAGGGCAGAAGCTGGCCTCTGGGACCACAGGGAGGCAGGAGGATGTGGAATCAAGCCTGGAGCCTCAGATCAAATTCCATGCAAGGGAACAGCTGCTCTTCTCAGCCAGACCCACCCAGTGCAGGCCCTGAGGAAGCGGCCAGGATGGGCCCAACGAAACAGAGAGAACCAGTCCTCGCTGTTTGACCTGAGACCTATAGGGAGAAGCCATCTAAGCCTAGCTCAGGCCATGAGAAAACTGAGGGAGCTGGGGTGGCGGTGAGGGGTACCATTCCGTTTGTCCAGACTCTAGTCCTAAGTGTTAAAAATAACAGGTTGGGAGATAAGATAGTGCTGTCTCTGACACCTGCCATCTTAGGGATGCTTATTTTTAAATCTCAGAATTAGCCCTGGGCCTGGGAGGAGGGGAAGGGGCAGTGGGGAGGTCTGGAGGCCACATTCCTCCCTCACCAAGACATTCCACCTTGTTAGTCCTGGAGGTGACAAGGTCAGGGCAGGGTCTGGGGGCCAGGTGTCCTAGCTCTGTCCTAGACGCATGAGGAACTCCTAGCAAGTCTCTCTCTTCTCTCTCTTGCTGTGCTTCAGTTTCCCTTTCTGTACAATTAGCTGCCCGTGACCAGCCAGGGGATGAATGATGGACAGCAGTCCCTCCCAAGATGCCCTCCTGGGCTGGGCTGGGCTGGGCTGGGCTGGGGAGAGAGGGTTGAGAGCTGGTTTCAGCACGCCTCCATGAGGCTGGTTTTTGGGGGATGGCCTGTCTTCTCCCTCCAGGCCACACCTGCTGGGGCAGATGCTCTGAGTGAGGCTGGGTCCCCTGGACAGTAGGTGCTGCACACACGGTGCGGGGCTGGGATGTGGGATGGGGCTCACCTGCTTGCTGGACTCTTCCTCTGTGCTCAGGCTGTTCTCCTCATCCTCCTCTTGGTCATCCGTGTCTGACTCGGCCACGGCGATGGGCACACACACGGGCTCCGGATCCCCGGGTGTGCCCTGGCCTGGCCGTTGGCCTTCCTCAAACCGTGTCTCCTTGCGGGCTGGCAGCGCCTTCTCTGTCTCTGAGGGTGGTGGGGGGCTGGAGGTGGTGATGCAGCCGGGCAGCTGGCCCTGGGTGGCGAGGGCTGCAGGCTTCTGAGCCCGCCGCTGCAGAAGCCCACAGCAGAAGTCCCAGGTGGTCCGCTTGAGGAAGCGCAGGCCCCGCTGGATGCGGGCCAGGGCCAGCTGGAGGTTGTTCATCTCCCCGTCCTCGTCAGGGGCTGTGAGGTTGTCTGCACTGAAGGAGCTGAGCAGCAAAGCCAGGAAGAGGTTCAGGACCTGTGGAGATAATGCCGTGCCCTGCGTGCTCAGCCTCGGGGCTATGATGAGCACTGCCAGAGGCAGACAGCTCGAGGCTTAAGCCCTGGGCCCTAGGCTCTCATCCTAACCCCCCATACTCCTGAATATAGAGAGTTTGGCTATAAAAGGAAAGACAAATTCTCATCCTGAGGTAGGCGATAGGCCCAGGCTGAGCAGCTGCAGCTGGTCTCCTGCTGATGCTTCAGTTGGGATACCAGCGGGAGCATTGGGCCCTGATTGGGTGTGTTCTCATGGATTTCCTGGCCTGACACATGCTCAGAGAAGGTCCTCAGTCTAGGGGAAGGACAAAAGGAGGGAGAAGACGCAAGCTGGAATCCATCTTGGCTGAGAGATGCGTGCCCACACCAGGACCAGATCTGAAGAGAATTGGCCAGAAAAAAAATCCGGAAAACTGGCCCTATTGAAGCAACCTAAGCCCCTCCCTCTGAGCTTGCCTGTGTGCTCTTCCACACATACTTTGTTTTTTCCACACTTACTTTGTTTCTTCCACAGATATTTTGTTTTTTCCACATGTACTTTGCTTCTAATAAATGCTTTTATCTTTTTCACAATCTTGGTCTCTTTGCTGAATTCTTTCTTCAAAGAAGAACTGAGGTCCTCCTTCCAGCGTTTCACTGCCAGAATGAATCCCTCCTCCCAAGGACTCAGATACAGTCTGAATTGAGGGCGTTCAAACCCAGGTTTCTTGGGTGTTGGCCCAGGTTCAATGGGAGAACCATGGGTTCATCTGATGTCAAAGCCTGCAGATGGGGCCTTGCTGTCTTGGGGGTAATGGGGGGCAGTGAGGTCAGGGTGAGTACAGGGCTGCTCCCTGGGAAGTGAGATCCAATCTGGGATCAGCAAGGCCCACCCGTCCATTCATTCATTCATCCATCACCCATCTGCTCTTGGGGCTTTCCTGGGAAGAGGCCTCTGCATCTGTTGGTGAAGGAGGGGCAGTGATATGTCTCTGAGTTCCCCACTGAAGCTGGGTCACCACTCAAAGATCTGGGGCTCCAGCTGTGGAGCACTCTCCACTCTCCCCAGATCCGACCATGCTTTCCAGGTGAAGGACATGGGAGAATGAGCAGAGAAGAGGGCGATGCCAGGAAAAGAGGCCAGGTGGCAGCCCTTGGGGGCCTGGGTGCCTGTTGGGTCAAGCTACTGAGACAGAGTTGTGTCCAGGCAGTGAGGGGTGCTTGGAGGGTGCTGCGTGCAGGATTAGACACTTGGATAGAGGAGAGGGACCTGGGGCTGAGGCTTCAGAGGTGCCGGAACACACAGTCTTTACTTAAGTTATTTATTAGGGGTTATGGACTTGATGTCCGTCCCTAAGGGGGGTTTGAAAAATCTCTCTGTCTTTGGATGGTTCTGGACTACTGCTTGTTGTTAAACCACCCTGCAAGTGTGAAGTTTTAGCTTTTGTTAAAAAAGAGAACTTTTACCGAGTGACAAGGGACTGGGCTTGGGGAGGGTAGTTGAAGATGGTGGTGGGCTCGTTCCACACAGGGGTCAGACCGGCTCATGAGCATCACCAGGCCAACAGGACAGAGACACAATCTCCCCACCTTGGGCTCAGGTCTCCCCTCTGCAGCCACTCCCAGAAGGGAGTCCAGTTGAATGGGGGCCCCTATAGCAGGGTGGTGTGTGAAGGTGGACACCCAGTCTGAGTCCCTGCTCTGGCTTCTTACAAGCCCCTGAGACATGCTTGTCAGAGAGCTGGGAGTGAGAATTCTGGCGAAAGCAGTGGGCAAGGTTGGAGTGCCAGGCCTCAGAAACGTGCCTTTGCTTTAAACATTAACATTCATGTGGACAGTATGGAAAGGTTAAGGAGTAGGCTCTCCTGTTCTATCTCCACAGAGAGATGATCACTTTTGACACCTGGCAGTCTCTTTTATGTCGTCACTGGAGGGGTGACGCATGTGATGTGATGCAGAGCTGCTGTCTACACTGACCTCTGGCCAGGCTCCCAGCCTCTGTCCACACTGGCCCAGGCCTGGCCTGCCTCAGCTCCTGGTAGCCCACCCTGGGTTCACATCCCCTGACCTCCAGGCATCTGGGGCCAGTCTGGGGGCAGGGCAGGGGGTGCCTGGGCAGCCTTGTCCACCCACAGAAGATGCTAGGGCCTCCCCTGCCGCCGGCTTCAGAAGTTCGGCTGCTTCCAGTGCTTTCCCTGTCAATCACACTGCTGCTCCCCAGCCCCTGCCTGATGATCACTTCCCATTTCAATGACAATCTTGCTTCCACCCACGCCCCGAAGCAGCCCAATTCCTGAGGCAGCCAGGGAGGGGGCCGCGTGGGCTGCGTTAGCTTCCCTCCTCCAGCAGCCTCTAATCTTCTCATCCCCAGGCAGATCTACTCGGAAGTCGCAGGCTGTGTGTGCGTGAGGGCAGCTCAGCCTGGCCCTGGGCTGAAAGCTCTGTGTACTCGCATCCTCCTTGGAACACACAGAGTCTGGCAGTCCCAGAGCTGTGCCAGGGGCTGAGTGAGGGGCTCCCTGAGGGGCGGCAGGTTTGAGGGGATGGGAGGGGGGTTGCAGGGCCCGCCAAAGAGCTGGGTTCCACTGGCACTGTGCACTCTGCTTCCTCTCTGGGCTCCACCCATGGAGGCTGAGGAAGACCGACCCCGACTTGGCCTGGTTAAGTCACAGGGGAGGAGAAAGCAGGCAGGTCTGGAGAAGGGCTCTGGAATCTGCAGCCCACAGTACTCACATCACCTAAAATCCCTCTATGAGCCGCTGTGAGCCTGAGCTGCCCACACCATGGGCAGTGGTAGCCAGACACTGCAGGTGTGACGTTGGAGCGTGTGTGGTCCCCCTGTGTACCCAGGAAGGTGGCTGCATGTCCACAGTGGACACTGACCTCTCCCTGAACAACTGACCCCTCTCAAACTTGCCTCTTCCAAAGGCTCCTTCTCTGGCATTTAGATTTTGATCTCTCTCAACTCCAGAATTGCCCACATTGTAAAGACACAAGGCAAGATGCACTTTCCCTGGGACAGACAGGTGGCCATGGGAGCAAAGACCTGGGCTTCTCATTACAGGACAGCAGGGACTCTCACCACAGCTATTCAGGATGACATACAAGGTTCTCTCGGGCCCCACCTCACCTGGACCACCACTACCTGCCTGAGCCTGTGCTTTGCTTACCTTGCTTCTTCCCTCTCTAGCATCACCTGTCAATCAGGTCAGCGGGAAACCCCCTCCACCAGGAAGCCTTCCTTGATTTCCCCAGCTGAAGGGGCTCAGCACCCATGGGCTCCCTCTTAATGGCTCTGACCATTCTGACCAGCTTGAGAGTTATCTCAGGCCTGTTTGAACTCTCCACCTCCTCACTCTCTCAAGGTGGTGAGCAATGTCAGAGCCACATTCATCTCTGTATGCCCAATAGCATTTGGCACAATATTCTGCATGCAATGGGAGCTCAACAAATGTTTGTTAAGCTGAATTGAACCAGGTGATAAATCACTGACAGTGAATAACTAATAAAACAATGAGTAGATGAGAAAATAATTAATTAATGGATATAAAATGAATACATAATGAATAAATAGGTAAATAGATGGGTAAATGGAAGAATGAGGAAATGAGTGATGTGCATGAATGGATAGCTAAATGAGTGAGTGAGTAGATAGCTGGATGGATAAATGAGTAGATGGATGGGACTGATGAGTGAGAGAATAGATGAGTGGGTTGACGGATGGATGTAGAGGTGGATGAATCAATAGAGGGATAGATGAGTGAGTGGAAAGATGGGTGATGGATGAATGAATGGATGGATAGGTGGGTGAATGAATGGATGGGTAGATAGATGGGCAAATGGATGGATGAACAGGTGTGCACATGTGTGTGTGAATGGGGGTTGATGGATGGATGGTTGATGGATAGATGAATGGGTGGGTAAGTGAGTGAGTAGATGGACGTTGATGGATGAATGACTGGGTGAGTGAGTGCATAAATGGGTAGGGAGATTGGTAACTGAGTAGGCAGATCGATGAAAAGGTGGACAGGTGGATAGGTGAGTTGGTGGGTGGGTTATTGATGAGTGGATCGATGGCTGGATAAGTAGATGTATGAATGAGTAGAGAGATGAAAGAGTGAATGGGTAAGTAATAGATGGATTGATGATACATGGATGGATGGGTAAGTGGGTGCACAGATGGGTGAATGAATGAACGGGTGAGTAAATAGATGGAATGATGGGTAAATGAGTAGATGGATGGATGGGTAAATCGATGGATGGATGAGAGATTGATGGGTGGATGGATTGTTTGATAGATGGCTGAGTGAGGGAGTGGATGGATGGAAGGAAGGGTAAGTGAATGGACAGATGGATGACTGGGTGGGTGGGTAGCTGGGTAGATGAATGGATGGGTAGGTGAGTGAGTGTGTGTGAGGCCACCGGCCAACTTACCACGAGATTGCCAATGACCATAACAAGCAAGAAGACCAGCAGGCACAGCGACTGCCCAGACACCTCCATGCAGTCCCACATGGTCTCGATCCACTCGCCACAGAGGATGCGGAAGATGATGAGGAAGGCATGGAAGAAGTCCATCATGTGCCAGCGGGGCAGCACACCTGGGTCACTGATGCGGTGCCTCAGCTCTGAGTAGTTCTTGCCAAAGAGCTGCATGCCCACCACAGCGAAGATGAACACGATGATGGCCAGCACCAGCGTCAGGTTGCCCAGTGCCCCCACTGAGTTCCCGATGATCTTGATGAGTGTGTTCAGGGTGGGCCAGGACTTCGCCAGCTTGAAGACCCGAAGCTGGGGAGGGAGGGGTCCTTGTGAGGGGCTCTGGCTCCCACTGCCCATAGACACCCTCACCCCTGACAGCTCCTGCCTGAGAACCCAGGGCACCCTTAAAGGTCACCGACACCTGTTTCTCCTCGTTTGTCCAAGAGCACACACTATTGCTTCTCTCCACAGCCTGAGGGCAGCTTCATCGGGCCCTGCTCTGGGAGTCAGGTCAACAGCTCCAGACTCCTCCCCCCAACCCACCCCATCTCTCTGTCCCCACACCAGCCTCCTACCCACCTTGGTCTCACTTCCAGGAACCACCCAGTAGATTCCCCATCATGGAATGTCCCTCTTCCAGAACCCTCCTCATCAGGTATCCTTCTGGGCGAGCTCAAACCATCCCTGACTTGCCCAGTCACCTCCATCTTTCCCTCCTCTCAGTCATCACAGAGAAAGGGAGCTGGTGTTTAGCATTTATTGAACACCCACTGTGCCAGGCCTTATGTTTAGGATGGATCAGCTCATTCAGAACTCCAAATAACTACATGAGGGTGGTACTATTATTACCTCATTTGACAGATGAAGAAGCCAACCCTTAGAGGTGGGGTATGGTGTCTAGGTCCCTCGGCTCTTGGCAGTGGAGTCGGAATTAAAACCCACAGCCTAGGCTTTCTATTTTGCCCCCAACAGCCTGCCTACCTAGCCCCAAGTGAAGCCACTTCCTCCAGAAAGCCTTCCCTGACCTACCTCTAGCCCCATGCCTGGACCTCTTAGACATTTTGAACTCAAAGCATGGTCCACAGACGCATAGCTTTGACATCATCCGAGACCTACTGAATCCACATCTGCACTTTAGCAAGATCCCCAGGCAATTTGTGTGCACATTAAAGTTTCAAAAATGCAGATTCCAAAACCAGCAGGTAGAGCCTCAGCAGACTTGGCTCCACCTGTTGCTTGCCATGTGGCTTTGGGAAATCGTTTCATCTCTCTGAGTGTGGAATGGGAATGTAGCAATACTAGCTCCTCTCCTGGGATCCTATGAGGACTAAAGGGGGCACGGTGAATCACAAAGGGCTTTGCAAATCGTCAGGATGGATGGGCACCAATTGCCCCTCTGGAGGGAGGGCTATCTCCCTCTGTCTTGCCCACCTCTGTGTCCCCCACATCACCAGCCCTGGGGTACCTAGCAAACAGCTGTTGGGTAAGGCATGAAAGATCACAGTAGGGGTGATTGAGTGGTGACCTCGGAGGGGGTGTGGCTCAGTACCCCAGGCCCCCACCCACTCGCCCCCTGCCGGGCCCAGCCGTGTACCAGGCGGAAGGAGCGAAGCACCGACAAGTTGCCCATGCGGGACAGGCCCAGCTCCATGAGGCTGAGGATGACGATGATGCTGTCGAAGATGTTCCAGCCCTGCTGGAAGTAGTAGTAGGGGTCCAGGGCGATGATCTTGAAGGTCATCTCTGCTGTGAAGATCCCTGTGAAGACCTGGGAAGCAGCGGGAATCAGGGGTTCCCGACGTTTAGGCTGGAAAAAGCCTCTGGCAGCAGGGGCTCCCTGCCTCCTGACTCTTGCTCCTGTAGGGTCCCCCTTCTGGGCTGCCAGCTCTGACTGCGCCCAGAATCCCAGTGGGTGCCTGCTCAGCCACGGCCCGGTCCCTTGGGGACACCTCCAGCCTGATGCCTCCAGCCAACTCTGCTGTTCCAGGCATGACCCACCAGCCTGGGCCTCAGAAACAGCCGGGCCCACTGCAGGCTCTGCAGGGACTCACAGCTCTGGGAGGCACCTGGGATCAGGGGAAGCTGGGGTGGGCCTTGACACCACAACTCTAGACCCCTTCCAGCCCGTGTGGCCACAGGAAGTTTCACACATGCCAAATACACACATTCCCACAAACACGCTTTCATGGCTCATGGCTTTTGCCCATGCTGTTCCCACTTCCTCCCTGTCCACATGCTGACTCTTCTCACTGTGATAAGAACCAGCCACCATCTCTTGAGGCTTGACTATGTACCAAGAGCTGGGCTAGAATGCTTTGCATACATTGTTTCTTTTAATCTGTCCAACAACCCGACGAGAAAGGTATCATTAACCCCATTTTCCAGGTACAGAAACTGAGGCACTGAGAGGTTAAGTAACATGCCTGGGGTCAAGTAGCTCATAAATTTGAGAACCAGGAGATGAACTCAGTGCAGTCCTTCAAGATTTAGAGCAACCACTCTCCCTTCTAGAAACGATCCTGAGGTGGGCAGGGGCTGGGCTTCACCTGGTTCACTGACTCATGAGTCCCTGAGCAGCCCAGCTTCAGAAGGCAGAGACTCAAGGTTAAGGAGTCCATCGTGTGATGGGCCAGGCAGCCCCGACCATGGCCTACGGCTCTGAGCTGTGTCAACTGCTATGGCAGGAGGGTGCATGGCTCTGGGAGGAGGGGATATCCCCTGAGGGTGTGGCTAGCAGGAAGTTGGTGCCTGTATATCAGGCCTTCCTGGAGCCAGGTGGGGTAGTGGGTGGGGTTATCCTGAGAGTGGTGAGGAGGCTCTGAGGTCTTCTGCAGGGGAGGCCTGAGGTCCGAGGGCCTCAGTAGCTGTGGAGGTCAGAAGCAGAGGCATGGCTGAGGCATCTCACTGAGGTCAGCACTCAGGAGTGGGGGTTACCTTGTCCTTGGCACCTGCCCTCAGGAGACTCTGTGCTGGAAGGAGAGAAGGAGAGGCATCTGCACCTGTTGGTGGCCCCAGCGCCAGCCCTTTCCCTTCTCCGGAAATGAGGCCCTGTAGCAGTGGGCTGGGGGGCAGGGGATTGCTGTTGGCCCAGGGAGGGCACTAGGATGGCAGGTGGGTGGGCACCTCTGCACTACCATACAGGGCACCACCCATCAGCCCAGCCCATGTGACTTCAGTGGTCCCTTTAGTGCTTGTGCCCAGAGAGAACTGTCCTTCCACCAGCTGGGGTCTTAGGGAAGGGAGAGCCCCCGAAATCCTCCAGCCTCTGCTCAAATTCCTAGGCTGCCCTCACATGTGAAGAGGCATCCTTGGGTTCTGCCGCTTTCCCTGCCCCCATAACTTTTCCATCTCTCTGACCCCATCTCCCACTACTCTTCCAGCCACGCCTGCCTCCTTGCCATCACCTCCTCAGGGCCTCTGTACCTGCTGCTCCCTTTCCCTGGATCCTCCCCTCCCCAATCCACAGGACTCACTCCCTTCAGGTCTCTGCTTAAAAGCCACCTAATCAACTCAACAAAACTTCTCAACACTTAAAATCGGGGCCCCGCCCACGATTGTGCTTATCCTCTTCCTTGCTTTATTTATTTATTTTTATTTTATTATTATTTTTTTCCTTGCTTTATTTTTTGTTCCCTCATATGCCACCCTGACATACTGTACGGTAGTTATGTGTTTGTATATTGAGTCTCCTCTGGCTAGACTGTAAACTCCACAGTAGGAGGGACCTTTCCTGTCTTACTGTACCTGGAACAGTGCCCAGCCTACAGGCGGGCCATCAATATTGGCTGAATAAGCATGCAAGTGGTTGGGCCTTAGACCTCCTGCAGCGCCCAGCTCCATGTCCCTGTCTTCCTGAGGCCTTCCCTACTCAGCAACGGCCCTCACCCAGCTGCATTCCCTGCGTCGGGCTTTGCTGAGAGCTCCTAAGGGTGGGGCTTGGATTTGCCCTTCCTTGGCCCCAGCCCTCTGGTCTCCCCGGCCACTGCCTGAGGATGCCAGGGTGAGTGAGTGTGTGCTTAAGACCCACGAGTGCTAATACGCATGTCTCGGTAAAGGAGCTCAGGAAAGACCCCCCACCTCACTTTGCCCAGGTTCGCAGCTGTTCTGGCAGCAAAACAACAGATACAAGGTGGTGTTGGAAGTCAGCAAGAAAAAGACAGCAGAGGGAGGCTCTTGGGGATTGCCTTTGGGGAGGTGATGAGCAGAAGAACCAACAGCATCACCTGGAAGGTCTTCAGAAATGCAGAATCTTGAAGGCCCCAGACCTGCTGAATCTGAATCTGCATTGTGACCAGACTCACAGGTGATCTGAAGTTTGAGAAGTGCTATTTTTGAGCCATGGTTCTTAAACTTGGTGCGCTTTGAACCCCCTAAGGAATTTTAAACGTATTGATGCCTGGGTCCCACTTCCACAGATTCGAGTTAAGTTGGACTGGAGTACCCAAGTAGCGAGAGTTTTATCAACTTCCCAGGTGATTCTAATGTGCAGCTAAGCTTGAGAACCACTGCTTTAGAAGCACATGAATTTTGGTGTGACTCCTTTCAAAGGATCACCACTGGCATTGTAAGGACATGAGATCAAAGCTGGATGGTTTAAGATGTGCAGAGAACGGCAGCCAGACCCGAGTTCCAAAGCAGGGTCTGCCACAGTGGGATCTTGGGCCAGTTTCCCCATCTCTCTGAGCCTTGAGTGTTCCCATATGTAAAATGGGGATAATAATAATAACACCATAGATGGTGTCTAAGAGTTAGAGCTAATGGATGTCAAGTGGATACTGCCTAAGAGAGAGGGCGGTTGTTGTTCTCATTGGCCTCATTTATTATAGCTGCTGAAAACTCCAGGCCCAGGCAGGGGCTTCAGATACAAACGGCTCTGCATGATTTATAGGCTCACTGGGATCTAGCAGGCAGGCTGTGAGTGTGGGCACCCACCTCCCCCGACTCCTGGCAGGTGGCACACGGAGTCATCAGTGCTAATGGTGGCTTCCCAGAAAGTGGGAGGACTTTTGAGAAACCCCAAACTCTCCTGACCTTGGCTAATGTCTTTAATGGGATCATCCTGTACACACTGTAAACTTGCTTTTGAAATGTAACACCTTGTGAACATCCTTCCATGCCATTTAAACATCACTTACAGCATTATTTTCTTTTTCCTTTAAAAAAAAAATAGTTGTGGGATATTCCACGGTACAGATGTGCTGTAAGTAGTTTAACCATTTCTTTGTGATGGGCATTCTTTTGTCCCTATTACAAACATTGCCAGGACTTCCCTGGTGGTCCAGTGGTTAAGAATCCTCCTTCCAATGCAGGGGACGCAGGTTTGATCCCTGATTGGGGTACTAAGATCCCACATGCCTCGGGGCAACTAAGCCCGCGCACCACAACTACTGAGCCTGCGTGCTGCAACGAAGAGCCCTCGCGCCAAAACGAAAGATCCTGCATGCCTCAACTAAGACCCCGCATGCCGCAACTAAGATCTGATGACGCCAAATAAATAAAATAAATAAATTTTAAAAAACCATTGCCATAATAGATATCCTTTCACATACATATTTTAAAACAACTTGCCCAATTATTTTCTTAGTATAAATTTCTGGAAATGGAATTGGATAGCCAACAAGCATTTTTAGAGATTCTGACACATAACTGCTAAAAGATCCTCAGAGATCGGTTTTAACCAAATCCATGAACCACATGGGATAACTGTTTCCCTCATAAAAATGTTAATTCCTGTCCCACTAACCTTTCCAATCCAATAGGACAAAAACCATCTTTTACTGTTGCCTTGTTGGATATTTCTTTGATTTCTGTATTTCTCCTTTTGTGAAATTGCCTGTTCATATCCTTTACTTGTTTTCCTATTAGGGTGTTTGCCTTTTTTTGTTGTTGTTTATATATATACTTTATATATTAAGGGTATTATCCCTTTATCTACTGTGTGCATTGCAATTTTCTTGGTTTGTCATTTATCTTTGTCGTTGTACTTTCTAAAAATTATAAAATATTTTAAGCATATAAACAAGTATAGAATAATATGATGCGTCCTTTGTACCCACTACCAAACTCTACCAAATACTAACATTTTGCCATATTTGCTGCAAATCTTGTTTCATTTTTCCCTCAAAATAATAGCAAAGACTTAAATAGCATTTACTATATGCCAGGTACTGTACTAGTGCTTTACATATATTGAATCACTTAATCCTCACAATAACTCTAAGAGATATTATTGTTATCCCCATTTTACAGATAGGGAAACTGAGATACAGAGAAGTTAAGTCACTGGCCCACATGATGGAACCTGACATGAACCTAAACAGTTGTCTTCTTCTGTATAGTCTTGATCACCACCTGCCATCGCAGGTAAAACCCATAGAACTACATTCACTCCAAGGTAATCACCATCCTGAATTTGATGTTTATCATTCCCATGCATGTTTTTACAGTTTTAATGCATAGTATTTTTGCATTGTTTTAAGGTGTCTATAACCACATGTGTTCTTTTTTGCAAGTTCCTTTTATTCTTAACATCATGTTTGTGAGATTTATCCATACTGAAAGATGTATACATATTCCTTCTAACTGTGCACAGTATGAAAACACCACAATTTATTTATCCATTTTTAAGTGGAGGGATAGACATTTAGATTGATTCCAATTTTCCCTGTGACTAACAATGCAGCAAAGAGCTTTCTTGTACATGTCTCCTTATACAGACATGTGGGACTTTCTCAAGAATATGTATATCTGAAATTGTTATAGGGTATGCATATCTGTGACTTATCAGATACTGTACAACTGTTCCCTGAAATGGTTGTAACAAATTGACACTCTTACAAAGTGTGAGTTGCCGCTGTTTCATATCATTGCCAACACACACAGAATTTTACTTCTGATTCTCTAATGGGTGAGAAACAGTATCTCAGTGTTGATTTAATTTGCATTCCTCTGTGTTTCTTTTCATCTGTTTATAACTATCTGAATTTCCTCTTCTGTCATTTCTTCTGACCATTGTTGTGGTTGTGTTTTTGCCAGTGGATTGTCCCTCTTCTCTTTATTGATGTGTAAGCATTCAATGCATATTCTGGATTCCATGTCTTTCCAGTTAAATACTTTTTATAACATCAATTTCCAGTTTGGGGTAGTGATTTCACTTTGTTTACCATATCCTTTATTGTACACATATTACAAATTTTTTAACATAGGTAAATTTAGCAATCTTTTCTTTCATGGTATAAACTTTTTGTATGTTGGAGAAAGCCTTCCTAACCTCCAAATTTTAAATATTCTTCCACATTTTTATTCTAAAAGCTTTAAAATTTTATTTTATTGCTTTTAGGTGTTGAATCCATTTCCCTGCAACTAATTAATGAATATGGTATGGGGTAGGGATCTAATTTATTTTCTTCCATAGAGATAACCATTCTGGGGACTTCCCTGATGGTCCAGTGGTTAAGACCCCATGCTTCCAGTGCTTCCTCTGCAGGGGGCGTGGGTTCGATTTCTGGTCCAGGAACTAGGATTCCGCATGCCATGCAGTGCAGCCAAAAAAAAAAAAAGGAGATAACTATTCTTCCCAATCTTATTTATTGAATAGTCGGTCATTTTCATATTGATTTATAATGCCATCTCTGATATTTATCAAGTCTCCAAATATGCATTTCTTATTTCTGAGTTCTTGATTCTGTAGTACTGGTCCATTTTTCTATATTGCACCAATACTATAATGTTTCAATTACTATAGCTTTATAATACATCTTATACATGGTACGGTAAGCTCCCCAGCTGATTCATTAATTTGTTTCATAGACATTATTTTTCCATATTAATTTTAGGATCGCCTTTTCAAATCCCATGGGTAAAAATGTGTTGGGATTTTGATCAGAATTACATTAAACATCCAGGTTAATTTGGTAAGAACTGATATCTCTACAGTATTCAGAATTTTATCCATGAAAATGGCATATCTCTTCACTAATTTATTCTTTTATATTTTTCAATGGTTTTGTAATTTTTTTCATATAAAATTTACAATCTTCTGCTACATTTATTCCTAGATTCCTCACAGTTTTTATTGCTATTGTAAGTGTTAACTTTTAGAAATTACTCTCCAAATGATCATTGATGGTGGCTAGGAGCAGAATTAATTTTAGTATGCAGAGTCTGTACCTACCAACATTGCTGAACTCTCTTACTGGTTCTAATTGTCTTTCTGTAGATTTTCTTGGATTGTTTCTATAGATAATTCTTCTTTTTCTTCTCTTACCACACTGACAAGGACTCCAGTATAATTTGGACTCGAAGCAGGGAGATGGGAAAAAAGCTAGTGCTGCAGCACAGCAGTGTAAGGCACTAGGTAAGAGGATGAACTCTAGATACAAATGGCTTGGATTTGAATCTTGGGTCTTTCACTTCCTGGCTGTGTGGCCTTGGTTAAATTATTTCACCACTCTGTGCCTCTGTTACCTTATTAGTAAAATAAGGGTAATAATAATACCATCCCCCTTACTGGTTGTTATAAAAATTAGGTGCTCAACAAGTATTAGCTATGATTGCCAGGATCACTTTGTGTGTTAATTTTTCAGACATAGCTTCCAGGAACACCCAGGTATAAATCTGAACTCCAAATCTGTATAAGGTCAAATTCATAGTCACAAGCTTCTGGAGGTTACCTTCCCCACCCCCTCACCCCCCTCCAGCCCTGGCTGAGACTGACAACCTTCCTTCCTTATTGTTTCCCAGGGTCAGTGTGTGGGTTTATTTGAGTTCACCACTTTACTGAACATAGGGTCATATTCTTATGGGGCTACTCAGTTCCAAACCCTACCTGCACTGTCCCAAATGTAAGTCCTGTCCCTGCGTGTTCACAGAAATCCAAGCCCCCAAGATTACTCAAATCAGCACCCCTCCCACCCACTAGGGCAACTACAGAACGATTTCACACGTTTACTGCTATGGTTTTTAAGTACCTCTTTGTTTTTGGCACTTGGGGGTTTTTGTTACCTTCTCATGAACTTTATTATGCATGTCAAAGAATGTTTGCTGTATTTTTGTTTCACAGTTGGAAACATCTCAGGTTTCCTTGTCCACAGTATTGCTAGGAACAGACGTTTCATTTGCCTTTTGCCTTTGTTTATATGATGGGCTAAACATTAGTGAAATCTATCATTCTTCTCCTTTATGGAATTTGTCTTTAGTGACATGCTTGGAAAGGATTTTTTCACACCAAGATTATTTACCCATGCTTATTTTTGTGATTTTGTTTCTTTACATTTAATATTTAAACCATCTAGAATATATTAACTGCAAGACAATCAAAACCTTACATACTAGCAATAAAGCTATCCAAACAGAACAAAATAGAGCTGTAATCCAATGACATGACCCATTACTAATAACTGAACCACAAATTTAACACGACTGCAATTCAATCACAACTTAATGCTCCAGGGAAGCCACCAGTGCTCTTCATCACCTCGACTGCTGCTCAGTCCAACCGAACGGTCACATTCCATTAAAACTGTATTCAGCTGAAATCCTATGTACCCACCCTCTGAAGACCACCCAACACAAGGCAGGCACAACTGTGCCACAAGACTCTTACAGACTGATATCTAGCTTTTCCTTCTGTTTGTATACAGAAAAAGAAAAGAAAAGCAGAATCACAGCAAAACGGACTCACATTTGTGAAAAAGTTTGAATAGACCCTGTAGAGAACTATCTAGAGTTCTGGATATGGTAAGTAATAAGGGAAGAAAATCCTCACACTCCACAGTGTAGGAGACATGTCTACGTGTGGGGGCCACCTGTGCAGCTGGGACCAAGACAGGGCTGGGTCTGCAAGAGGAGAGAGCTTGGAATGAATGACCCCCTCCCCCCGCTCAACCTCAGTGATGAACCCAGGAGCTCCTTTCAGAGGCCAGTGGGCTCTCTGCAGCTTTGCTCTAGGATCTTCTGCAGAAGGGTCGACCCTTTGTTTACCTGGACAGAGCCAGTAGGACCCTGTCCCCCAGAGTCAGGAGACAACAGCTACATGCCCAGCTATGCCATCACTATGTCACCTCTCTGGCCTCAGTTTTCCATCTTCAGAGTGAAGAGCTAGGACTTGATTTGGTGTCAAGAAGAAAAAAATCAGAATTAGAACCCAGACATTCTGACTTCCAGGGACAGTCTCCTTAATAACAACAACGAAGATAATAACCACAGCTATCATTTATTTTGAGTGCTTATGGTTTATCAAACTCTGAGCCAAGCACATTATACACATTATCTTATTCAATCCTCATTAGCTTCCTATGAAGTTGATATTGTCATACTAATTTTACATTTATTAAATTCAACAAATACTTACTGTACCAATTACTGAAAGTAAGTAATTTGCTAGAGGTCACATAGTTAGTAAGAGCTGAGTCAGAATTCAAATCTGGCTCTGCCTGATTTACTCACTCCATCCATCCATCCATCCATCCATCTATCTCTCTATCCTTCCCTTCCTCCTTCTCTCCATCCAGCCATCCATCCATCCTTTCCCTAAGAGAACTGCCTCTTTTTGCATGCACTCTCCTCCTCCGTTACTAACTGCCACACCTCATGTCCCCACACATTTCAGGCTCACACTCAACTCACTTTTGTTTTCTAGCTTTTGGGCATCTTTATCCCTAACCTCTCACTCCCAATTACATCTGTCACGAAAGCTGATCCTGAGGCTCCGCCCACAAGGTCTTCCACAATGACTCCTATCTTCAGAAGATCCTTTCGTGTTCTGAGTCACTCCTCCCTTACCCACAAAGGCTGTGCCAGCTGGCCAAGAGCCCTTCACAACACGATGCCCATTTGAGAGTCAGCTGCCAGCAGCCCTTACCAGGTTTCCGACCTGCAGCATCTCCTCAAATTCAGTTGTCATGTTGTAATGCTCCAGTGCCATGAAGAGTGTGTTAATCACGATGCACATGGTGATGGTAAGGTCGGCGAATGGGTCCATGACCATGATCTTCACTCTCTGCTTGATGGACATCCACAGTGGACAACACTCCCAGATCAGGTAGCGCTGGGCAAAGCGATTCCAGCATGGCGGATACTTGGGGTGAGACTCCAACTCTGGGTGGGAGGGGGCGGGGCAGAGAGCCAGTGAGCTGGTTTGTTTTTGTTGACCAACTCTTATATAACTCGTGGTATTCCAGAAAAGATGTATGACCTACCCAGGAGATGACAGGGCTGCTACATGACAGGGGGACAGAAAGAGGGGCAGGGATGACTAAGGGAAAGAGTGGCCTATGTCCTGGCTCCTTACTCTGGGAATACGGGAGAAGAGGGCCACAGGGACAGAAAACCAGGATGGATGTGGGGAAAACTGGGACAAGATAGATTTGGACAAATGTGGGCTCTCTTGAGACAACACTCCCACATAGATCTGCGGACACTCAGGGGAGGTATAGGCTGAGACAACATCTGAGACAGGCGAGTTCAGATATAAGGACACCCAGGACCCAACAGGTAGGAACAGATGTGGATATCTGAGACATGTCAGGACAGATGCGGGGGGGATGCCTGGGACAGAAGTCATGTTGGACAGGAGAGGACAAATCAGGGGGTGCCAAGTTCAGGATGGATTGGATGTGAGGTTGCCTAAAGTGGGACAGGCTTGGACAGATGTGGGAGGCTTGGAATAACCTGGGGTAGATATGGGGATGGCTGGGATAAGCTAGAACAGGCATGCTTGGGATGGGATGGTCCCAGCAGACATGGGAATGCTTGGGAGAGGACAGGATGAGACCAATGAGCCCCTAGGACAGGCCAGGACAGCTGTGGGGATGCTTGGAAGAAACACAGACATGGCTCCTGAGGATGCCCAGGAAAAAACACGCTGGAACAGACGAAAAGACACCCAGGACAGGCCACAGAGACTGAAAAGTCTGGGACAGCTGTGCGGATGTCCAAGGCAGGCAAAGCAGCTGGGGTGAACTTGGCTCAGGCCTGGCTAACTGTGAGGGTGCTCAGACTAGAAGTGGGGAGTGTTTGGATGACACCAGGGCTGACCTTCCAGTACGCTGGTGAGGACGCTGACTGCACTGAGGGTTCGCCGCCGCTCTCCTGGCTCCTCGAAGCCATCCACACACGGAGCCTGGGGGGTCAGCATCTGAGGCCTGCCTGGCTCCTCCGACGGTGTGGTCTGGGTGTAACCGGGAGATATGCATCAGCCTGGGGACGGGGGTCTGCCTGGATCTGGGGCAGCTGCCCCAGACTCAGGTTGGAGAGGTCACAGGGGGCCACATGGGGGTCTTGATGGGACACTGGGTGCTGGGCTTCTTTGCTCCCAACTCCCTCCCAGCTAACAACTCCCCTCTCGCCAATCATTATCTCCTTCATTCTCTTTTTTTTCCACCATCTCTCATTAGTGGTGATTCCTGAGTGTGGACGGGAAATGACATGTACCAGGTTCTTTTAACCAGATGCTGACATATACATTAGTACATGCAAAAACAATCTGGGAGTCTTAATTGACCCCAAGCTCCCCAGAGTCAACAAAAGCTGAAAAAAAATCCACCGTGCTCTAAGGTGACATTAATGGAAGCATAAAGCACAATGTTCAGACACAGCTGGTGGGAGCTTTTGTGGAGGCAGGTTGGCTACATCTACCAAGAAAATTTTACATTGGCTCTGCATTTCCTTGTCTAGTAATCAAACTTCATAAATAATTATACACGTGCACCAAAAATACGTATGCAACAATGTTCACTGCAGCGTTGTTGCAAATACCGTAAAAACAAAACAACTGATCAATAGGAAGAATATTAAAATCAATTATGGATACAGTCCAACTCGGGACTCTGACGCAGACAATAAGGAGAAGGAGGCTGTTACACATATGTTCCCATGGGAGCACTTCCAAGACAAACAGTTTGATGAGAAAACAAGAAAAAGATCTGGAAGATAACACACTAAATTGTTAAAGTGGCTATATCCGGGGAATGGGATTGTGTGGGAAGGGCAAGGAGTTTTACTTCTGCACTGTTGGATTTGTTTTCAACGTGCTTGTGTCATTTTTGTAAGTAAAAGAACCAGGCCTACAAATGGAGACGGGGTGTGTCCTAATGAAGGGGGTGGCAGCAGACATTCCCGAGGCTTACTTCAGAGCCCCCCACAGAACCAAGAGGGGCCCGCAAAGACTTCATGTCAGCATGGCCGTGCATGACCACAGTCCGTGAGCCCAAGCTGGGGCTGCTAAAGGCACTGCGCTGTTCAGCGTGCAAGAGCGAGGCTCCATAATCTGTCAGAGGGAAGATGGGCCTAGACAACGCAGGGTGGCAGAGCCAGGGCCCGGGGTGGGTACCAAAATGATCTGGGCTCAAGTTCAGGTCAGCTTTTGTGATTGGTAGGACTGCCTTGAACTGTTGCCTAGGGAGGGAGTGAGCTCCCAGTCATTGAAGTATTCAAGCAGAGGCACCTGAGAAAGCTGAGATAGCTGGTGGAACAGTAGTACCCTAGGTCCAATGCAACTACAAATCTGGCCAGCTTAACTCACAAGCATGTCTTAAATTCTCCCAACTTCTCTCCTTTACCATCTGTGATAGTTTGGGTTATCATTCAGCAAATATTTACCTTTTCCTCTCCCACTGTGACTGAAGCAAAATTCCCTGTCTTATTGGTGACACGCCTGCTTTGGCCAAGGGAGTGTTAGTGGACATGATGTGAACAGAAGCTTTGAATGTGCTTGTGCCATTTGCCTTGCTCTTGTGCTCCAGTAATCCTCCAGGAAAAGAGCTTCCCCAAGTAGCTGCCACACTTTCAGCCCGGGACAAAGACAAGGGGAGCAGCCCTGAGCCTAACCTATAGTATGGAGCCAGACCATGTGCAGTCTGAGGCAGAGCTGCCCAGCCAAGGTCAACCTAGACCAGCCAAACCATGGTCAACTTGCAGAGAAGTGAGCGTGAGAATAAAGGCTTGTTGTTAACCATTGACTTTGGGGGTAGTTTGGTACACAGCAGTATTGTGGAAATAGCTGACTGATACACTGTCCTAGTGCAAGCTGTCATCATCTCTTTCCCAAAACTACTACAACAGCCTCCTAACTGGCCTATTCTCTCCCCTCTGTTCTCTACACAGCTGAAAGGGATTCCCTTAAAAAGTAAATCAGATCATGATAATCCTCTGATCAACAACTCCCCCCATCTTACTCAGAGTAAATCCAAACTTTTCTATAGTTTACAAGGCCCTGCATAGCCTAAATCCTAATTCCTCAAACTCATTTTATATCCCCTTCTGTTTCCACCACACCCAGCCCTGCCTGGCCCCTCTCATCCCTTAAACATGTTGAGCTTATTCCTCTTCAGTGCCTTTACACTTTCTGTCCCTTCTGCCTAATACATTATTTTTCCACATCTTCGTGGCTGGCTCCCTAAAATCACCTGTTGGTCAATTTTAACTTCACCTCCACATAAAGGACTTCCCTGCATATTCTAACTAATAGCCCCCATTCCCAGCCCTCCCCCTAGCAACTATCTATCACATGACCCTTACTGGTCCCTAGAAATATTGATCAGTTTACTCTCTGTCTTCCTGCCTACGATGCCAACTCCATGAGGTCAGAGCTCTTGTCTGTTCTGTTCACTGTTATATCCTTGGAGCCTTAAAGACTGGCACTCTACGCAGAGGGTTGGCACTGGATAGATATGGGTTAAATGGATAAATACTTGGCACTCAGGGGCTTGAGTTAAGTTCTAGCTCTGTCCCTAAGATGACGGGGGCAGGGAGGGGCGTGGGTAGGAGGGAGAAGAATCTGTTCAAGGTGCCTCCCCCACTCCCTCTGCCTTTGGGGCCAGGCACACATACAGACAGCAGGCAAAGTAAACCTTCACCCTCTGCCCCAAATTAAAGTGAGCTGTCTGTTGGGCCTGCCGCCTCCTATGTTGATGAAGAAACCACTACGTGCCCGACACTGTGCTTTGTTTTCAGACTAGAACTGGGCAGAGGTGTCACCAGGGACCCAGTTGAAGCAGGGAAGGCATCCTCAGAGGCCTACAGCCTGCTAATCTCTTTAACTTTTAAACATCTCCATCTTGGTCCACTAATTCCTTTAACTTTGCAGATAACCCCCTTGGCCCGCTAATCCCTTTAAGGTTATAAATGGGCCCCACAGAAGTGAGAATGGGTGAAGTCAGAGTTCCCCGTAATGAAGTGTTTGAACTTGGATTCCTCCGGACATGTGCAGTACAATGAGATGATTTTCTCCCTAATGAGATTAGGGAATTCTATTAGCGCTCCAGCTGTTGACCTGATTCCACAAGGCTGAGGCTCCAGGGCTGGACCTGCAGCAACTGGGAATCTGTGTTCTTGGGAAGCCAGACCCCCACCCTCCAGGTAATGGCCAAGTGGGTCCCCAGACCCACCCAGAAGCTATGGTCTGCACCCAGTGCTTTCCCAGGACCCTCTCCTTGACTCCCTGCTCCAGAGGAGCACGAGGGCCCCAAGTCTTCACTCCTTCCGTCCTGCTCAATAATAACAATAATAGATAATAATAATTATTATTGAACATGAGGCAAGTACTGGTCTAAGCACCAGACAGGTATTAACACTTTTAGTCCTCACCACCACCTTCTGATGTGGATATTATTTTTATTTCCACTTAACAGATGACGAAATTGAGGCAGAGAGAGATTAATTGCCTGTGCAAAGTCCCACAGCTAGAGCAAGTGTCTGAGCTGGAGCAAAACAGGCCATCTGGCTGTGAGCACCCTCTTCAGCCTGCCTCCACCTTCCTGATCAGGTTTCCCTGTCTTGCCCTGCTTCCTCAGAAGGTCTGCCCTCCTCCACCTCCTGCAGGCCTCAGGGTCTGAGACCCACATTTGCCCTTTTCCTGGGTGGGCTGCTCTGAGCCCTGTGCTGGGGGCAGGGGTCAGCAAGGGCACTCGGTGACTGGTTGGGCAGACATCAGCCTGTCATGGGATAGGCTGACTGAGTGATCAAAGCTCTGACTGGCCTCTCATGATCTGGCCCTCCCTTCCCGTCACCTTTCTGACAATTGCTCCAACTCCCCTCCCGTTTACTCCCTGGTTTCCAGCCACACTGCCCTCGTGGCATTTCCTCCAATACACTAGGCATGCTTCTGTCTCAGGGCCTTTGCACTTGCTGTTCCTTAGGCCTGGAACATGTTTCCCACAGATGATGCAATGACAGTATGTTACTACAACATTATCACCACATCAACGTACTCGTGCGTGTCCTGATTGCTTTACGCGTTCATCCTGGCTTCGATCCTGAGGTGGGTATTTTATTTTATTTTACTATTTTATTTTTTGGCTGCACCGCGTGGCATGCGGGATCTTAGTTCCCTTAGCAGGGATCAAACCTGCGCCCCCTGCAGTGGCAGTGTGGAGTCTTAACCACAGGACCACCAGGGAATTCCCTGAGGTGGGTATTTTAAATCCATTTTACAGACAAGAGACCTGAGGCAGAGAGAAATAAAATAACTTGCTCACAGCCATTCAGCTGGTAAGCAAACCCCATCTGTCTCCAGAATCTGGGTGCTAACCCCTCTGCTATACCACCCCTCACCTGGTTCCCCGCTCCTTGCCTCCTTCAGGTCATCGTTTAAATGCCTTGTAATAAGGGGGTTTCCCTTTCCCTCTTCCCCACTTTCGTCCTCGCACAGTACTTAGAGCTTGGGCTAATATTACTTGACATGTATCAGTTTGTAAAGTGCCAACATATTTTGAATTTGATGAATAACTGTCGCCCAGAAGCTCAGAAGTGTTCCCTTGCCACTCTGGCCCTTCTCCAGATTCTCCATGATCCGCAACTCTCCAGGGCTCACACCTGGCACACACAAGACCTCTAGGGCACTGGTCCTGTGTCACCACAGTGTCTCAGTGCCCATGCCTTACTCGCTGCTAAATATTTAACTGTCATCCCTGTTTATCATCATTACATACCATATATGCATACATACACATTCTTCTTCCTTCTTTAACTTTTGTCTGTCTGGAAGCTCTAGGAAGCAGAGATTTTTTCGGTAGGCTTATTCACCCCCAGAGCTCAGTACACAATAGGCGCTCAATAAATACTTGGTGAATACTTGACTTTACTCTAAAAGTACTTTACTCTAAAAGTAAATACTTGACTTTACTCTAAAAGTACTTTACTCTAAAAGTAAATACTTTTAGACCTGGCTCTGGTGACCAGTCTGGGAGATGGGACCCGCCTGGCGCTGCATGGCGGGGCGGACTCACCGTGTCCAGAGGGCGCTCCAGCATCATAGGGCGGAGGAGGCGGCTCCCTGGGGAAGTGGCCTCAGGGTCGCCTGCCCCCAGCAAGGAGACCACCCCGTTGCAGTCCACAGCGCTGTCCCTTTTGCCATTGAGGACGTGGCTTGGAGTTGAGGTTCCGGGACTGGGTTGTCCCTGGGCACTAGGCCGGCACAGGGGCCAAGGCACCAGCAGTGATGTGCGGTGGCTCTCACTGTCCCCGGCTGTGCTGTTTTCATCATCTGCAAAATCTGTCTCAGAACCCACGTCCCGTCGGCGGAAGGTGAAAATGCTTCCATGGCTGGAGCGTGGCTTCAAGGAGGTCCTGCTGAGGCCGTGGGTGATGCTGAGATGATTCTGAGGGCACACAGAGAGGGGACGTGATGAAGACGGCTCTCCCCGTGCTCCCAGCTTATCACTTGTGGCTTTGGCCCCAGCTCAACTTGGAGCATTGAGGGCTTTTGTCGGCCACATAGGAACTGGATGGGCTGAGCCGGGGGTGCTCAGAGGAGGGGTGCAGCGTTAGAGGCAATCCTGCATCTTCTGGGATCTCTGCTCACCTGAAGCCTGTGCCTCTGGGGCTTTGAGATTGAAGCTTATCTGGGGGAGAAGGGGGCAGGAAGGCCCCTGCAAACAGGCCTGGCCCGAGCAGGGCCTGGGGCAATCAGTCACGTCCCTCACTCATTTGGGCACATCCTTGAGCTCCTACCAATCCACACCATGGGGAGACCCTCAGTCCCAGCCCCAATACTGGGGACTTAGCTGAGGTTGGGGATATCCTAACACCCAAACCTACCCTATCCCTCTGCCCAGGGCTCCTCCACTCTAAGAGTGGCCATGGGAAACAGGAGGGGCTGGGAGGGGGCTCAAGGAATATTCTCCTTGGGGAGCAACCGTGGGGGCTGTGACAGCACCAGGGGACTAGCACGATGGCCTTTTGATGCCGGATCCACCCTGAAAGGGCCAGAGCCACGGCCGGAGATTACCACTGCTCGGGGACCATCCTCCGAGTCGGACTTGGGGAACCTGTCATCCCCACACTCCTCCGACCCTGAAGACATTCGTTTTCTCTGCTTGCTCCTTCCCTCGTGGGAGATTCCTGCGGCCAAAGGGGACATCTCCAAGGAGCTGCGGGACACGGTGTCCACACCCCTGATGGTGAGGGCCTGAAAAATGGTGGAAGAAGGGATGTCTTGGTCATTGAAACATGATGCAACCTCAGGCCAAGGTAGGCCAGGCAACTCTCAGCACCTGTTTTCCCCAACAGTTAAGTGGACCTGCCCACGCCCCCCCAAACGAGTACATCATGGAGAGGTGAGCTCAGACAGACCCAGGATGTTTTTTTTTTTGTTGTTGTTGTTGTTTTTTTTTCCAGGATGTTTTGAGAAAGATCCAGATCCAGGGATGAAGAGAGTAGTGGCTTAAGTGGGCAGTTCTTGCAAGAGTGGAGTGTTGGGGCAGGGGGGAGAGGGGGTGTTGATGAGCCGAGGTAGTGACAGAACTAGAGGGCAGGGGATCTTCGAGAAGGTTCGGCTGGTCAAAATGGCTGCTGCAGGATGTGGCATGGAGCAGTGAGAAGGAAGTGGATGTCCTTGGCCTAGCTTCTAAAAAGTTTGCTCTGCAGTTAGCCTCCGGCACCCACCATGTGTGGAAATGTGGGGACAGCCATGGCAGCATCGCCAGTGCTCATTTGCTGAGCCTGTTCAGGCCTCCGACCTTGTATCTTCCTCACTACCCCATCAGAAGGCATCCGTTGACTAGGATAAACTATGTCTATGGACACATGGTTCTCTTCTACCCAGCATGCACTAGGCTCACGGCGACCACCTTTAGCCAGGAGCTACCACCTTTACCCATCTGGCACCACCATCACCCAGAAGACACCACGGTCATAGGGAAGAGCATTCCTCAGCAGGCACCATACTCATAGGACCCACCTTTACTCAGCAGGCACCATTTTTACCTCCCCATGAACAGGCTCTTGTCTTTACCCAGCAGGTAACAAATTTTTACCCAGCAGACACCCCATTCACAGGAAATACCTACACCCACCAGACACTTGCTTTACCCAGCAGGCGCCAGTTTTACCCAGCATGCATCACTTACAGCCACCAGCTTTTACCCAGCAGGCACCACACTTATAGGCATCCACAATCAGGTGAAGGCTTGTTCTGGAGGCTCCGTGGCCACACTGCTCACCCACCTCATGCTCTTTCTTGAGCATCTCCATGGCTTCCTGGAATCGCTTTTCCTTCTCCTCTGTCTCAGCAATGGTGGCTTGGTTTTGCTCCTCGTAGGCCATGGCAACCACAGCCAGGATCAAGTTCACCAGGTAGAAGGAGCCCAGGAAGATGACAAGCATGAAGAAGATCATGTAGATCTTCCCTGCAGACCTCAGGGTCTGGGGGAGCAAGAGGGCAGAGGTCATCTTCACTGGGGCCCCTTCCGGGTCAAGGTCATAAATCCCAAGTTGCCCAGCCTGGCTGTGCCAGGGGTTCAAATGGCCACAGCCTGGAGAACGGGTAGAGCATGTCCCACCTATAGAGGGAAGTGTCCTAACCTACTGAAGAGAGTGACCTGCACACAGGGGGCAGTACCCCACCCATGGAAGGAGGCAGAACATTTCAGTTGACACAGGAAGTGTCACATAGGGTGGACCAGTGTTCCACTAACAGAGCATGGAGTATCCTATATAGAGGGCTGGGTACTTGGTCACCAGCTAAAGGAAAGTTTCTTTGCTTGCTGAGTCCCCATCCCTCAAACGTCCCCTGTGCCTCCTCTCTTCTGACCAGTGGGGAAGCTGCTGGGGCGCTTGTGACTAGTCATTTGTGCAGCCTGGGCCCTGGTGCTAGACACTGAGCCCATTCCTGGCAGCTCTCTGCTGGCCCCATGCACCCACGTACCTGCTGGTAGAGGCGCTCCCAGTAGTCCTGCGTCATCAGTCGGAAGAGTGCAAGAAAGGCCCAGGCAAAGGAGTCGAAGCTGGTGTAGCCGTGGTCAGGGTTCTCGCCTGCCTTCAGGCACCTGTAGCCCTCAGGACATGTCCTACGGCCAGACACACGGACTTTATCCCATGCTGTGAGGGGACCTCTGCCCCTGAGACGCTAGCTCCACAAACCTACTGCCACACTGCGGGGTCCTGCCGCCGTGACTTTTCATGCTGTGCCTCCCACCCGGGACACCGTCTTCCTCTTTTCTCTACCCATCTGTATGCTGCTAGGCCTAAATCCAGCTCCCTCTGCCCACGTGACACACCATCCCAGCTGCTGTCTGCATTGCCTCTCCCCTCCCAGAGGAAGTGCCAAGGGCCTGGCTCAGATTTCTTCCCTGCCTGCCTACCCCAGGGGAGCTGGACACAGTGCAGACACACAGGGGGAGCATGAGGCTGAGGTGAACAGGATGGAGCCCAAGGCAAAGGTCAGGCGGCCGTGGGGCTGTGGGATGATTCTAGGGTGGATGGGCTGGGGCCCGGCCATGTCTGGAGGGGACAGCCTCTCTCCCAAAGAGGGAGCGCTGGTCTGGAGTCACAAGTGGAGTGTGTATGAGAGAGAGGATGGGGGCAAGGGGAACTTGGCAAGTAGGAGGATGCAGCCAAGGGGCCTCTGTGTCTTGCTAATGTCCTAAATTAAGAAATTAAGACTTTTTCTTTAGAGATAGGAAGGGCTCTGTGGCCATTTGAACCCCTGGCACAGCCTTGCTCTCCCAGACCCTGAGGTCTGCAGGGAAGATCTACATATTCAGAGATGCGGGACTACAGCCCCGAAGAGCACCTCCCTTAGGTGAGCCTGTGTGACCCTCCCCATAACAACCTATGACACAGCCACACTGACCCAGGTGCCGGTGTGCACAGGGCCCTGGAAGCTGCACGTGGCTACTGGGCATCTCTGGGTACCACACCCAGGCTGCAGGTCCAGGCCCTGCTTGCCCTGGAGGAGAGTCTAGGCTGCCAGGGGAGGCCATACTCACTTTTGACCTAATGGACGGATGAGGAGGGAGGAAGTGAAGACAGGAGGGGGTGGGTGCCACCCTGGGGGGCTTTGGGAAGGGAATGGAGCCAGGGTTGGGCTAAACCCCTGCAGGGTTTCCTGGGCTGCCCCCCAAGTCCAGTCCCATCTTCAAGGCTCTGTTTGCCTTCCCTGAAAAGCCAAACCCCCATCTCTTTCTTCACCCCTTCCCAGCTGTCTCCCTGTGGAGGTGGGGGGCAGCTGCCATGGGCCTGGGAGGGAAGGGAGGCAGGGAAAGGTCTTGCTGTCCCTGGGGTCAAGGGCATAAACTGAAAGCATAGTCAGCTGATAAAGCACTGGAAGGAGACTCCCCCAGCTGGGTGAGGTGGCCCTGGGGGGGTGGGTGCTACGTACCCAGCGTCAGAGCTATTCCCACACAGTAACACATCAGAGGTGCCATTCTTGAGCAAGTAGTTTTCTGGAAGAGAAGCATCCAATGGTGAGAGGCACGTGTGGCCCAGACTCCTGGGGGTTCCAGACTGCACCCTGGGCTTTGGGGAGGTAGACGCTGCTGGGGGTCTTCCATCCGCTCCTCTGCCCTCTGCCTGACCTCTGCCCTCTGCCTGACCAGGTCTGAGGCAACTCTGGCTGATTCCCTGGGCTTCCTCTGGCTCCTCCTCCGACGTTCAGCTGCCAGTGTCCCCAGGTGCACTCAGGAAATCCCCACGAGGAGCTTCCGGACCCTGCCCCAATCACTCAGGGGGCCAACCTGGGTCAAGAGAGGCCCCGAACAGGAGGCAGGGGTTTGTTCAGACATGGCTGGGGCTGGACCAGATGAGACGTAGGACATCAGTCCTGTCGCCTCCACTCTGTGACCATCCATCAGCCCCCATCACTCCCCACTACCTGCCTTAGTCTTAGGTGTCAGTTCTCCAAGTGTGGTCCCCAGACCAGCAGCATCAAGCATCAACTGGGAACTGGTCAGAAAGGTAACTTCCCAGAGCTACTGACTCAGAAACTCGTGGGGTGGGGCCCAGCAGTCTGTGTTTTCCAGAGCCTTCCAGGTGACTTTGGTGTACACATACGTTTTAGAACAGCTGCTACGTGGCCACACTGAATCACAAGCAAATTTACTCATTGAGTTTCCATCTATTTCTTTTTTCCACAGTGGACTGCTGGTGTATGTTAGAGGCCTTAACTTCAGAATGGCCCTCGGGGTCCTTGTGGCCTGGAATCTGGCCTTGTACCAGCATCTACCTTTGGCCTAGACTGATGGCTCTAGTCAAGAGAGGTGCTGGTCATCAGCCCGGAGGATGGAAGTGTAACCCATGGGGCAGTGAAACAACTCGAGGGGCTCACGTGGCTTTGTACAATCACCGAGCTTGTCCTGGGGTGCATGGGTATGGACTTAACATCCTGACAAGGATCACTGAAGTCAAGTGACAAAGCCCATGCCAAGCAGATGGGGCCTCTACTCTGAAGCCTCACAAACTACCCCAGCTCTGTCCCCCCACCCTTTCCCAAGCGAAAGCCCTCTCCCTGCTGGCAGGTTGGTCTCCTCACCATTCCTGACCCTTCAAATGTTGTAGCTGCCGTTCTCCTATCTACCTCTCCATCCTTCCCATTCTTCAAGTGTTATCTCCCCATCTAGCCTGAGAACTCAGGAGGATAGGTGCTGAGTCTGCTCCTCTCCTGTCCTCTCTCCCAGAGCCCCAAAGGGCAGGGGCTGGGATCCCTGACACGCAGCTGGGTCTCTGGGGGAGCAGGTAGGGCTTGGACATCCTCAGAAGGAGGCCTGTGTGGGAGATGCTCGGCCCTGGTGGCCCCACAAAGCCCTGCCTGGGCCACGGAGCCAGTCAGCACCTGGGTCGTTGAGGTAGAGGTCCAGCGATTCCCAGACCAGGCCGTCGGCTTCCACGGAGCCGTTGGTGCCGCTGAGCACCGTGAAGTTGCGAACGCACTTGTGCCTCAGGTTGCCCATGAAGAGCTGCAGGCCGATGAGGGCAAAGACGCTGAGGCAGAAAACCGTGAGGACCATCACATCGGCCAGCTTCTTCACAGACTGGATCAGGGCCCCCACGATGGTCTTCAGGCCTGGGGGAGACGAGGAGGAGCTCGGAGTCACCCACGGCACCTGTGCTCCCTGCTCCAGTGGACAGGGGCCAGGCCTGAGGGGTGCCGGGCTGGGGGAGCCATCATGGGGGGGGCAGGGGAAGGAGGCCTCTCCTGGGCTTTTCAGACCAAAACCTCCCTTTCCTCTGCTGCTGAGAGTCTGTCCTGGTCCCCCTGGGGCGGGAGTCCAGTCTGGCTGTGTATTTTCAGAGGGGCCTAGTTCTCTTTGCTGTCCATAGCCAAATAAATGAAGTAAGTATGGAAAATGCTGTTTCCTTGCAGGAGAAAACACTCAAAGCCTATCCCCCGCAGTTAGTCCCAAGTTATGCCAGGCCTGTCCCTTTAAATGTAGTTCCTGGAAAGGAGACAGAGGGCCAGGCCCCCTCCAGGGCAATGGACAGCCTTGGCCTTGATCCTGAGATGGGGAGAGACTCAGCCATTCTTGGTAGGGGAATGTGGTGTGTGCACGGGGGGGGTGGGGGGGGGGGGTGGGGGGGGGGGGTAGGGGGGTCTGGCTAAGGCCATGGTGGGTGATGTCCTAAGGGGCCTGCTCTGGCTCAGGCCCCACTTTGGGGAAAGGCACAGGGGTACCTGTTTTGTATTTTCCTCCTCTGCCCTGTCCCCCTGGAACCCACCCCCGTCCATCCCACCCCCCAAAGCTAAGAGGCCGTGATCTGTTAGCTGCACGGCCCAGCTCCCTGCAGAAGCCAGCGCCGCACAGAAAAGCACGTGTAGACGCCTCTGGTCTGACACTTGGCTGCGGTCCTACAGCAAGTTCACAAGTTCGAGCAGAGCATTGGGAGCGAGGGGGCTTCTCTGCCAGCAGCAGGGACTCACCTCCCATCCCTCCTCCCCACCCCTCCCCCCCATCAAAGCGGCCAGATCTCAGATTAAGCTCCATCCATCCATCGTCCAGCCGGTTAATGTGTTAGGAGCACCTGTGCGGCTGTGCCCGCAGCTGCTGTGCCCATGACTCAGAGACAAGGAGGCAGCGATGGGCAAACATGGGAGAGGGGAGAGGAAGTCCTTCCCACAGTGCCGCCAATGCTGCTGCCTGCCCAGGGCTCGGAGGCACTCAGCGTTCTCTGTGAAATCATCCTGGCAGATGTTGGCAACCGCCTGGGCACTGGGTGGACCTTGCAGGGGTCTGGGCCCAGAGTGGTGGAGGTGGTGATGGTGGTGGCAGGGTTCATGAGCCCTCTGTAGTCCAGAACTACGCTTCATCTCTAGCAGAGCTTCTAGGACCCTCGGTGGGCATCTGGTTCTCCTCACCATGCTTGGAGATCCACCCATAGTGTGGGGCATGGTGGGGGCAAAGTGAGGGGCCGTGGGCAGCAGCTCACATACCCAAATTAAACTCTGCCTCCAAAGTATCTGTGGCCTGAATCACTCAGTCCAAGGCTCTGAAAAGCACCTCCTGGTCTGTGGAGATAGTGTCCTTGGGGACAATCAGTTGGTGACCCATTCCTTTAACCATTTCTCACACTGATGAGAGTCCACTTCTGGCAAGAATGATTCCAACCAAGTAAAGGGATTCTTTCTGAGAAGACCCAGGAAGAGATGGGTGCTGGGGGATCAAGTGGGAAATTCTCCCTCCACTGAAGTTCTAACAGGCTGGGCGAAGAGCCCTTGGAAACTAACCATTCCAATTCATTCCCATTTTAAAGAAAAGGAGACTGAGGTCTGGAGAGGGTCACGGCTATTAAGCCTCAGCTCAGGGAACACCTCCTCAAGGGAGACGTCGGTAATGCTGTGACCACAGCATCTTCCTAATGACCGCTTTCAGCAGCTGCTGTGTGCTGCCTCACTGGGCTGCTGGCAGCTTTGATGAGATCCAGTGGGACTCGGTTGGGGTTGGCTGGCTCCCTCCCTTAACCCCGGACTGAGAAATATTTTCCTTTGTCAGCCTTATTTTTTTTTAATAAAACAAACTGGAAGATGATTTTTCTTAATTGTTGTGGTCAATGTGCTTACCTATCCTTGCCAGGTGTGTGCTGTGAAGTCCCCTAGAGGACAGACCCTGGCCGATGACGCCTGTCACAACGTTGGGGGGCTCCATGGGGATGGGAACAGAGTGCCCCACTCGCTACGGGCTCTTAGCAGAGGTCTGGGCCATGTGCGAGGAGTGTGCGGGCAAGTGGCTCCTGTGCTCACCCCATGGTGGCTTCAGAGCCAGGAGGAGTATTGAGGCTCAGTGTGAAATCAGCATAAGTGCGGGCTCCTCTTATTAGATAATTAGCCCCACCGGGGGAGTCTGAACTCCTTCTGGGAGCTCACAGCAGGGCCCCTGCCTCCCTGGGGGCAGCAATAGCAAATGCAGGCCAAGGGCCCAGGATGCCCGGGCTTTCCAAGTCAGGAGTGGATACAACCATCTGGCTCACCAGCTCTGACATCTCTCCAGATCGGTGACATGCAACCTGTTTCCAGCTGCCTTCTTAAAAGAAATGCCTTCTCCAGCTCTGAGTGGGGATGCACTCAGAAAAGTTTCTGGAAGGGGCCTCTAGGCTCTGAAATCATTATAGTCTTTGAGAGCTTTCCTAGATGGATGGGGTAGACTGGCTTTCTAGAGAGGTCGTCTGGGCCTCAGAAGGTTTCCCGGGACAATTGCCAACATGCGTCAAGGAGAATTTCTTCCCGAGGCTACCATGCACGGTTTGCTAAACCTCTACCGCACATGCAGCAAGGGCTGTTAGACGCCAAGGCCCGGTGACACCTGTCCACAGAGTACTCTCCGTTTCACAGAATGGGGTTGCGGTGTCGGCTGTGTGTGTATCACCAAAGGGGGCTCAAGGCAGGGAACGGGCACTCAGCCATGAAAGGCCATGCCTGAGCTGTCCTTTTTTACTCTGGGTGTGGTTTCCCTCACAAACAGTACTTTTAGTTTCCTTAACGGAGGATGATGCTTCAGGCTGAAGCAACTCACATACAAGCTTTCAGCTATTCCAATAGTTGAGTTCAGTTTGGGAAATAAATCACTACCTTGGGAAGAATTTGGGTTCAATCCAGGACCTGCCATGGAGTACTCTGTGCCCCCGGGGGTCTATGGTGGTGGGCTTTGCTGGGGTGGACAGTCCGAAGCCCATTCTGAGGCATGGAGGGGACAGCCGTGTCCACTGAAGACAGCCCCCATACCCAAGCTCTGGGAAAGGTATTCTGGGGACAGGCACATTTGAAGGGGCCTTCCCGAGGGTCGCCTTGGCTCCCAGGTAGCTGGAAAGGCCCAAGCGTGTCCCTCCAGCCTTGGCGTTTAACCTGATTTTCACCTGAAATGACTGATATAGTTTTCAGGGCCCGGAGGACTCGGAAGGTACGTAAAGCTGAGACATTGCCCAGGTCCACAAATTCAGTGGTGTATCTGTAACAAGGGAAATTCACACACAAGACAGTGACAACACGCCAGTAGGACACACAGTCAGAGGAGGGGGGTGGGGGAGACGGAGAGAGAGTCACTTGTAGCTGAGATCTGGGAGGCAAACCTGGGCATCTTACCTGGGATAACTGAAATAGTTTTTAGAGCTCTCAGGACTCTGAAAGTTCGAAGAGCCGACAAATTGCCTAGTTTTATATTTTCTGATACATACCTGTAGAATCAAATCACAGTTATTGGGAATTACAAAGCGGCACCTCAGCCCGCCCTCCCCAAACAGCCCTCTCCCTTCTCCCCCTCCCACGGGGAGGGCTGTGCATGACCCGGGGCCTCCCCTAGGTTTTCTTTTTGATCTCATCCCTCCTGCCACGGGGAACCTCAGTGAGGGTGCCTTAAGGATGTCCACAGAACAAGCTCCCAGGCGGCTCTCTCGGTGATGGTCCTGTGAATAACCAGCGCCACGAGGCAACGACTCTGCCACGTTCTCCATGCCACTTGGGGACTATGACACAAAGCCACATGGGGGGGCGTCTGAGACTGGGGACGCAGCAAAGAGGGAAACTCCATTTTCCAGGAGGCTCAGGCCAGGTGATATAGGAAGCAAGCGGGTTTCTGGTCCTGGTTTTGCTCTATGTCTTCTGCAGTGTCACCAGCTTGTGCCTGGCAGCTCTGATCCGTGGGATCCTGAAGTCTAGCTGAGGCCGCTGTGGAGCCATGGCTGGGTGTCCGAGGGCATCCCACTCCCTCCTTCCAACCACAAATCTCTGCGCAAGGCGTGGCTCAGGAGTCCCTGAAGTCAGGAGGTGGAGGTGACTTGAGTACTCAAAGGGAGAAGAGTTCCCAAAATGATGCTTTGGAAGATGAGATGGGAGGTTGCCCAAATATTTAGCTCTTAACTACTCACGGGCAACGGCCAACACAAGAAAAGAAAAAAGCAGGTTGAGGGGTCCTAGGGATGTGCCAGCCCCTCTCCCATGAGTCCACCCCAGTCTTGGTGTCTCCTCACGATGGCCCTGGGTGTCCACAGGAGTAGTGACCTCGGGAGGCAAGCAGCCCTCCTCGGTGTGTGTCCCGCTTGGGCCCGAGTGGTGCTCAGCAGGGTTGAGTGGCCGTGGGGCTCCCACCTGCAACTTAGACAATCGTCCATCCATAGCTTCCACAATCACAGGAGGAAGGAGTCGGTCTCTGGCTGGCAGGGACCCGCCCAAGCAGAGCGTGAAGACACGCGTGGATGGGTCACATGACCAGGATGTCTGAGAGATGGATGGATAGTGTGTGACCAGGGCTGTTGGGACAGTGGCAAGTGACTTGTGATATTTAACCTAAGGTTTCATATCCAGGGTGTCTGAGATTTAACCAAAGGTGTCTGATGTTTGACAAAGAACAGCAGACTCAGGATGTCTGATGTTTAACCAACTGTGTCCGACCCGGTGTCTGAGTGACGTCAGTCCAGGGACACTGGCTGAGTGTCGACGGTGGGCTGACAGTGCTGACAGACTCACTCTGCCTATCATCGTGGACCTCCAGGCCCTTCCACTCGGCTCAGAGTTTCTGAATCTGCCTTCAAGCTCTGGGGTCTGCAGGGAGGGACTTGGCAGGCTGTGACAAGGGACTCAATGTCCTCGGGTCAGCCGGGTCCAGCTCTGACTCTGGGCTGACACCAGCTTCCTCTCCATCCACTCATGGGGCTATTCCGTCTTTATGGGGCCCCGTGGACGAGGCCTGCTCCCTCCTTACTCTCCACATCCCTTCAGAGCTGGGAAGTCAGCAGACTCATTCTCAGCAGAGCTTTCCTTCTGTCTACACCAGATCCTTTCCATGGTGTGGTTTCCATTCCTTCTGCTGGACGCATTGCAGCTTGCAAATCTTTCTTGGGCGCGACAGTCAGATGCAGCCCTGTGTTCCGGGGGGCGTAGAAGTCACCTCCCTTGTTCTGGCCCATATACATCTACTGACTTAGTCGAAGCTCCCTCTCAACTTTTGATGGCTATTCTACTTTCTGTGAGGGCTCTGACCCTCAGACCTCTGTCCCACACTCTCCTCTCAGGCTTGGACTCTCTGTCCAGACATGGTGTGGCCATGGGACTGCCAGGTTGAACCTGGACCACTGCCGATGTCGCTGTTACATGGAAGCCACAGTTCCAGCCTGTGGATGGCTCTGGATCCATTTTCTGCTGCTACTCCAATGGGTGTGGCCTGGGACAAAGTTTTCTTGTTCAGGACACTGGCTTCAAGGCTGTCTCTTCTGGTTACAGGGAATGGGCAGAGAACTGTGCCAAATGGAGAGGGAACCAACCGTCCCTGCTTCAGCCTCTTGTCCCTTCCAGACCCTGCCTGTCCCCTCGTGTCTCCAGTGAAGCCCTGCCCATCTCCTGCTTGGATTTAGCCCGTCTTCGCCTGTCCCAGTGTAGACCCCGCCTTCCCCACCCCCTCAGGGCCCCCAGCGCTGACAGTGCTTGCCCTTTGCTCAATACCTGCTGGGCATAGGAAAGCTGAGACCCCAGGGTATGTGCTTCCGGCAGCCTTCAAGGCCAGCTGTGTGGCTGAGAACAGGCTGGGGCCAGTGGTTGAGTGTGGGTGAAGTCAGGTCACACGTGGGAGAGCAATACTGAGGAGGAAGAAGACTTGACGGTGGGGCACAGAGCAGGGTGAGGACAAGGTGTGTCTGTGACCGTGTCTGTGACACGGGGGCTGCTGCCTCTTTTACTTGACCCAGAACCTAGTGCCTGGCTACTTCCCGTATGGGGGCCCTAGACCCCCACCAAAGCCTCTCTTGGGGTCCCGGAGAATGGCAAGGCAGGAGAGACCCTGTATTTAGCAAAGGGCCAGCTTCAGCAGTGGCCCAGGTCAGGGTGGAGCTCTGCTCCTGCCAAGCTGGCAAAACGCTCCTCCAAGTCCTTCTACTCTTTCTGCTGTGGCCAAGCGGCTGGGCAGGGGCAGACAGCTGCGGGGGTGGATCATGGGCCCTGACACAGAGAAAGCAGCCGGTGGTGGGTGAGAATTCTACCCCATCACACCAGCCCCAGCGCAGGAGGGAGCCTTTTGGAGGCCGAGGAACCATGAGGAAGGCAGACCCTGGCCTTCTTCCTGCTCTGCCCCTATCTTGCTGTGCAGCCCTCCCATTCCATGCAGACGGCCCCTCCTGGGCTGCCAGGCAGAGGTACAGACAGCACAGCACGTTAGCTACTGCGGTGATTGCCACCCTCTCCTCTCTGCCCTCCCTCCCTTCCCCTCCATGTTTGGTTTCCATAACAACCCCAGAAGGTGGGAGGCTGCGCTAACTAGCAGGTAATGCCCAGCTCAAAGGGGGCGACAGGAAGAGCTCTGGCTGCGGGATTGCAAGTGGAGCCTGGCAGGCTTCCTGGCACCCCCTCCAACCCTCCACAATTCTAAAGTGGGTGGGGTTGGGGATCAGGTGGAGGCCTAGCCAGAAACATCAGAATAGGGGTGCTTCTCAAGGTTACGAGTTAGGAGACTTGGTTTGAGCCCCAGCATTGCTGCTGATTCATTCTACAATTTTAGGCAAGTGGTAGGCTCTCTTTGAGCCTCGGTTTCTCCATCTGTAAAACGGAAGGTGGGATGGGGAGTTTCATCGAATAGAACTTTGTTGCCACTTTAGGCTCCTCTGATGATTCTAAGAGCCCCTTATTATTGAATCATTTTGGCTATAGCAGAACACTTTTCACAGCATTACCATGGCAGTAATTCATTGTTTTCATAAGGCAGGAGCACTGTCCATCAAAGTGCCAGGTCAGTCCAGCCCAGAGCACAAACCTGGCGTGCCAATGGGCCCAGGCAGCCCCCCAGGGGAAGTCAGTGGACCATTTCCGTGAGACGCTCGGAAACCTGGAAATAGTCTCGTGGCCTCTGAGGCCCCGTTCTGCTTTTTCTCCCCTGGTTCTGGCCCAAAGTGAAGGCAGGAGGGCTTGGTGAGGAAGGGACTCCTGCTCTGTGATTCCCAGTGGAGGGAGACGTTTTCTGCGGGATTCCACGGGGACTGACCAGCATGAGACAGGACAGGAGGACTGGCTAAGGGCTGGATGGGGAGGACTCAGAGCATCTCCCAGAGTCGTGGGCTGATGACTAGCCAAAGCCTGGCTCCTGCCATCAGACAAGGGGCCCGGGTTCTGGGAGCATTGCTGCCATGACACGGTGCTGCTGAGGCTCCAGAATGGGAAGGTAGAAAAGGCTCAGGCAGATGCTCTATCCTCTTGAAGCCCCTTCCTGTGACTTCAGGCCCTCAGGGGCCCATGGATCACTACCCACTGCCCCCCCACCCCACCCCCGCCGTAGGGCACCTTGGAGCCTGGGCCCGCCTTAGCCATCCTACTCCATTCCCATGAGTGCAAACCCCTGGCTCTGACAGAGAATGCTCCCCCCGTCCTCACACATCAGACCTGCCTCCCAACTCTGTGTTCTCAGATGATGATCCTGCTTCTTACCACTGAGAAAACAGAGGCAATCAGAAGAGAAATTCCTCCTCTCACTATCGGCTCTATCAATCTACCTCCACTGCCACTTGAAATTCTGCCTTCCCTGCTCTTACGGCCAACACTCCACCCAGTCCCTGGATTCCTACCCCTCGGGCCAGCTCAAGGGCTTTGCTCCTGCAACTGCCCCCTCTGCTCCATCACCAACTTCCCCTCTCTCGTGGATTGTTCCCATCAACTTGCAACGATGCCTCCCTTCTTTAAAGGTCCTCCCTTCACCCATCCTCCCCTCTGGCCACCACCCTACTTTGGGTCCTATTTTAGAGCAAACCCCACAAAGCAGATGGGTACATTTGCCTCCCCCCACCCTGCCCTCTTCCCACCCTCCCTCAAGCCTTCTCTCATCAGCCACGTGTCCCCCACTCCCCTGGAAGCCATCTTGTCAAGGTGAAAATCGTCAACCATTTTTATGTTGTTGACTTCAACGGTCCATCTTGGTTCTCACCTTCCTCAGCCTCCTTGTGGTTTCTTTCAAGTCGAGTCACACTCCCCCGCTGGTTTTCAGGATACTGCTCTCTCCTGGTTTTCCTCAGCCCTCCCTGGAGGCTCCCTCCAGTTTCTTTGCTCCATCCTCCTTTTTCGGGACTTCAGGATGTTAGAGCGTCCCAGGGTACAGTCCCCAGGCGGCTTCCCTTCCCTGGCGACACTCCCAGATGATCTCATCCGGTCTCCTGGCTTTAAATACCATCTGTATCCCGACAGCTTCTAAATTTATACCTCTGAGTGGACCTCTTTCCTGAACTCCAGGTTGGAAGATCCAGTTGCCGACTCGATATCTTACCCTGGATGCTTTCATACCTAATACATTCCAGACTGGATGTTTGATTCTTCTCCTCCCTCTGTTTTCCAGGCCAACGAATGGTCGCACCAGCCACCCAGCTGCTCAAGCCAATAGCCACCCTGAGGTCTCCTGTCAGGCCTACCTTCAAATATACTTAGAATCTGACCACGTCTCTCACCTTCTCACTGGGACCCTGGTCCCAGACACAATCCTCTCTCTCCTGGCTAAGAAAATAGCCTCTGAGCTCCTCCATCACTTCCGCCCTTATCCCTCCACAGAGTCCTGTCCACAGAGCAGCCAGGGTGATCTTCCTAGAATGTAAATCAGACCACGTCCCTCCCTGCTTTTAACCCCCACAGGCTCCCATCACACTTGGCTTTGATCATGGCCTGTAAGGCTGCACAATCTGTCCCCCACACCCCACTACTCTTTCCCTTGTTCACTTAGCTCTGCCCAGGCCTAAATCTACACTGGCTTCATGGCAAGCGGTAGCCTCTCTCTGAGCCTCAGTTTCCCCACCTGTAAAACGGCAGGCTGGAGTCAGCTCACAAGTAGCGTGCCTAGAAACAGGGGTTCTGATGCATGTTCTGACCACTGGGCAGAGAGCACCCCATCAGCAGGGTCGTTTCCCTCTTCTCCTCTCTCCTCCACTGCATGGATGAGCTCAGAGCTGCTCACATCCAAGGGTAAATAAAGACTTTGTCATGAACAGGTGGGTTCAGTGAATCTGATCCTAGAAAGTGGCAGTTGAACTGAACCTCTGACACCACCCAGCTCAACACCGACCTTTCACCAGTGGGGAAACTGAGGCTCTATAAGGGTAGGGAGTATAACCCTCATCAGCTCTGCTCTTGCCGAGGTGCGGTGCCCAGCCCTGCACACACTGGATTCTCCACACACATCAGGCTTTCATAAAGGGTTTGACGGCTGAGCCCCTGACCATGACTCCTGCATGGGAGGCCTGCCCTAATCGTTCATCCCCACCAGAAACCAGCATCCGTTGCCTGAGACATCCAGAGTGGCGCGCCTCAACCCAACCCCTAAGCAAGGGTCCCTTCCCTGGCAAGGAAGTGGGGCCTCAGCTGGCATGGCAGCAGGCCTGGGGTCACATTTGCTTACTGTGTCCCTGGCATCAGTTTTCTCATCTGTAAAATGGGAGTAAGGAACCCCCATCCAGGTGACCTCTCTGGCTGGTGTGAGGACCCAATGGATCATGTCAGTGACCAGGCATCTCACAATGTGCCAGACATTGACTCTCTGAGTGGAGACTGCAGCCATGCTGGGGCACCTGGCATAAGCTCCTGGGGATGCCCAGCCACTTCTCCAGCTCCTTTGCTCTCTTTCCTGCAGTTTAAATCACCTTGGAATCCAGATCACTGTTCATAGTGGTCCAGAGATTTCAGGTTGTACCATTGGTTTCCCTTGACAGAAACAGCAGAGGATACTAAACGAGAATCTTAATGAAGTTCCTTGAGCAAAGGGCTGCCACGGAACCACAGATGAGCCAGGGGGCCTAACCAGCATGGCCGCGTGAGCTACTCTGAACCCGTCTCTCCCCACCAGGGTGAGCCGAGGGCCTCCACGCCATCTTCCTCCTGCAGAGCTGATGTTGCCTCTGCAGGGAGGCAGAGAGGGCTGGGCAGCCTGGGGCCGGGAGTGGCGCCCACGCCTGTCAGTGTGGCCGCACCCCGCACAGCACAGGGGCGAGGTACTTACGCCATGACGATCACACTGAAGTCCAGCCAGTTCCACGGGTCCCGAAGGAAGGTGAACGCATGCAGGCAGAAGCCTCGAGCCAGAATTTTGACCAGACACTCAAAGGTGTAGATGGCAGTGAAGGTGTACCTGGGGAGGAGAGACCGGTGGGCTTTCTCAGGGAGGGTGAGGCCCGCAGGCCAGGTTGGCAGGAGCCCTATGCAGCTTCCCTCTCGAGGGCTCTCAGACCAGGCTCCCAGCAAAGCCCCCATGGCAGAGCTGGAGTTGGGGGCCGGAGCTTCATTCCAAACACCTGGTCAACTTATGCATCTTCCCGTTTACTCAGCGTTGTGCATGCCCATGTGAACCCTCCATCTTCTGTCTCTCGGTTGTCTTGATGTAAGAAGACCCTCCACGTATCTCCTCACCCAAGCCCTGGGGGTCCAGGTACACAGGCATACGGTGGCCACTGTGGGACAGTTAGGACACTCAGAGTTCTGGCCCCTCACTCTTGTTTGTGGATCCTCAGTGATGGGAGGCTTCTCATCCTCAACCATCTACAGGTAGGTGGGTACAGCTGTCTACCTTGGGCTCGGAAAGGGGGTTGATGTTCTAACACTTGAGGCTGGGAGGTTGCTGTTCTCTGTGTCCGGGGTCAGCTGAGCAATCCCAAATGTTCGGATGCTGGGACTACGGCCCACAGGGCCACAGCCATGCTTGTCTCCAGGTCTTAGCAGCTGGATGCAGACCCCAGCACCGGCCGTGCTGCTGGGTCCTGTGTGAACAAGGAGCACCACCAGGCAAGCCACTTAGGTAAGAGAGGCAGTCCCCAACATTTCATTGGTCCCCTAAAAACAAGGCCTGTTGGGTTCCACTTAGAACCTATGGGTCAGGTACGTTCATGTGGGAAGAAAGAACCAGGCACAGTTTTCTAAAACTGTGCAAATGGTTATAGGAAGCAGGACTTAGGGAAAAGAGGCAGCAGAGTGTGGTGTTGAGGTCGGAATAGTCCTGGGCCTTTTCCCGGCTGCCACACCCCCTAGCTGCAAGGTCTGGGGTGGTTACTTCTCCAGTTTTGTCTCTCATCTGTCAAATGGGCATAGTGTCTGTACCTGCCCTATGGGGTTGTCATGAGGGTTACATGATGCTTATTGCTCCAGGATAGTGGCTGGCATGCACTAAGTGCTCAGTTATTAGTAGTATTGTCTCAGAGCCTTCTCCAATACCATCAGTCCTCTTTAGGGTGGGTCAGGGGGAAACCCTCACTTTGCCAACCTGGAGAGCTTCCTCTCCTGAGGACATAACTCAAAGCATGAATTTGGCAGGACTGGAAGCAGCGAAAGAGGGAAGGGCTAGGGCAAGGACCACCCCCCCCCACCAGGTGGGTGAGTCCCTGGGCCTCTGCTGGGGTAACTTTGAGGCCAAGAGTCTGGAATGGAAAAGGCAGGGCGGGAGGGGCTGGCTGGAGAGGCCCTGAAGATACTCACTCGACATACTTGGTCCAGGGTGGAGGGTCGCGCTGGGCCATGAACACGCAGTTGGTCAGGATGGTACACATGATGAGCATGCTGAAGAGCATGGCGCAGGGTCAAGGAAAGCCGCCTGCAGGGGGCCGGACAGGCTGCCACCGCCAGGGGGTCCCGCCCCAGGTGTCGGCACCGCCAGGCCAGGGCTGCCAGATCAACGAGACAGGGGCTCCCAGGAGACACACCGGGGCTCTGCCCAGTCCTTGCCAACCCCTCCCCACTGAGGCTGGACACCTGCCCTGTTCCACAGCCCCCGACAGGGACCAGACACCTGAATTCAAACAGCAGAGTCCCTTGTAGGGCCCATCCCGGAGAGAAGGGAGGAGGGGCCGGCCCCCAGATCTCAGAGGTTTTTACCCATGGCCTAGTGGGAGCCCTGTCCTTGGCCACAATTAGAGGGAGATGGGTGTTTATAAACAGCTCCTCAGGCGCCACTGTTTCAGGGAGAGGAAAGCCACGGTGGCAGGGCCCCGAGTTCCCTCCTCCACTTCTATGGGAGCAGCCCACGCTGACTTTTGAACTAGGACCTCTGCCAAAACGTTCATGCCTTGTCCGGACACAGTGACCTGGGGGGAGGCAGGGGACCACATCTCTGGCTGCTTCCTCCTTTGCACATGCTCTTCACTCGTGGCCTCTTCTCCACCTAGTACACTGCTTCCCTCCTTCAACGAGGGCCTCCTCTGAGCAACCTGCCCTGACTTCTTGCTTGCTGCACCCCCATGGCACCAGGCATCCCTCTTTTAGCAGGTCTGGCTCCCTGAATGGCAGTGCCCATCTGTCACCACCAGAAGGGGAGCTCTTCAAATGCTGGGATTGCATCTCGGGCATCCTCTGGGCCCTTAGCCTCACGCTGAACTGCTCCAGGCCTTGTCTGATCCCTGAGTCTTTTTTTTTTTTTTTTTAAATATATTTATTTATTTTTGGCTGTGTTGGGTCTTTGTTGCTGCACGTGGGCTTTCTCTATTTCCAGCGAGCGGGGGCTACTCTTCGTTGCGGTGCGCGGGCTTCTCATTGCGGTGGCTTTTCTTGTGCAGCACAGGCTCTAGGTGCACGGGCTTCGGTAGTTGTGGCTCATGGGCTCAGGAGTTGTGGCTCGTGGGCTCTAGAGTGCAGGCTCAGTAGTTGTGGCACACGGGCTTAGCTGCTCCGCCGCATATGGGATCTTCCCAGACCAGGGCTCAAACCCGTGTCTCCTGCATTGGCAGGCGGATTCTTAACCACTGTGTCACCATGATCCCTGACTCTTTGGCTCCAAGTCCCAGACACTGCTTCAGGCTGAACAAAGCTCTGACTGACCGCCATGGCCTCCCTTACCTCTACTGGACCTGCAGAGGAACAAGGGCCAGACCCTGGGCCTCTTGTGGGTAGGGGCACCCCCGAGAGGCCCAGCCTAGAACAGGGACACTCTGCTGTCCCACAAATCCTCTCCCCAGCCCAAGAGAGGAAACTGGGCCTCCCTTCCCTGCAGCTGCCCCCAGGCTCACCACCTTGTCCCGGCCTCAGCCCTGCGGGCAGCAGCTGCCAGCCAGGCGATTCCCACCGGAAGCCCGGGAGCTGCAGTAATTGAGCTCCGGGGGCCTGCCTCTTCCCTCCCCATCACAGTTCCACCCTTTCCCATGGCTTGGCCCAGCCTCGGGCCCGATGGGGAGCCCCATGCAGTCAGACTGGAGATGGGGCTGAGCTGGGGTACTGACTTTGGTGGCCCAGCTGGAGAGAGAGGTGGGATATCTCAAGGAATCTAGGTGAATGCCCTCCACACCTCCAGCACTCCTTCTAGGGAATCCAGGGTATCAGGCAATAGCATGTCAGACCTGGCCCCCAGTATATAACGAATTCTCCAATTTCTCATCTGAGATGAGAGGGGTCAGGTTTTGGGACACCCCAGGGTTTGGATACTCAAACCAGAGCTGCTCAGCTCAGCGGCCAGGGCCTCAGGGAACCTTGATTCCTCCCCGGCCAGAGGGTGTCTCTCCAGACACCGAGGTCCCTCCCTCAGCTTGGTATCTGTGCATCCCTCTGCCCGGGGGAGGGTCTCCACGGCCAGGCCTAGTTCCTCTCCAGCTTTCAAGGGTAGGATCAGATACCCAACTCAGCAGCCCTTCTCCCCTACACACGTGCGCATGTGCGCACACACATTCCCGTTCCTCACACCCCAGCTCCCTGCCAAGGCGTTCCTCACTGGGCAGTTAACAAGCCCCTCAACCAGACTTTATTCATCCCCACAGATCCATTGCTAAACCAACTGAGGATCAGATGATTCCTGAAATATGAAAGTAATGATGCTAAGAGCAAGACTCCACCAGCTGCTGTTGACTTCGGAAATGGAAGGGGGCCAGAGCCGAGGATTTCCCGTAGCCCCCAGAAAACAGAAAAACCTAGAAAACAGACTCTCCCCTAGAGCCACCAGAAATGATTGCAGCCCTGCCGATACCTTGCTTTTAGCCCAGTGAGAACTTTTTTGGGCTTCTGACCCCCAGAACTATAAGGTGGTAAGTCTGTGTTGTTTCAAGTGGCGAAGTTTGTGGTAGTTTGTTACGGCAGTCACAGAAAACGACTGTGGGTACAAACCACAGGGTGAAGGGCTCTGTAAAGTGTGAGCAGACGGCCACCCAGGAAGAGGAACAGAATTATTTGTCATTTTTAAGAACAAACCTCATGTGAGCACATGTGCGTGGCTCTGTGCGGGAGATAGGGAGGCCTCTTAGCCATTGAACTGCTCCAAGATAGGGTATTATGAGAAACCAGACCCGCCTCTGGCTGGGCTGGGCAGGAAGGCTTCCTGGAGGAGGCATTTAGACAGGCACTGAAGGTTGGTTAGGGTTCCTCCAGCCGTCAGTCCTGGTGAGGCTCAGAACTGGGGAGACCCCTGTCTGGGGAGCCAAGCCTCTCCCAAGCCCTCTCTCAGTGCACACACCACTCATAGCTCTCATTAGAGAGGAGAAAAGGTCACTTGGCAGACAGCAGCAGTGCGGACAGGCCGCCTTGGACCAGAGGACTTGGCGGGACACAGACAGAGGTGAATCAAGGTCTAGCATCAAGACTTAGGGAAGAACCAGAGTAGACAGCCCTGCTGAGCCCCGCTAGCCAGGGCCTGGGTCACACGGTGGGAAAAGACAAGTGCTCCCTGAATGAATTTTGGCTTTTCCAGACACAGCAATGGAGGGTGAGGTGCACAGACTCTAGTCTCTGCCACCTGACTGCTCAAAACCCTGCCTGGCTCTCCTATCCTTGAGGACAGCCCTTCCATTATTCTCAGTCTTTCCTGTGTATGTGATCTTTTCCTACCTAGACTGAGCCTTTAGTCCCTGTGACTCAGCCCAAGCATCCCTAGGTCCCCCATGGAGCCACGCACACAGCCAATACCAGAGAGATAAGTCAAGTGTACTCCTGGCCAGGGCACACCTGTTTGCACTGCCTGGTGGTTTCAGGCCGATGATTGAGCTGGTTTCATGTGTGGGCAGAGGCAAAGGCCAGCTCTCCGGGGCTGAGTTCAGCTGAACATCTTCAATCCTGCCGTGTCATTGTCCCCAGACACCCACTCCCAGCCTCATAATTAAAATGCCAGCAAGGACTGCCAGCCTGGGTTGTGGGGAAAGTCTGAAACTGGGGCTGCCTGTCTTCAGATCCTAAGGCATCAAAGAGAAGGGAATTAATGGTCGGGGTATTTTCATATATTTGTGCTATTAAATTAACACACACACACACACACACACACACACACACACACACACACACAATGTGGTTTGATTGCCCATTTGAATCTTCCAAGGGAATGTGGGAGGATTTTGTGAACAGATCCTATGCACCCAGGAAGGCAAAATGCTGCTTGCCACGAACGTGCGGCCTCTCTGAATGTGACTGCAGTGGAATTTGGCGTTCTGTTGGTTTCTTTTATTTAATCCTGGCAGGAACACATTCTGCAGGATTATAACAAAAATACTTCAGAAAAAAAAATTCTACATGCCCATATTTACTTTTTAGGCAACTTCCCAGGGACACGCTGCAAGCGTGGAGCCCAGAGCAAAGCTGAACTGAGGTATCGCACAATCACCAGCATGTCACTGGGAATGCCTGGATTGTCGCAAGTGAGCGGGCTTTCTTTCTGGAGAGCAGGGACTGCATTCCTGCCCCCTCGTAAGTTAGTCTTTGCCCCTACTGCCCTGTCCAAAGGGCCTGGCACAGAACTTTGCACACTGGGGACTGAGATGTTTGAATGGCTATAGAAATGTAGGCCGACAATCAGTTTCGGTTTTGCAACATGAAGAAATTCTAGAGATCTATGGCACAACAATGTGCCTACAGTTAATATGACTATACTGGACACTTAAAAATGATTAAGATGGTCAATTTTATGTTACATGTTTTCTACCACAATAAAAAAAAGTGTAAATGGAGAGAAAGCTCCTAATTCAAAACCTGAAATCTGTGGGCATTAGAAACGCATGGTGACTGCCAATGGGCATGGGGTTCCTTTTGGGGGTGACAAAAATGTTTTGGAATTAGAAAGTGGTGATGATTGCACAACCTCATGAATATACTAAAGTCCACTGAATGGTACACTTTAAATGGTACATTTTATGGTATGCGAAGTGTATCTTGATTGAAAAAAAGGGAAATGCATGAAGAGCTTGTAGATTTCTAGGCCTCACACTGGTGATTCTGGTCTGGAAGGCGCTAGGAATCTGCATTTTTAACAAACTTCCCAGGTGCCACTGGCAGACTGACATTTGGAAATGACTGCCTTAGAGCAGTGTGTGCAGAAATCATGGAGACCTTCCTGAAATGCGGGTTCTGGGCCCAAGTTTCAGCAATTCCTTTAAGATCCTTGTGATACTGCTGCTGCTGGTTGGTGTACCACACTTTGATGGCAAGACTCAAGGACACAGAGGGGCTGCTCCCAAACCCCACAATCCAGGCCCCTCTTCTCCCTCAGTGCCCCCCAAGCCCGCTAAGGGGCGCTATTGGAGGCCAGCAGTGTGCTCCCATCCCCAGGGAGTGGAGCATCAAGGCAGCTGCTCAGAGCCCAGCACAGGGCCTCCCAGATGCTGAGCCACTTCCCTGGGACAGCTGCCCTGGGACACAAGGTCCACCTCAGTGACCTCAGGGCCGGTCCTGCCGGGCGGAACCAGCCCTACACAGCCTCAGTGCCACCGCTCGGTGGACCCTCTGGCCAGGCTGGGGACTGCATTGCCCCTACCGCCTCCCTGGCCTCAGCTGCCCCATGGCCCAGCTTTGCAGGAGCCCTGGGGCTGCAGCTTCATCCCTAGGGGCTGCAGTGGCTACCAAACAGAGCTGGGTTGGTTACATACCTGGAGGAGAAGCCCCAGGTGGGAGCCGGAGCATGCTTTCGGGGACGCCACGCCCTTGGAGTGAGGCCGGAGACAGGCTCAGAGCAAGAAGGCTGGCCTTTCCTCCCGCTGCACTGCTCTCACCAGGCTATGCCCACATGCTGGCAGAAATGACAACTCCTCGTGTGGTTGTCTAATCACGCTGAGGGGACTGTAAAATTCCCAAGGGGGCAAGGACAGTGTCTTATTCAGCTTGACACCTCCAGGGTGCCGGGCAAAGTGCCTGGCACCTACAGGGAGCTTGGGAACAGTTGCAGAATGGCTCAAAATTAAATCCAGGACCACCCTTGCCTCATAAAGTAGGATGCAGCTGTGAATGGTAGGCTGCCCCTGAATATAGTCTCTCCCCACAGTGTCTGCCCACCCTAGAGACCACCCTACTGACGCCACAGCCATGGCCTGCATGGGCTGGGAGCAGGGGGTGGTCCCTGGACATACATGTGTCTCAGCATCTCCATGAGAAAGGCAGGAGCCAGTTGGAGGGGGCTGGAGAGCGTCTGCAAGCAGAAAACAAACGGGTCCCTGGGGCCCTCTGACTGGTCCCTGGGTTTGGGATCCGGCACCGGGGCACAGGTGGGCAGACAGTGGAGCCAGGAAGGAGCATCCCTCATCCCTGCCTGGACAGGAAATGTCCCCCGAGCAGTCAGCATCTGTCTCTGTTACTCAGTCCCCCACTGAGCAGCTGTTTTCCTGAAGCCTCCTGCCCTGACCAGAGGTTAATGGGTGAGACCTTCGCCTTCGCCTCAGAAGAGGTCCATCCGGAGGAAGGAACTGAGGGGGGACCTTGGGGAGCTCTCAGGCCAAGCCACCAATCTAACAGCTAATCACACCACTGAGCCCAGCATCATTGATTCAATTAACAGGCAAGTCAGCTGCAGCTAAAGCAAAGCTGCCCAGGCCCTCACAGTGAAGCACAGATGCCTCTGACTCCACAGCCAGATACCTGCCCCCCCGCCCCGAGAGGCTCCATGTATACAGCCAGATACCTGCCCCCCCGCCCCGAGAGGCTCCATGCATAGGGCCCTTTTTCTGAAGTCCAGAGAACAGCCGTTTCCCTGTCCCATGCACGGCCCGAATGGGGTCCTCCTAGGGCCCAAAGACCAGTACCCGTCCCTTACCATACTGCAGCCGTCCCAGAGCTCTCCTCCGCAGCCTGAAGATTTTTTAGGTTGTGGTTTATGTAACTTAACGCTAACCAGAGTTCTTTGAGATACTCGGAAACTGCAGACATTTTGTCAACACCTAATCAAAAAGCAAGCGATGCCTCCCTTGGAAGAGGCCCACATGTGAATAAACCAGAGGCCTCTTTACTGGGAAGCGTCTTCTCCTTGGCTGAGCCCCGGGGACCTGCTTGAGGTCCCAGCCGGTAGGCGGGGAGGTGCAGGCCCGGGGGTGCAGTGGGAGGGGACATGTGGAGCCAAGACCAGAACCAGGGGACACTGATCGGCCTCATTTCTTCTGGGATCCTCAGTAGCTGAGCTTCTAGGACATTTCTCTCCTGAAGGATCAGAGCCGAATCTCCCAAACTTTCATGGGTCCACGATCCCCTGGGATCTTGTTAAAATGCAGATGCAGATTCGGGGTGGGGTCCGAGAGACTGATGTCCAACTGCTCCCAGGTGAAAACTGTGTGCTCGTCTGAGGACTGACCGGCAATCAGCACCACCCTCAGCCCTAAACGCCCCATCCACCACCCGCCCCCCTCTCCCGCCCTGTTTGGGGCCCACACAGCGGGGACGGACTGCCAAGGATATGAATGAACGAGGATCTTCACGGCCGCTCTCCGGATGGGGTGGAAGGGGCTGAGGACATACAAGGCGTTGGTGGCACTGAACCGGAAGATGGTCTTGCCTTTGTTCAGGACGATGAAGGTCTGTGGACGGAGAGCTGCTTTAGGTCGGGTGGCAGCCCTTAGGCCCTTATGGAGGACAGAGGCTTTTGGGGGGCAGCTGTTGGCTCAGAGCCCTAGAACTCTGGAGAAAGGGTAGGGTGAGAGGAAGAGGAGAGGGCCTGAGGGAGAGGTGGTGGGTAGGGGCAGTCGGCACATTTGACAGGTGAGTGGACCCTTGCTGGGTCACCCACGGCTGGGGTGGGATGAGATCAAGTTTAAGGGATTGTCAGGTTGGGTGGATTTAGTTTCGTTTGAAAATTACAGTCCCAGCCAGAAGAGGCCTTTCACGATCCTAGCCGAGCTGTTATCATAGCGGAGGCCAGGACCCCGCTGATGCCCCCTCCTTCCCCTCTCCCTTCTGACCCCTCTGTGCTTCCCCATGAGGCCCACTGAGGAGCGAGGGTCTGATAAGGGAGCTGGGTCAGCAGGGAGGACTAACGGGTGAGAGTAGGGATGAGGAAAATGCAGAGCCCAGCCCAGGAGAGTGAAGCTTTCCCGGGGACCGTGTCTCCTGGAGTCCAGACAGATGGCAGCCCCACCTGACCCCAGAGGACACAACCTAGTGTCTTCCTCGGGGGATCATGTACAGCCCAGGGTAAACCCGCTCCCTGTGCTTCCAGAAGATTCTATCTACACAGCTCAACGGGGCATTTGAGTGGACAATGGGTGCTAGAGGCTGAGCCACGAGCACATCGAGTGGGCATTTGAGCCAGATGCCACCCTTGAGGACAGCAGTCCATTCCCCCTGCCCTGGCTCAGCGGGCACAGCTGAGGTGGCATAGCCTGGGGCTGTGCTTCTCCAAGGGCTGAGCTGTTGAGATAAGGTTCTTTTTACTCGGGGCTGGGGAGAAAGCTGACCAGAGAGATGAGGACTGAAAGTTCTGCTGTGGTGCCTGAATCACCCGGTGGGGCTGCAGGCAGTGTGACCGGGGGTCAGCAAGGGGAGACGGGAGGTTAGAGACCAGAATCCTACCTGGGGCCACCACTCAAGTGTCCCCGATCACAGGGACAGGAGAGTGTCCCTGACTCCTCCCAGGCTCAACTGCCACCAGCTCCCCAAAGCCCAGCCCAGCCCTGGCCTACTCTCAGCCGGGTCCCCGTGCCATGACTCCTCCTGTCCCAGCTAACTTCAACCCCATCGCCACTTGGATGCTCCACTCAAACCTTGACTCGTCCCCAGCTGCGGCCTTAACCCGACCCTAATTCTCACTTCCAGCTCTGACCAACCAGGACCTAGGCCCACCCAACCTGACTAATCCCAATGTCTAGTCTAACTCTGACCCCAACCGTGGCCCCAGGCCCCCACCTTAACCCAGCCTGAGTCACTCGAACTCTGGGGGGAATCGAGACCAGGTTCAAGGTCTCTTCTCCCGCCTGTGCATATAGCCTGGGTGGGCTTTCCTTCCACCTACCCACTCACATGTGCGTGTACACACGGAGACAATTGGCACCTCTCCCACCCTCAGACTCCTGGTCTCCTGAATGCAGTCTCATTGCACAGTGACACACAACTCAGACGCCCGGTGACACTGACACGCAACACTCATACCCGCCAGGTGCTCACATTCACTTCCTCAGCGCTTCCTCAGCCCTGGACCAACTGCAGTGACGTGGGTAGGAACCATCCTCCTCGGCACCCAGCCTTCTGGGGAAAGGCCTCCCCCAAATTCAAACCCGCCTTCTTCCGGCAGTGAGGCCCGAAGTGTGGGCAGCTGGGGTGGGTACCAGGCCTCTGCAGGAGCCCTGCATGCCCGTGGTCTGGCTGGGTGCAGGGCTGAGCACACGGTCTTGAGAGGTGAGGCCGGGCAGGGGACCCAGACGGGGGAACTGACCTCCTGGGCAGAAATCCACGCCTGAGGAAGCCTGGGTTACCCTGCCCTAGTGGACAAAAGCCCCTTCCTCTCCCTACACTCAGGAGGGACAATGGCAGGACCACCCCTCCCTACCCCTCTCAGATTTCCCACTGGCCATCAAGGTCCCATCACCAGCCCACAAGGCCCAGGATGCTGCTGCCGTGGCCCCCAGCCTGAGCTGTCATTACACAGCCAGTGCCTAGCAAATTCCGTGGGGTGGGGGATGGGGGCTACATGCTGTCTCTGGTTAGGAGAGGGATCACATGCTGTGCTCTGGGGCCCAAATTGGACTCAGGGCCCGACTCCAATTCACACATACCACGGGACCGGGAGGAGTCCTCCAGGGGTGAGAATAATCTAACCACAGATGATTCCCAAAGTAGATACTCCACAGGGAGGCAAGATTTCAAGTGTGGCTGCCTGCTCTTTCTTTCATAGCACCAAACCATCTCAGGCTGCATAATTCTGGCCTTTTATTCTGGAACTCTAACATTAAGGTGATGGGAATATAGATCACTAATGACTCACTCTCCCAAGGCCCAGGGAAGCCAACCCCAAACAGAGCCCCCATATGCAGGTGAGGCCCTCTCGCTGTCTGCTGTGCTGACAGGGATGCTGCAGGGAGGTGGGGGTGGGGGGTGGGCAGCAGTCACCTTTTGGGTGCTATAGAAGGGGTCCAGGTCCTCCAGGGGCTCCCCAATGAGCTCTTGGGGTGGGTTGCCATAGAGATCCGGCAGCTTTTTGGAGGCCTGCAGGTCCAGCTGGGGCTGGGGAACCTCCTCCTCGGGCAGCCCGTCTCGGCTCTCCTGCGAGGCGGCCGAACCTCGGGCCTGCTTCTCTGCCATGCGCTTCTCAATGGCCGCCAGAGACTCCCGGGTGAACCTGCGGAAGCTGCTGGTGACCCGAGGTAACAGGAAGTCTGCCATCTTCTCATCCTGCTTCTGGGGCACAGGCTGTCCTCACGCTACCTGCAGGGAAGCTGAAAGACACAGACATGGGGCTGATGCTGTGCCCACGGCCAGGGGTCAGGGTGGCCAGACCTGGGGGGAGTGGCTGGGCTGGTGGAGGCAAGGACCAGCACCTTGGCAAAGATGCTCCCCACCTCTCCACAGGCACACTTGGCGGATGCCGGCCTGGGCAAACCCAGAGCCCTCCAGGCTCCAGGGAATGCATGGGGACCTGCAGGAGGGTCGTTCCTCCCTTTCCCATCCCAACGAGCACGTTTGAATGCAAGTAGGCACGAGTGACTGGGTCATCGGGGACCCTTCATTCTACCCCACTTGATATAAAAGGGCACACTCACACCTGTTGGTTCCTTAACCAAGCCCACTCTGAGACACTTCTCACAACTGATCCCGACACACCCTGGGCTGAGGGGGACACTCCATGGGGCAGGGAGGGGGCCTGTCACCTTTTTATTTCAGATCTCTGGCCAGGCTGGTCCTGAACAAATGAAGGATGGAATGAATGACGAATACGTAGATGAGGGGCAAGGGCGTTAGAAGATACCCACTGCTGCCCTTCCTCTCAGCTTGTCTCTTCTACAGGAAACCCTGGGACCCTAGGAGGGTGATCAGAGCCCTCCTGGGCCAACGTCCCAACCCTGGGCTTCTTTTTCAGGCAGATCCTCGGCCTGAGTGGTGGGACCAGAGGGTGGGGGACAGTCTGTCTGGTCTTCCCATAGCACCACGCACCTGCGTGGGGGAGGGTGCCCAGACTTCACCTGGGGCACGGAGGTTCCAACATCTGGCCACTGAGGGGGTATCTGGATCTGCTCACCGAGGCCCAGGCAAGTCCTGCAGGTTTTTGGCAACAGCTGGGTAACAACCTGGCAGCTGCCATCCAGATGTTGGCACCGCAGAGCTGTGTACACAGCTGCCACAGAGCCCCCTGAGAGGATCTCAAAGAAATCCCCAGAGTGAGGTATCCTTCCAGAGATGGAAAACGCTGATGGAGCATCCCAGACTCCTCACTCCCCTCCTGAGTCTGAACAAACCAGGGCCCATCTCGAGTAATAGCAGAACCAGAACATGGTGACCGCACTTCCGCTAGGACGTCCAGCCAGCAGCTGCATGTGACGCCAAACAGGGAGAATGTGGCCCCCGGTGGCCTCAGATGATCCAGGACCTGGTGTGAACAGGCTCTGACTCTGACACGGAGGCCGGAGAATGTGTACCCGACTGCCCCACCAAAACAGGATGTGGTCGGCGTAGCTCCTGACTGGGACGCCACTGCCACTAGGAGGGGGAGGCCGTGTCACTAATTACCACATCAAACCCGGGCAGGGCCGGGCACCTGTTGGAGATCTCTGCCAAGACAGAATCCCTTTCTGTCAAAGACAAGCTCTGCCTTGATCTGACTCCTGGGACACATGTCACCAATGACCCCAATGAGTGGCTGCCACCCCGACCCCTGCACACACCCCGCCAAGGGCCCAGGCTCCAATCACCGTGAAGTAGGCACCTGGCCAGGTAACAGGTAAACAGTGAGCAAACACAACACAGCCGGGTCTCAAAAGGCCGCCTCTGGTCCGCCGGGAGATGCAGCACGGAATGTGTGAAGGGAAGCCAGAGGAGAGAGGTCCCGGGACAGACACTGTCAGAACCACCCCATCCTTCAGCCTCTTGTTCTTCTGGTTCACTCCAGTAAAGTTAAAGGAACATCTTTGTTGAAAACAGCAGGTGAAGGAGTAGATCCCTATTTAATAAAAGCCTGTCCCTGTCTAACTCCATCTTTGCGTGAACAAAGAGAGGCGTCCGTAATACTCGCCACCAAACATGAATGGTGACGTTTTTTCCTCGGCTGGTGGAAGTTTAGGTAATTTTAAACTTTCTTCTTCGTGCTTTTCTTCAGTTTTGAATTATTTATGATGATCTTATATTATTTTTCAAAAACAATAAAGCCATTATTCTTTTTATTAAAAACAAGGCAGCCTGGATGACAGCAGCCCCTTCCTTGCAGGGCAATCCTCTCCACTGTGAGCCATCACTAGTCCTGTAAATCAGGAAGTCTCCTCGTTTACTTGGAATTATTTCCTAAAAATAGTGTTCTCTGTCTCACTGTATCCATCTGTGTCCACATGCCTGCGAGCGTTCTGGAGACACGTGGACACCCATGGACCTAGGGCCCCTGGTACATAGCGGCGTGTGTGTGTGTGTGTGGTGGTGGTGTGTGTGTGTGGTGTGTGTGCGTGCATGTGTGTGTGTGCGTGTGCATGCAAGCTTGCACCTGCATATACATCTGTTCTGGTAAAGGTGCTTTTAAAATTTGTATTGAAGTCAACTGTTCATACAGATTGGTGCCCAAATCCTAAGTGTACACACAGGTGGATGAATTTCCACAAACTGAACTCACCCAGTCACTAGCGCCCAGGTCAAGAAATGGATAATTTCCAGTCCCTCTGACTGGGGTTCCCCTCTAGTCAGCACCTGGATAACCACTCTCCCGACTGCTAACAGTCAGGAGACTAGCTTTGTTTGCCTCTGCAGCTCAGAGGAACCTAACAGACCTCTTGGAGTGATGGGGAAAAAGCCTGGGGGGAACTGCATCTCGTTCTCATTAACCTCCATCTGAACTTTAACATTTCCTTCCATTATGAACGCAGGCAGCAAGATGGAAGTGTTAGCGATACCTGTGACCAATAGAAATGCAGCTATTCCTCTGTTCCATTACAGGGGCTGCAGTATCTCAAATAGCATTAATGCCATGGCTACTTCAAAATTACAACACTTATTAGATATTATTATTTAATATAGTAATAACGAAGCCCCAATGACAGGGCCCTGGGTCCTCGGAAGGGTCTTGCCCCAGCTGGCCTCCAGCAGGGCACCAGAACCCCTGGGACTCGGCAGTTTGTGAAACCAGATTCCAGATGAAGTTCCCTGCTCCCCAGCAGCCAGGCAGTTTCAGTTTCCAAGGTAAACCTGCCAAGAGCGTCCTCTGTCTCTGGGTCCCCACAGGTGGCTCACTGTGAGTGGGTGGGATCTGTTTTCTCCCTTGTTCTCCCACTGCCTGCACCTGGCTCTGGCCCTGCCCTTCCTTCAGCAGCTCAGGGCCCACGCCCTGTTGAGGCTGAGACTGGCTGAGCCCTGGCTGCAAGCTTTCCGGTGATGCCAGGGTAAGGAGAGATCGGGGTAGACCTGAGGACACTCCAGGCTCAGGCCCAGCCATACCCCTCAGGCCTGGGAGGGCAGGCCCCCAGCTTTGCAGGGAAGACCCACTTCTGGCTGGGGAAGTGCAAGGAGCCTCTATCTCACACAGCTCCATCATGTAGGGGAGGCTGGACGAGATTTGATTCAAAGATCACACAAAGATCAGACTCTTCTAGATGCCGGCACCCCATGACTCTCACCCTCACACAGGACAGCCTCTCCACCTGCACCAGCTTCTCCACCAGCAACAGTCTCTCCATCTGTACCAGCATCTCCATCTGTACCAGCTTTTCCACCTGCACCAGCTTCTCCACCTACAACAGTCTCTCCACCTGTAGCAGCTTCTCCACCTGCACCAACTTCACCTTCACCAGCTTCTCCATCTGTACCAGCCCTACACCTGCTCCCCAGGCTGGGACAGCTTCTTCCAGATGATCCCTCTTCTTGGGCCAATTTCCCCTGTCCTATCGGTGTCCCCTGAGCTCTAGGGACCCCCTACTCCATCTTGTCTCAAGTTCATCAGCTTCTGTTACTGGGTGCATCTCTCCCTCAGTTCTGCTGGCTCCTGAGAGTCACTGGGAGCAAACTGTGAACCCTCCTTTTCAAACTGGCTCCTCCTGACACCGTTTCCTCTGACACTGGCCACAATTCCCTAGCTCCACCAAACAGCAGGCCTCCATCCCCAAGGCCACGGCCGTGGGATGGGCCTCCTGGCCCCAGCTGGGACCAGTCTGATCCCATTGCCACCGGCCTCCTCCCTCTTTCCCTCCACCCACCATGTGCAGCTCCCACCACTCCCTAGTTCAGACATTGCCAAACACTGTCCATGCCCTGTGCAACGGCAGAGCCACCTCATGCTCCCCTCACTATGCCACCTCCTCCAGGACGCCCTCTCTGATTGCCCACCCACACTGACCTCCCTCCTTTGGGTCAGGAGGCTGAGCCCCACATCCAGCCCTGGATCTCTTCCTGGCCTCGGCTGCTCTCTGACACTTGTTAGCGTGGGTCTGGTCTCCCCAAACATCTTGGAAACCTCATCTTAGGGCAAGGCTGGGTCCCCCCTCCTCTGAGTCACTGGCCTGTAGGTGTGGGAATTCACATCAGGGCAGAGATGCTGTGGGGGGAGAATATGGACTGTTCACACCAGAAACTGGACCGCCCCAGACTGTCTCATCTTCTTGTCTCCTCCTGAAAGACGATTTCCTGAATGCACAGGGCACACAGCTGGTGCTCAGTCAATGGTGGTTACAATGCCGTGACACAGGACACGACAGCCCGGCAGCCTGCAGTGCAGCCATGCAGTGCTGGGGTGGAGGAGGGATGCGCAGGACTTCCCTGGTTTTAGCACTAAAATTCCTGCGTCCCAGATGCCCTTCAGTCCTGGACAAACCAGGCCAGTTGACCGTCCCTGGGGTGAGGAGGGACCAGACTCCAGCCTAACCCCTCCTCGCAGCCCCTTCCTGCTCACTCCCCTCCCGGCTCCAGAAGGCAGTTCCTGAGTCACTTCTGGCATTCTGCTCGCCTTGGAATCGGAGCCTCTGGAATGCAACAGGCAAAGAATATTCTTTGCCATGTAAATTTATTCAAAGAGCTCTGTGGAAGTGATTCCCTGGCTTCCTAGAAAATCTCTGCTGGCTTCCTCTGCTCTGGGCGCCTCCTTCCCGCCCTGCAGTCCAGGTGACCTCGGGCTGGAGCACCCACAACCCTGGGCACTAGTTCCACCTGTGCCCTTCCACTGCCCCTCAGTCCTGAGGGCTCAGGGAGAGGGTGTGGGTGGCCCTGAAGCAGGGGCTCACTCCCCACAGGTGTGAGGAGTATCAGGAGCCACCTCATTTCTCCCTTGAGAACCCGCTGAAACTAATCAACACCTCAACCCATAGACTCATTTTGATGACTCAGTGAACATTTAATCAGCACCCACTGTGTGCATGGCCCTACAAATGACTTCTTAGAATACTTTCCTTCCCTAAGTGATGGGTCCCAAATCAACAGGTGTGATGACAAGAAAGGGGGAAAAGTCATCAGCAAGGAGAGTATGGTAGCTTTTAAGGAAATTTCTACTCGGTCTTGTTGAGGTTGGCAATGAGGAAATGCCCTGGGCCAGAGAACCCAGCCCTGTGACCGGGTCTGCTCACCCCTCTTATCTCTGGAAGACTTCCTAGTCCTATGCGGGATAGGGGCATGGTTAGGGCTATGGCTTGGAAGCAAGACTGCCTGTGTGAACCTGGGTCCTGGCCACTTGTATGTTCTTGGGCAAGTTAACTGATGGTTCTCTACCTCAGTTTTCCCATAGGTAAAATGGGGTTAATAATAGTACCTATTTCACAGGGCTGTTCTGAGGCATAAGTGTATTAATACTTGCACATGCTCAGCACACAGAAAGTGTTCAATGAGTGTCATTTGCTATAATCATTGTGGCTATTGTTGCCATTTTTTTCTCCTAAGAAATCCAGCTCAGAAGACCCTTCTCTGAAAAACCTTGTCGCTGCCCACACCAGTCCTCCCCGCCTGGCTGGCCCTTCCCTTCTCTGCGTTCCTGGCACACTGCGTTCCTATACTGGCTTCATCACAGGGTAGAGTAATTTGCTTCCACATCTGCCTCTCCCTCTGGTTGTGTCCTGAGCTCCCAAAGCACAGTCTGGCCTCAGAGAGGTGCCTATAAGGGCCTGGTGAATGAAGGAATGAACGCATGAATGAATGAGTGTCAGATTAACCTTCCTACTGCCCAGCCACTAACCCACACTGTGACCTTGGGACAAGGTCACACTTACCACTCTCCCTCCCCCCTTTCTGGACCTCAGTTTCCTCAACCATGAGCTGGGGTGGGTCATCCCAGCAGCATCACTTGCTCGTTATGTGCCTGGGACTGCGCTTATTCCATCCTTATAACAATCCTAGGAAGAGGGGACGTTATTATCCCCATTGTACACATGGGAAATCTGATGCTTCAGTCTGTCTGAAGCCAGGCCTTAAGCCTAACCACTGCACGACATTGCCTCCCACCTCTGAGGACATGGAGAGCAGGGAGGAAGGGTCAGGGCTATCTGTGGCCTGCCTACCTGGGCTGAGTATGTCTGTGATCCTCGCTCCAAAGCTAAGAGCCGGCCCATCAGCCTCCTCCGAGGCTGGCCCTCCCTCTTCGCAGCCTGTGTGGCCAGATGGTCCCAGGGAGACCTGGGCAGTTTCTGCCCTTGTCTCTCCAGCTCTCCACACCAGATAGAGCTGCCCAGTCCCATAGGAAAGCCACTCTGCACCTGTGGCTAGCGAGCACCTGGCAGGTGGCTAGTGCCCATCCAGATGTGCTGTTGTTACATCCACACTGGTTTGGAAGGCTTAGCATGATCAAGAATGTCACCTATTTCATTATTAACTTTTAAATACCGATTAAAATTTAAACTGGTCATATTTTGGATATATGTACTGGGTGAAATAAAACATATTAAAATTAATTTCATCTGTTTCTTTTTACTTTTTAAAATGCGGCTAGTAGAAAATTTTAAATTGCATATGTGACTTGCATTTGTAACTCAAATTATATCTCTATTGGATGGCACTGTCGTAGAGTTCCAGCCACGGGGCCCTAAACCCTTACAGAACTCCACCTGCTTTGGGGCTGGGCCTCAGGCTAGCCTGGGGGTGGGGGAGGGGAGGGAGCAGAAAACGGAGGGGAGGAGGGCTGGAAGGTGGGGATGGGTGGAAGGAGGGTTGGAGGGCGGGGATCCCACAGGTTGGGATGGTAGGGGGTGGGGGGAAGGGGAGGAGTCGACAGTGTGTTTCAGGCCATCCCTCCTGCCTAGGCAATTATATGCACAGTCCTGGCTCTCCCGGGGTAACCGCTTGGACAAAGGCTCAGCGGGGGTGCCAGCTGGTGCCCGTGGCCTGTGCATTCAGGTCCCTGCTTCCAGATCAAAGGCACACTGGCACATCCCTGTGCGGGCAGGGCCTCAGCTAACCGGCTCCCTGCAGGCTCCTCTCCTTTGAGGCTGCACAGGCATTAACCCTGTCCAGTCTGGACCCCAGTCCTCGGGAAGGGGGCGAGGCATCGTGAAGGGGCTTTCCTCCTCTAGCTGCCATCCCAGCCCCCAGCAGTCTCGGGAAGTCCTGCAGAATCATCCCCATCCCTCCCAGAGGTGAACACACCCACCCCAGAAGCCGGGGATGCCCTCATTTACATGCATTTGCATCTCATTTATTCCAACAGTCAGGCTGAAGCCGAGGCTAATTCAGCTGACAGTAAAACCTCCCCCTCTTGCTCTGCTGAAGTGATTCTCCAGGCAGGGATGAAAAGGGGGTCCCTGAGACCAGGTCCCCTTCTGGACTGGGAGCTGATGGAAGAGCTGTATGGAGGGAGGGGCACTTTTGACCTGAGCCCTGAACTCAGCCCAAGCCTCCTTCCTGCCTTTTCATCCCCCTTCCCCATTTAAGGATGGGGACCTGGGGGCTGGGAAGTGCCAGTTCATCCCATTATCTCATCTGAGTGTTCAGTGGTGTTTTGGTGCCAGGCCAGGGGAAACACAAACTCCCCAGGTCATGTAGGGCCCCTTCCACCGGGCACACAGCACCCACTTCCCCCAAGCCCGAGTCTTCCTCCGAACACCCTGTACCGCTCCATGACTAAGGGAGCTATAATGTGCTGAGCAGCTCTGAGCTGTCAGAGCTGCTGGGGCCCTGGGTCTCCTGGGTGGAGACCTGGATGATCTACTATTAGGAGACCACAGAGCCCAGAATTGAAGAGCTGGCTCAGTCAGCCTGGGGCACTTCTGCCCCAGACCCTGTAGAGCTACACCCACACAATACATTACAATCGGGCCAGAAAGGTGTCCACTTGTGGCCCAGGAAACACCCTCCTGGAACAGAGGTGCCTCTGAGACAGCAGTCAGCATCCCGTCTCTCTCCAGCCCAGTTCCTTCCAACTCACTTTCTCCATCTGGGCTGAAAAAAAGTTCCGCAGTGGAACTGCACAGACGCCACGGCAATCTAGGCATTTTGGGGCTACCTACTGCATGCACTGAAGGAGACAGAAATGCGCCCAGAGAAACCTAGGAGCCCTATGCTACAGGGTCATTTACCTCCAGAGGGATAAGCCAATCCACTAATCCACAAAGTCCACACGGCAGAAGTGTCATGACACCATATAGCCAAATGTGCAACCCTTGTGCCTTGATGCTCTTTTAAATTGAGGTATAATACATATACAAGAAAATGCAGATTTTAGGTGTACAGCTGGATGAGTTTTAATAAATGTATACGCCTGTGTAACTACTACGCCAATTAAGACGGTTCCCCACTGTCCCTTTCCAGTCAACTTTTCTGACTTCTATCACCATAGATTAGTTTTGCCTGTTCTGGAACTTCTTATACATGGAATCACACCGTATGGGCGCTTGTGTGTCAGCTGTCCTTACTTAACATAATGCTTTTGAGAATTTTACTTTTTATTTGTCGGTGAGTGCCATTTAAGTTACTTGTGCAATACACTGGGAAGACAAGTGAACCATCTGGGGACAAGTCCTTGATTCAATCATAAAACTCGAGGGCTGGAAGGGACCAGAAGTGCAGCAGTCTCCGGGGACAGGTGGCCCCAGGGGATCCTTAGGGAGTTTTTTTCTCTCCTTCTCTCAGACATTTCCTGAAATGGAAGCTCAGCAATTACACACCTAATAAGCACCCAGGCCCAGCAAGTGAGTGGGGGCTTTCCCTACGTTTCCAGTTTTGTTATCAACTAGCTGTCGCTTTATTTCACTGGCAGTCTGTGCTGCTTGTGACCCAGCAAGGTGGCAGGGTCGGCGCCGCAAATGGCCGGTTGAGCTCCTGTGTCTTCTGCTCAAGTCTGGCCGTGGTGGGCAGGCCTCTGTCGCTCAGCCTCCCTGCACTCACACACCAGTAGGGCGTCCCTTGGGTGGGGCCCTGGGCCCAGCAGGGAATGGACCCAGGGCTGGTATTCTTCCGAGGAAAAGCCCCAGAGGCAGGCAGCAGAGGGAGGGCACCTGGGCTCTGAGGGGCTCTTTGGACCACTTCCGGGCTATCGGTCCAGGTCGATGAGGCTGGGACTTTGATGGCCAGGCAGGAGGTATTGATTGGGCTGGGCTGGTCCCTCCCATGGTCTGATCTCCCCCTGCCCCTCATCTTAGATCCTCCCGGGGCACCTCCCAGGCCAGCCTGGATGGAGGGATGCTAAGGTAGCCTGAGAACTGAGTTGGTACTTCAAGCCAGATTACCCTTCCTGCTCTGCTGTCTCTCTGAGAACTGCCTCTTGAGCCAGGTCCTTCCTTCACACAGGCCTTCAAGGAATCAATACCCGCCAGAAAGGTGTTTACCACCCTCCTGATGCCACGAAGAGCCTTTCTACTCTTCAAGATCCATTCCCAGAAAGCACTGGGAATACCTGGGCAAGGCCTGGGTGGGGCAGGGAGTCACTGGCTCTGGGCTTAGTGCCACTTGCATGCCTGTGTGACCTTGAGCCTATGGGGTGACAAGTACCAGCCCTTGGCCTCTCAGGGCTGTAAGGAGGGGAGTGAAAGCCCTTGCAGATGACAACAGCGGGATCTCCAAGGGGGTGAGGCATCTTCTCGGGCCCACACAGACTCCGTGAGAGCAGCTTTGTCTTTCAACTCAGCTAATACCTCTGTGGGGACGTGACTTTCCACTGTCTCCCTGGGAGATTTAATCAGAAGAAAAACTGAAGGGGAGAGAAAGAGAAAGAACTCCAGCCTTGGAACATAAACATTCTTCCGAAAACAGGCCTGAAAACTTGATCTGATCCCTTTCACCTCTCCAAATGCTGTGCATCTTCCATGGCTGGGCTCCAATCCCACCTCCTCCAGGCAGCCTTCCCTGGCTGCTCTGGGCCACACTGACCTCCCACTGGGAAGGCTAAGCTTCCAATGCCAACCTCACATTTACTCCTGGGCAGACCTCTTTCTGGCCAGTGGGGTAAACCTGGGAAGCTCTGAGAGTCCTCTTCTGCCAGTAAACAGAGTGAGGAATGAACAAAAGATTGACAAACTGTCCCATCAGACTCTGGTTTCAACAATCACAATGAAGTTTTCTGTTGGGCTTGGGGCACACTGGATACCCCTCCAGGAAACAGAGCTGGAGATGGGTGGACTATGGGCATCCAAGCTCCCCAGCCCACGGCTGTGGTAACTCTGCAGGGATGGGATGAAGCAGGCCTGGCAAGGGAGGTGATACGAGTTTCAGAGTCTGTGAATCAGATGTCTCCAATGCTCTGCCAGATGCAGTGGCCGCCCCAGAAAAGCCCGGTCCTGGATTTCCTCCACTATCTGAGGGCTCCAGGTCCCAGGAATTCACTTGGGGTCTCTATAAATAGCACCCATCCCATATTGATCATCTTAAAAATACACAGGATGTTCCAGGACCACAGAGAGAAGGGTCTAAATATAGTGTCACCCTCAGGAACCGCTGGCAGCCCGAAGTGAGTGGTGTAAGCCGTGCATAAGCAAAGGGGCAGTCTGAAGGGGCTAACGACTGAGGGGGGGGGGGGAGGTGGAATGGAGGCAAGGGACCTCTCCATCTCCACCCCAGTCCCTTTGCTCCAGCACAGCAGCCAACCCTGTTCAGGAGCTTGGCCCTGCCTCAGGGCCTTTGTACTGGCATTCCCCTCTTTACAAGACATTCTTGCCCCAGATCTCCTCAGGATTGCTTCTTTCTTGCTATTCAGGTCTCAGTTTAGTCTCCTCCTTCAAGATGCCTTCCATGACCAGCCAGTCTAGCGTCACTCCCATCTCTCCATCACATCATCCTGTTTTATTTCCTTCATAGCACCGGTCACAATCTAAAATTATCTTCTGTATTTAATTGTTTCACGGTACCCAGACTGTCTTTCCCAACAGTATGTAAACTTCATGAGAGCAGTTATTGTATCTGAATTGTACAGCTTCTAGAATGTTCCATGACAGAGATTAGGTGCTGGATGCCCTGTCCAGGCTCTCTCCGACCTCCTGAGGCTGAACTCAGCCTCAGACCTCTGCTGCAGGTTAGTCTGGGCTGGCAGAGGGCAGTGGGCATCAAATCCTGGGCTCACTTCGAAGCCTCACCACCCCTGTGACCCCTCCCTGCATCGTCCAGCCTCTCTCCACAGGCTGCCCCTGGCTTCACCTTCTCTTCTCTGTCTCCTTTGTGGATTTAGCCACAGGACTTTTAGCCCAGGCCCTCTACTCCTGGAAACCTGCTCTAGACGATCTCATCTTATCCTCAGACACTGGCTTTCTGGAACACTTTTCTCTCCTCAGAGCAAATCTCCCTCTCCTTCCTACTCCCTGCCCCCAGCAGGAGTCACAGCTCCTGCCATCAAAATCACCCTCTCAGAGCTTCATAGGAAGAGTCATTTCACCCCAGGCCTTCCTGACCGGCCCACTGGACAAACCAGAGCAACTGAGACCCCACGGGCACACTTTCAACTCACAGATCTCTGGCCCTCCCTGTGAAGGAAAGCATCTTCCCCACAATCTCACGCTCATGGACGCACGGCACGGACGCACACGCCTACAGTGTCCACTCCGGGCTCTTCCTACAGCCCTCCCTCGACCCCACCCTCCCCCCAGCTCCCCTCTATCTCTCTCTTCGCTCTTAAACCATCAAACTCTTTGGAAAAGCTGTCTACACATGCTCTCTCCACATCCTCACCTTCTGCTCACTCCTCAACCCACTCCAAACTGGATTCCATTCTCACCAATTCATTCATTCATTCATTCATTCATTCATCAAAATCCATCTCTACCCAGCACCACATTCTGTGGGTGCCAAGAGGAAAATTTCTGTTGTTAAGGTCACCAGCACCCTCACGGTCGCTCGGTCTAATGGACACTCATTTTTAAATTATGCATTCTTTTTCATCTTCCCATGAACTTCTCAAAACGTATCTTCTTAACTCTCCCAGCACAGACAGGAGACTTCCGGGACGCGCGCCCTCTGTGCTTTCTGTGACACCTCCCACTGCTGGCTGTCCTCCTACCTCTCTGACTGCTCCTTCCCAGCCTCCGTTGCAGACTTCTCCAGCCTCAAGTTTTGGAGTGCCTCAGGGCTCCAGACTGAACTCTCTTCCCTCCCACCCTCTTCTCCACATTAGGATCACCTGGGTGCTTTCAAGACTACTGATGCCTGGGCCTCACCTCAGAGTCAAATGAATTAGAATGTCTGGGGGTGGAGTCTGGGCATAGGTTGGTTTTGTTTAAAAAGCTTTCCCTGGGCGCCTGCAGCCTGTGCTCTGCAACAAGACAAGCCACCGCAATGAGAAGCCCAAGCACCGCAACAAAGAGTGGCCCCTGCTCTCCGCAACTAGAGAAAGCCCGCGCGCAGCAACAAGGACCCAGCACAGCCAAAAATAAATAAATTTAATTAATTAATTAATTAATTAAAAAAAAAAACTTTCCAAGTGATGCTAATATCGCCAGGGTTGAGAACCACTGGTCTGCATTCTCACTGGAAAATCTAATTCACTGCCATGGCTCCAACAACCAGCCTCTGCGGATGATTCCAAGTTCCTACCTCCAGCCCAGATCTCCCTCCTGGACCCTGGACCCTTCCCTCCAACTGACTGCTAGATATCAGCATCTCCCTGGAAGCACTACACGTTCAGATCAGGACCCTGAAACATCCATCACCTTCTCTGTTCTGCATCAACCTTGCCAACCCAAACTCCACTTGCCCATCCACCCCACTCCCCACCGTGTGATACAGCAGCAGTGAATCTCACTTAGTGAGCAACCATGTTGGGGATGGGAGAGCGCCATATCCCTTAACAGGGAAGGAAGTTGGAATATCACAGGTTGTATCACCTGTGATCACCTGCCTGTCCCTCTCCTTCAACTGAAAAACTTTGTACGGCATCCATGGTCTGCCCTGGAGAGGCAGCACAGTGCAAAGCAGATATACTGACACCTGGGCTCAAACTGAAGTCCCGCTTCTTAGTAGATGTGTGACAGTGAGCAAGTTACTTAACCTTTCTGGGCTTTCAGTTTCACCACCTGCAAATTGGTCATTATTATGGTGTCTGCCTCCAGGGTTGATTCAAGGATTCAGCGAGATGAGTCTTATAAAGTGCTTAGTGCCGTGCCTGGCTGGCAGAAAGCACTCAGTGAATGTTAGCTATTTTTAGTACCATTACTGAGGATAAATTCCCAATTCCTGAGAGGAGCTCCAAGGGTCCCCGTGACTGTGACCTTGGCTTTAGCTTTTGCTCTTCTCTTCCTCACACCACGGGACCCAACGGGTCACTGAACGATTGTACTGTTTCACATCTCTGTGCTTTTGTACGTTGATAGTCTTGATGGCTAGACTGCACCTTCTCTATCTAGAAAACTCCTATTCATCCTTCAAAATCCAGCTGGAAAGTTATTTTTGTTAGATAGATACCCTTGACTCTCCTGGTCAAAGGCAGTCACTCCTCTTTTGAGTGGTTTGTGGGCACACACTTCTATCGTTGTACACTTTTCCAGTAAGTTTCCCAAGGGTCAGCAGGAACCAGCCTCCTATGAACAGAACAGAGACTGCCATTTACCACTGTCCCAAGCTGCCCCCAGGACTCCCTTCTCCTTGGAATCCCTGAGCACCAGCCTCTTGTTCCCCCCAACTCCCAGTTGTCTCTGGTACTTCCTACCACTCCTCCGAACTCCATCTTCATGTTGAGCGAGTCAATCCTGGAAATTTTCCAGAGGGGCTTCAATCACCACCGCGTCGGGACCAAGCACCCCAAAGGCATAGCAGCTTCCCATGCCACACTGGGCTGAACGCTAGTTCTTGGCACCTCAGGACCACATCCCTTTCTGCTCAGATTCTCTGTGATCAGTCCTAGGTCAATTTGGCTCTCAGAAAGTAGATCTCAAGGCATCTTCACCCTGAGTGGGGCCCCCAATCCACTGACTCTCTAGGTGACCTTGGTTTAGTCCTTGACCCACTCTCAGCCTCAGTTTCCCCCCTGCCCCCGCACGATGTGGTGGTGATGATAGGGTTGCTGAGGCTCATTTCAGCATGGGGCTGAACACTCTAGTGTAAAATCTGTGTTCCGCACTCTGGCTGTTCCCTGACCTTCCCCTCCCCTCGCTCCTGTGACTGCAGCAGGGCTTGAGCTATCAGCCCGTGCCAGCCTCATTCCACCTTCCAGCTCCATTACCACCCACTCACATGCACCTGCCCAATTCTAACTGTGAGAGGCTGAGGTCAGCAGCAGGGGCCTGGCCTCCTGATGACCTGGGCCTCTGCCACTCAGGGCCCCTCTGGATCCTGAAGGGAATCGGGGAGAGAGCAGATGTGCTGTGGCAGGCACGGTGGGGTCATGTGGAGTGCCTGTCTCTACCGGACAGTCTAGCCTCCCAGTGGAGGCGCCTGCGTTCTCAGCAGGATGGGAGGAGAGAGGTGGGGAAATGGAATGGCAGCCCAGAACCCCAAGAGGAAACTGATCCCGTCACCCACACTGGTCTCAGAGCACTAAGGAGAGAAGATCGACTCCTGCCACAACCTCGGCCACGGCCTCCTGATTCGGGGCTGTGCACTGGCCTCCAACAGGTGTTTGCAAGGCGGGCCTAAGGCCAGGGCCTTGTGCCCAGCACCCCACCACCACCAGCACTCTCCACACCTCCATCCCCCACAAGGCTAGGCACCTCTACTTCCTTCCAGGGCACCAACAAAGACGATCAAAAAACAAGTAGAAAACGGCCTGGCCTCCGGCCTCCCGGGTCAGAGCTAGGAGGGCAAAGAACTCTCCCCATCCCAGAGCACAGATATCTCCCCCGTTGAGGGCACACGGAGATCTCTCCACTTCAGGGCTCACAGAGACCAGATGTGTCCCCATTAGGGCGTCAAGAGGGCACAGAGATCTCTTTACGGTCGGAACGCGCAGAGATAGGGCACACAACATAGATCTCTCCCCCGTCAGGGTGCACATAGATCTGTCCCCGGTCAGGACCGGCAGAGATCTCACCCCAGAGAGGACACCCCCAGCGGACTGCTCCGCGGGGCCCAGAGAAAGGGGGGGCATAGCCCCTTCCTCCATTCCCAGCCCTTCTCGGTCAGTTCCCCCACTCTCTACGCGCCTAGTCGCTGTTCTGACCTTGGGGTCTCTGGCCTCCGGAAGCCGGTGCCAATCCCAGACCCTCCCCGAGCTTGCGCCAGGATCGGCCGGGAAGCCGGAGCCGCAGCTCCCCCTCCCCCGGCCCTCGACAGCGCATTGGGAAACCCGGAAGGAAAGGGAAGGGGAGGGGGCGTGCGCCGATTAGCAGACGCCCCCCGCTCCCGGGGATCCCCTCCAGCCAGGCTGCTCTGCGCCCTTTCTTCTCCCCTTCCCACCCTCGGGGGCAGAGATGGGGGAGGGAGCCTGCCTGCGGACTCGGGGCAGGGGAGGGGGCGCGCAGCGGTTGGAAGCTCTAACCCTCGGGGAGGAAAGTTGGGCGGCGGCAGGCAGAGGGGGTTCCGGCCGGGCCGGGGCCGCCGAGCGCGTGTGTGCTCGCTCACCTGCTGGTCCCCCGGCCGGGGCCCCGGAATGGGCGGCTGAGGCTCGGCGCGGACTCGGCTCGGCGCGGGGCTCAGGGCACTGGGCGCAGGCTCAGCGGCCCCGGGGGCGCGATCCCCGCATCCCACGGGCGCCGCCGCCGTCGTCCCGGCTCCGCGGCTGGACTCGGGCGCCTGGGCTCCGCAGGCGGCGCGGGCTCGTGCTGGGGGCGGGGTCGGGGGCGGGCCCCGCCTGGGCTCGGCCTGGGGCTTGGGGCCCCGGGCTGGCTCCGCCCCAGAGCAACGCGCCCGGGGCTCCGCACGTGGCGCTCCGCCCATTCTGAGGGTGAAGCCCTGGGCACCCGCTGGGGCGCACACCCTCGCGCTGACCCGGGGCCGCCCCGCCACAGAAAGCGGCCCACGCGGACACGGACAGACGCGCGCAGACCCGGCACACGCAGGGGTACACACACAGCGACCTGGCGACGCTTCGCTACAGTTAGCCGCCTACGGCCGACGAGGACAGGCACACACCCCGGCACACGCGGAGTATGCACGCACACATCCTCACTGACTTGGTAACCTTACCCAAGCCACCCACCCCTGTGGACACAGACATACACTGACACTCGGAGACACCTGCTGTCACTGACACACACAGACTCCCACACGGGCACAAGCAGACACATCATTGACACACACCGACACTGAGGCAGGCATACTCTGACAAACTCAGGGACACCTGCATGACTCAGAGACACACATCCACTGACACACTGACACAGAGACACACACATAGAACCACAGTCAACTAGAGACACACACAGAGCACACAAGTCTGCACAATGGTAGACACTTATACTGATATATAGGCACTGACAGAAACACACACCCAGACCAGAAACAACCAACACCCAGACCAGAAACAACCAACAGACACACCCACACTGAAACACATGCACTCACTTCACCCTGTTGAGCTGCAGAAAACCTACACCTTGACACACACGGAGGCACTTACATGCTGACAATGAGATAGACTGTCTCTCATACATGGATGCAGAGACCCGTACACTGACAAGCACAGTCGCTCACACATGCAGGCTGACCCACAGGGAGATATACCCAGGAACACACATCCTTGTTTAAAAGAAACAGGCCACCAGGTTTTGCCCACAGGCCAGTAACATCATTGGAAGGGACCGGCTATTGCCCAGAGTCAACACAGGAGTACACACGTAAACACACATACACACACACACACACAGCGTTTGTCTTCTTCCCCTTCTAATCTCTCCTGACACACTTTCAAGGCTCCTAAATCGTTCTCAGAGGGCACCCAGGTGCTGTGTTTGGGAGTTCAAAGGCTATGACCTTCCTCTCCAGTTTTGGGATCTTGGAGAGGTCACCAGGGGGCCATCCTCCTTTTGGGACTTGGGAGAGGGGCTCCTGGGGTCACTGGGTGCCTTATGTATATGCTGAGGAGCTACCGGTTCCTGCAGGAGGGGGCGGGTCAGCCAGCCCAGAGTGCGGGAATCAGTAAGAAAGCCAGTCTACAGAAAAGATCCGGACACAGGACCCTTTCTGGCCCTCGGTCTGGTAGGGTGGCTGGCGACGGACAGATAAACCACGTTCTGGCCACCTGCTTCTAGCCCCATGGTGGGCCTCAGGTTGGCCAGCATCTCCCACTAGCGGCCAGAGAGGGAAGTGCAGACAATGTCAATTTTTCAGCCCAGTGTGGCACCATCTGAACCCACCCCTCCTAGGTGGGCGGAGCGGGCAGCAGACTGAGAGAGAACGGAGACTGCTGGGGGTGGGCTTAGAGAGACCCACTGCTTCATCTACATCTAGCAGAGGTGAGGTTCTCACATTCCTCCCTGGTGCTGGGCACTTGGATGTTGCCCGCCGGAGAGGCACGCACCCCGGATTTAAGCGAGGGGAGAGAAGCTCATGAGAAGGAGGAAATAGAACTCTGATTCGGTTCTAATTTGGAGATTCAGCCAACGTATCTGGTGGCCTGAGAGTGGCGGCAGAGGGCAGGAGAGGTCAACGGGCCAAAGACAGGGCACCTCCTACAAGGAGCGCTTGCCAAGATCTTGGAGACTCCCTTCTCTTCACCAGACCCCATTTAATTAAAGAAGAAACATGCAGTCGGCAGTCAGAAAACAGTCCAAGGTTTTTAAAACTCCTATTGCTTTTATTCCGCCCTTCCCCTTAGCTCAGGTTCAAAGTTGGGTTAAGCACTTTGCTGTTGTGCATCCACACAGGATTCCTCTCTGGTATCACTTCCTTTTATTTCTGCTCCCTGCTACTACTGTCATCTACTCCCTCGCTGTCCTCTCTCTCCCCACACAGGCACCCATTCTTATAGCTAGATCTTTAAATATGTACACATCTTTGTAAAATATGCAGTATTGTTGTTTGTGTCTATGGATTTTCTTATGCGTTTTTACTGCCCCAGGCTTTTCTTTTTTATTTTTTTGCGGTACGCGGGCCTCTCACTGCTGTGGCATCTCCCGTTGCGGAGCACAGGCTCCAGACGCGCAGGCCCAGCAGCCACGGCTCACGGGCCCAGCCGCTCCGCGGCACATGGGTTCCTCCCGGACCGGGCCACGAACCCGTATCCCCTGCATCGGCAGGTGGACTCTCAACCACTGCGCCACCAGGGAAGCCCCAGGCTTTTCTTCTTATGTTTCACTTCTATTGAACCTACATATAGAAATGTGCACAAACCCGAAGGCTCAGCGCGAGAGGTGTCGCTAGTTGAACCCATCCCTGTAACCAGCACACAGGTCAAGAAACTAAACAGTACCAGCACCCCAGACATCCCCTTCCTGCCCTCTTCCTGTTACCACCACTTTGTCCCCAGGGTTAATTACTATATTCACATTGAATTCCCTAAGTTAGTTTTGCCCACTTCTTATATTTATTTAAATAGCGTCATACAGTACAGACTCTTGTATCTGATTCTTTTGATTAGCTTTGGGTTTGAGAGCTTCATCCCTGCTGCTGCTTGTAGTCGTATATATAGTTTGTTTGTTCTCATTGAATAGAATTCCACTATGTGAATATCCCACACTTTATTTATCCACTCTTTGGCTGATGGGCGTTTGGTGGTTCTAGCTGGGGTTACTATGAATAGCACTGCTACGAACATTCTAGGGTGTGAATTTTGGTGACCGTCTGTGTGCATTTCTGCCAGGTGCCTGCCTGGGAGTGGCATTGCTGGGCCATGGGAGGGAGTATGCTTGCTTTTAGGAGACACAGCCAAACAGTTTTCCAAAGTGGTTCTACCAACATACACTCTATCAGCAGTGAATGTTAGAGAATTCTGGTTCATCTGCATCCTCTAGCACTTGGTATTTTTATCTTTTTCATTTTAGCCACTTGAGTGGGTGTGAAGAGGTTTCATATTGTGGCTTTAATTGGCATTTCCCTGATGAGTAATGAAACGGAACACTTTTTCACGGTTTATTGGCCATTCGTGTGTATGTGCTTTCCATTTATATAAATGCGCATTGTTCTAACTTTCATCCTTTTTCTTATGTTTCTCCCTCAACACTTTGCTTTTGAGCTCTATCCATGTTTTGGTGTGGGCAGCTAATTCTTTGCTTCTGATAGCTGCAGAGTGTTCTGCGTTATGCACCCACTGAATTTTATTTATCCATTCCCCTAGAGATGGATGCTAGGTAGGATTGAAGATGGAAGAGTAGTAACTGGCTTGTGTTTCTGTTAGCTTCACTCTGCTAATGCCTGAGGCAGGGGTAGGTGAAGGAGCAAGCTGATTAGGGGTTCAGAACCCATAAGCACTCAGGACTAGGCATCATAGAAGGTGGAGGTGCAAGTTGGGGGCTAAAATCAGGAGGCGTGGTGGAAAGCTCACACCAAAGCCCGTAGACCCAGAGACGCCTCCTCCCTACGCCCTAAGACAGAGGCTGGTCGTCCCCCATCCAGCCGACTAACTCTGGCTCTGGGAGGGGGCATCTGGCAGGAGTGAGGAGCTTTCCTGAGACTAAGGGGATCTAGTGAGATCCCTGGTTCCCTCTGCTAGGTGCCACAACTCTGGCAAAGGATTGGGGAATTCCACATTGAGAAAATGACCAGCCCAAGAGAGAAGACCTCTGATCGTGGGCACCCACCCAATCTCCCCCACTGGAAGCCCTCCTGTCCGGGAGCTCTGCTCGCTCCACATTCATTCCCATCTTATTTCTCCTTGCCTGTCTCTCCTATGAAGGCTGGACAAGCTAAGTGTTTGCCTGTCCAATTTTCCCTGTACCCGGTGCTGGCCACGTGACTCTACAACGGCCTCGAGCCATAAGCAAAGCTTGGCTGGGGAACGGTGGTTTCTGGGAAAGCATTCCCCCTCCTGATAAAAGAGGACAAGAGCACTGGAATGAGCTGTCTTCCCTCTTCCCCTTCCTCCTGCCTTGAACAAGGGCACAGTGCTTGGAGCTGACGAAGCCATCACACAACCACGGAGGTAAGGCCAGGAGATTTGCAGCTGTTGGCCCCAATGACAGTGAACCGCAGAGCCCACACCTTCATATTTTCTTTGAATCTTCGTGTAAACGAATGAGACTGAATTCTCTGTGATTTGCAGCCAGATTGTGTTGGGTGGGGAGGGATCTGGAAGCTCAGGTGCTCTCAATACTGTTCTCCAGCTCTCTTATTTTTGGTCCCAGCCCCCTCCCCACTTCCAGAGGTACCCAGTGTCTGAGTCCCAGAAACGTCCCAGGGTTTCGAGGCGGAGGGGTCCTTTGCTCTCCTTGGCACCCCTCCCTCCGAGGGCTCTTTGAATTCAGCCTTCCCCTCTCTGCTAAGTCAGTTACCATTCAAACTTCCAAAAAGTTGTTGTCGCATCCGCTATTACTTCCGCTTCCGGACTTTCTGCCTTGTAGCGTTTATGCCTTTTAAAATTATTTCACTATAATTTTAGTGGAATTTTAAGAGATGTCTTCAATCCACTATATTTTGAAGAAAGTCCTCCATTTCAGTGTCTACCCCAGATAAGTTTAAGTAGTAATAAGATGGTACCCTTGTGGGTGGTCAGCATTCTCCTTGGAAGAGACTTTGCTCACGGTCAAGGGCAAGAACATGACTTGCTTCCAAAGGGTTGGTGACCTGATGCCCCCTTTATACCTAGATGATGGGCAGGCTAACGCTTTTATTGAGGGACTATTGCCAGGTGGGATCTGCTGTGTCCTACATCTACCTTCTGCCCTAGTCAGACACCCACCCCCTTACTCTGCCAGGTCTCCACCAGCCCAAATGATGCTGGCCTTCGAATGGTCCCCTTCCTCCAGACAGTCGACTGCCATCTGCTGGAGAGCTGAGAGAAAATAGACATAAACCTCTGATGCCTAGGAATGCACATTTTGCCCCCAAAATGTGTGAAGCACAACTGTACATGGCAGCCTGCTCCTGCCTCCACCTAGCCCATCTCCTCCTTGTAAAATGCTGTCCCTCACCCATCAGCTCTGGCCAGTGTAGTGAACTAGAGAGCAGGGCTTGGAGGGTCAGAAGTTCAGATCAGATCAATTACTATTGTCCATGTGACCTTGGATTACACATATAACCTTTCCAGACCTTACTTTACTCATATACAAAATGGAATAATCATATACCCACCTGATTGAGTTATTGAGAGAATCAAATGAAATAACATGTGAGAAACAGAATAAATATTTTACAGGCTGAACTCGGCATTCGTACTTACTAAAGCCTATTCACTCTTTGCCTTCAGTTGGGTTCCCTGGAAACATTCTGAGATGGAGATTTGCGTGCAGGAGGTTTCTAGGGAGCGCACCGGGGAAAACATCTGTAAGGATGTGAGGGAGACAGGGTTAGGCAGAGGGAGACATTGATCTCCAATGCAGCTGCAACAAAGGCTTCAGCCAAAGGCCACGGGAAGCTCTGGAGCTGGGTGACCCCCGTGGAGTTGTCCCCAGTTGAGACCAGAGGAGAGGGAGCAAGCTTTTCTACCTGCACTTCAATCAATCATTGGTGGTGGGCCGGCGAGGCAGCTCCCACAAGGTAAGGGCAGTGCTCAGAAGGGGGTGCAGCTGCGAGCTGTCAGCAGCCACACTCCTGGCAGCTGGAGGGACAATAATACCTCAGCCCTAAAAGGCGCTCTGGGCAGCTTGCCGCAGCATCCCCCTACCCTGTGTCGTATATGTGGGGTGGTGGGTTGGTCTCGGTGGATGCGATATGGCAGGTATCAGAAAAGAGCCAAAGATTGATTCTGTGCACAGAAGAACCTTCCTGGGTTTGGTTTTGTGGAGTAAGAAGCACTAGACTGCTGTGGCCAGGGTGGGGTCTCCATTCAGCTGCCCTTTTCCCCGGTGCAAAGCATATTCCACAGAAGCATCCCAAGTCCACATAGGGCAACCTACGTCCTGTTCCATCGCATTCCACAGAGGACAGGTGGTCACCCTGAGTCCCGCCACCTTCATAACGGTGATGCCGTTGCCCTGTGTCATAGTTTGCATCAATGCAATGGTGGATTTGAGGAAGAGGTTCAATGTGAGAGATTCAGAGCCTGTGAACCAGAGTCCGGGCACCTGAGTGCAGCCCAGATGTGTTTCTCAGGGGCGAGGGTGTTGGGGAGGCAGCTACAGTGTACCTAACAGTTTATAGTGTTACAAATGTCTTTAGGGAGGACACACACTGTCCTGTTCTCTTTGGTTCCCACCATTTCTTGCTGTATTATGTTTATTAACATTACCTGCATGGCCCTGCAAGCGTTTGAGTTTTTCTCTCCTGGATGAGGGCCCAGCAGCCCCATGAGGACTCCGGAGCACCCCATGTGGTCATGTGAACGAGGATCAGAAGTAAATGGGTGCTGATGGGAGGGCTAGGAATTCCAGGTTCTGGGTAGGCTGTGTGTTTGTGGGAGCCGGCAGTTCAGGGCAGGAATGGAATTGAGGCTGATGGAGGATGACGCTGGTTACAGGGGAGCTGGGGAGCCGTGCTCAGAGCTGGAGACCCCCGCCAGAGGGGCACTGTGCTTGGGCACGGAGTTACCACCACAGTTTTATTTTTCTACCTTTACAAAGCATTCTTACTGATACACATAACATGGATGAATCTCAAATGTGTTATGCTGGGTGAAGGAAGCCAGCCTCAAGAGGTTACATGTATCGGAAGACTCCATTTATACCACGTTCCAGAGAAGGCAAAATTAAAGGAACAGGAAACAGATCAGTGATTGCCAGGGGTTGGGGGTGGAGGGAGGTGTGGGATTGGAGGGGCAGCCTGAGGGAGGGAACGTTTTAAGATCTGGATTGTGACCGTGGTGGTGGTTACATGACTCTGCACTTGACAAAACTCACAGAACTGTACACTAAAAAGGATGAATTTGCCTGAATGTAAATTAAAATATAAATGGAAAAATTAAAAATAAAAAAGGAGGCACCTTTACCTTTTTGAACAGAAGTAGTACTTCCTTCAGCAATGTGTGAGCATGCGGGTGTGTGTGTGGAAGAGAAAGAAGAGGTGTGTGTGGTTCTCGAAGAGACCATGGTCAGAGCCACTATTCTGAGCCCCAGAGAGCTGGAACGGGGTCTCTGGGCTTCAGGTATTTGATCTCACTGCTCTGTACATGAGCTTGAACTGAAGGCTCTGGTTGCCCAGAAACAGGGGTTGTGGACTTTGAAACGAAAGACTGGATTTTTTTTTTTCTCTTTTGTCAGACATTTCCTCCCCAGTGCTGCCATGGTAGAGAATAGGGGAGCGAGCCAGCCAGTGAGTCCCTGTCCCACACCTAGGGAACGTCTGAGCCTCCCCAGCTCCTGCCCCTGTCCGGCATCCACAACTTCCTAAAAATAAAATCATCACAGATACAGAAAGAGGATGTGGGGTCAGCAGCGCCCATCGACTCAAGCCCCAGCGCTGTGCAAACCAACGACCAGACTCCTCTGGGCCTCAGTTTTCCCGTCTCTAAGAGGAAAGCCTGGGGATTATGAAATCCCCTAACATTCCGCAAGAATGGAAGCCCACAAGCCCACAGGTCCACAGGTACCCAAGGAGGGACTCTGTCCAAACGCTGACATAAGTCCAGGGGCGCCGCAGCTGGCAGGGCACCCGACACCCCAGCCCCACCCCCAGCCCTGCCACCTCCACACTCCAGAGAGAAGAGGGTGAGCCGAGGGGCCCAGGCCTGACGAGAGACTTCGGAAAACTTCGTAGGGAAACGGGTTTTTTCACTGGCAGCCAATGCTTTGGACCAGAAATGCTCCGAACTGGCAGCGGCTGACAAACGCTGCCTCTAGTCTGTGAGTGTATCAGCTTTTGAAGAGATAGGAGGCAGGGCTGGAGCGCAGTCTTCTCAAGTGAAGGCTGACAGGAGAACAAAAGAGCTGCCTCCCACTCTCACGGCTCGGCTCTGAGCGTCCGGGCCGCCGGGGCGGGGACATCAACTGCGCCAGCCCCTCACTGTTTCACCCTAGGAGACGGGCCCGGGACAAGGAGAGACCTGCCTTGGACCTGGAAGTGGCAGTGGCTGTTGCTGGGGTCCCTGGGGGTGAGTCCGGGGCCCTGGTATCTTGAGCGTGCGCCGTGGGAGAGTGGAGCTGCTCCGGACTCAGGCAGCCTTATAATTTCTGAGAGGTGAAGAGAACAGGAGCCCTGAGGCTCCCATACTGGAAAGGAGTGTTGGGGACCAGATCAGCTGCACTTTCCAGGGAGCTTGGCTTCAGCCTGGGCCAATACCCAGGCCTCAGGACCTTCACAGGGGACAGTGAGACCACTGGCATGCCTTTTGTTCTTTCAGAAGTCCCTACTGAGTAGCTCTCACCATCTCCAGAGTCCAGACCTCAGCTGTAAGTCCTTTATCTATAACTCTAGGGCCCCAGCTGGGATGCCTCTCCCAGGCAAACAAATATCCAATAGGAATGCCTTCTCCTAGGGTTGTATCCAGGCCTCTGGGAGTGGGCAACACCTCCATCCACCTCTAGCTCACATGCATGGTCCATACCTGTTGGACCACACCAAGGAGCAAAATAGAGCTGTTGATGCTTCTGACTCCATTCAGTCCCTGCTGTGATGGACACAGTGGGTCAGGCACTCAGCTGCCACTTAATATCTTCTAGTGTGCCTTTCTGTACCCAAGCCAGAAGGTTGGTGACTAGATTTCTCAGGCTCCTTTGTAGATAGGGTTCTGAATTTGAATTTAGGTTCCACCAGTTAGATATGCTGGCATGACATTTGGATAACAGAAACCACCTTCCTAGTGCTTTGGATGTAACTACTGGCAAGCATGGTCAGGGAGATGTTGGGCTTTTCTAGATCAGCATCCCAGTGAACCTGGGACTATATTTATGGATATAAAGAGGCAATCTGCAGCCATTGCAGTGGCTCCCGCCTATGGTGGATTAAAATGGCTGTAAATTCTTTGTGAAATCCCATCATGAGATTGAGTATGCGTTACTTCCTCCACAGTATGGGTTGTCCTGTGACTTGCTTTAACCTATAGAATGTAGCAAAAGTGATGCTGTGTAACTTCTGAGGTTTCACCTTAAGAGGTCTGCAGCTTCTCCCTTCATTTTTTGGAGCACTCTCTTGGAAGCCAAACACCACGTACAAAGTCTGACCATCATGCGATGAGGAAGTCCAAGGTTGCCAAGTGGTGAGAAATAGTCCATGAAAAGGAGCACTAAGATGCCAACATGTGAGTAAAGGCTTCTTGCATTTTCCAGTTCACCCCAACCACCAGCTGAATGTAGCAGAGTGAATCACCCCACCAATGGCTCATGGAACAAAAGAACCACTCAGCTGAGCCCTGCCCAGATTCCTGATACACATACTTAAGAGCAAACTAGATGGTAATTGTTTTAAGCCCATAAGTTTTGGAGTAGGTTGTTACATATCAGTAGACAACCAAAACACTGATCCTTGGATCACAGCTCGTGATGAGTTCTGTTTTTTAAAATAAGATATATAAAAAATAATAAGATATAATTTATATCGAGTAAAATTTAAAGTGTAAAATTTGATAAGTTTTGACATATGGATACATCCATGAAAATATTACCACAATCAACATAGTGAATATATCCATTACCTTCAAAAATGTCTTTGTGCCCCTTCTCAATCCTTCCTTCTTGTCCTTTCCTACACCCACCCCCCTGTCACAGGCGACCACTGATCTGCTGCTTTCTGCCATGACAGATTAGTTTGCATCTTTCTAGAGTTTTATAAAAATTCCCTACGGGGCCTGTCTTTCTCCAGATATTGAGTTAGTTGTTTGCCCTATAACCTCAGTTCTCTCAGGGATTTAACAAAAGTGATTAATTTCCAACTTTTCTCTTGTAAGGAGGAAAGCAGTGCTTTCTTTAGTTTTCTGCATCTCCAAGCTGAAGTTAGAAGTCCCCATCACTTATTTAGATAGAGGGAATTTAATATAAAGAATTGTTAATGAGGTAGTAAGCTGTTAACTAGGTAACGGAAAAGGTAGAAAGAGAACCCTTTCCATTGTGGATGGTGTGCCATTTCCTGAGGGTGCAACCAAAGCTGGTCTCCTGTGCTGAATTGTTACAATGGAGGACCAGAACTAGAAGGGATTGTGTTCTTGTTAGAACTTAGTTATGTGGCAACACCTAGCCATGAGGAGGGCTATGAGAAAAGAAATGTGGGCAACTTCCAATCATGCCTTTAGAAAGAGAGAAAGTGCCCTCCCCTTTCCCACTTCCCATTGGCTGGAATGTGGGTATAACTGTAGGAGCCAGGGCAGCCCTCTTGGACCAGGAGACAAAAGCTTCATGATGAAGATGTCAGAGCAGCATGATAGAAGGCTGGTTCTGGAGCTGCTTTTCAGTCCTAGACTTCTCATCTGGACTTTTATGTGACAGAGCAATGAACCTCTCACTGTTCATTCATTAAGCCTCTGTTATTTTGGGTCTCTCTGTTATAGCAGCCAAGGCTATATTCTGACTAACACAGACCTATACCTCATATACCAAAGAATAAAATTCCAGGTGAACTAAAGACTGAAACAGAGAAACACAGTAAACACAGAGAATTTTAAATCTTTAGAAGAATTATGGAATAATATCTTTATATTCTCTAATACATAAGGAATGATTTCTTAGATAAATTAAAAAAGAGAAAAGATTGAAAATATGACTATATTTGTATTAAAATCCTCTTTTTATAAAAATCATCAAAAGTAAAGAAATAGTAACTAACATATATGGTGAGGGCTTACTCTTTGCAAGTGATGGCTCTAAATTTCTTTTCAGTAGTTATATATTTATAGTAAAAAAAAATGCTCTGAGGTCTGTGCTCTTACTATCTCCATGTTGCCAACAATTAAATGAAAGGCACAGAGAAGTTATATCATTTACGCAAGGTCCCAGGCTTAGTAAGTATCAAAAGTGGGGCTTAAACCTTGGCAGTCATGTGCCAGAGGCCACACACATGCCCACCACATTTTACTGCCATCAACTGATTTCTAAATGGACCAGAAAGAGAGGGGATAGGCTGGAAGAAGACATATTTAATCCATGTAGCAGATAAAGAATTTATATCTGAAATATGTAAAGAACTCTTAGAACTTATAAGAAAAAGACAAACAATGCAATAGACAAGTGGACAAAAAATACAGGCAGACCATAGAAGAGGTAATCCAAATGGGCAAAAAAAATTTCTAAATGAACCGTATTTACACACTCTTCCAGAAAGTAGAAAAAGGGAGAATGCTTCCCGACTCAATTTATGAATCTAGCATTACCTCAATACCAAAATCAGACAAAGACAGCACAAAAAAAGGCTAATATCACTCATGATCTTAGACACAAAAATCCTCAACAAAATATGAATAAATTTAATTCAACAATGTATAAAAATCATTATTCACCACAACCAAGTGGGATTTACTCCAGATATTCAAGGATGGTTTGAAAATAATTTGAGTCTTTGAAAATCAATTAATGTAATCACCCTATTAACAGACTAAAAAAGAAAAATGATATGACCATATTTTCTGAAACCAAAAAAAGCATTTGACAAAACCCAACACCTGTTCATGATAAAAACTCTCACTCAGTTAGGAATAAAAGGAAACTTCCTCAACTTGATAAAGAGCATCTCCAAAAAACCTACAGCTAACATCATATTTAATGGTGAAAAACTGAATGCTTTTCCTCTAAGAGTGGGAAACAAGGCAAGGATGGCCATTTTCATCAGTCTTATTCACCATAGTACTGGAAGTTCTGGCCAGCGCAATAAGGCAAGAAAAAGAAGTAAAAGCATACATATTAGAAAGAAAGAAAACCCCCTATTTGCAGGTAACATTATTACTAATTAGAAAATCCCAAGGAATCTACAAAAACAAACTCCTATAACTAACCAATGAGTTAAGCAAGATCACAGGATACAAGATCAACACACAAAATACAATCACATTTCTATATATTAACAATGAGCACATGGAAATCAAAATTAAAACAAAATTATCATTATAATTACTCCAAAGGAAATGAAATACTTATATGTAAATCTAGTAAAACATGTATAGGATCTATATGCTGAAAAATTACAAAATGTGAATTTAAAAATATTCAAGAAGACCTAAATAAATGGAGATACATACCATATTAATGAACTGTAAGACTCAATATAGTAAAGATGTCAATTCCCCCCAAATTAACCTATAGATTCACTGCAATTCCTCAAAATCTCAGCAATAGTTTTTGTAGACATTGACAAGTTTATTCTAAATTCTACATGGAAAGACCCAGGACTTACAATAGCTAAAATAATTTTGAAAAATAAATGGGAGGAACCACTCTCCTCAATGTTCAGGCTTACTACATAGCCATATTAATCAAGACAGTGTAGCATTGGTGAAGGAGTAAGCAAAAAAAATCCCTGGAATGGAATACAGAACTGTCCAACTGATTTTTGACAAAGGTGCCAAAGCAATTCAATGGCCTTTTGAATAAATGGTGTTGGAGCAATTGGACATCTGCAGGCAAAAATATGAACCTAAGCCGAATCTTCAAAATTAACTCAAAATAGATCACACACTTAAATGTAAATGTAAGACTAAAAAACTTTTAGAAAAATATGTAAGTGAAAAATTTCAGGACTTAGACTTGGCATCAAAAATATGATCCATAAAAGGAAAACTTGGTAAATTGCATCTCATCAAAATTAAAAACTTGTGCTCTGCAAAAGACACTGTTAAGAGGATGAAAAGACAAGCTACAGTCAAGGACAAAATACTTGCAGCCCACATACCTGACAAAGGACTCCTATCTAGAATATATACAAAATTCTCTAATCTCAACAGTAACACTAACACAGACAATCAAATTGAAAAATGGACAAAAGACATGAACAGATGTTTCACTGCAGAGGATTTACACATGGCAAATAAGGACATGAAAAGATGTTCAATACCATCAACCATTAGATAATGGGTAAATGAGAAGTGTTTGTGGAATTAGCATTTGTACTTTTCTCTATATATATTTTTTTACTTTTATTTCATTTATTTTTTATACAGCAGGTTCGTATTAGTTATCTATTTTATATATATTAGTGTATATATGTCAATACTAATTTCCCAATTATTACCACCACCACCACCACCCCCGCCACTTTCCCCCATTGGTGTTCATACATTTGTTCTCTACATCTGTGTCTCTATTTCTGCCCTGCAAACCGGTTCATCTGTACCATTTTTCTAGGTTCCACATACATGCGTTAATATACGATATTTGTTTTTCTCTTTCTTACTTCACTCTGTATGACAGTCTCTAGATCCAACCACGTCTCTACAAATGACCCAGTTTCGTTCCTTTTAATGGCTGAATGATATTCCATTGTATATATGTACCACACTTTCTTTAACCATTCGTCTGTTGATGGGCATTTAGGTGCTTCCATGACCTGGCTCTTATAAATAGTGCTGGAATGAACATTGGAGCGCATGTGTCTTTTTGAATTACAGTTTTCTCTGGGATTGCTTGGTCATATGGTAATTCTATTTTTAGTTTTTTAAGGAACCTCTATACTGTTCTCCATAGTGGCTGTAACAATTTACATTCCCACCAACAGTGCAAGAGTGTTCCCTTTTCTCCACATCCTCTCCAGCATTTGTTGTTTGTAGATTTTCTGATGATGCCCATTCTGGTGTGAGGTGATACCTCACTGTAGTTTTGATTTGCACTTCTCTAATAATTAGTGATGTTGAGCAGCTTTTCATGTGCTTCTTGGCCATCTGTATGTCTTCTTTGGAGAAATGTCTATTTACGTCTTCTGCCCATTTTGGGATTGGGTTGTTTGTTTTTTTAATATTGAGCTGCTTGGGCTGTTTATATATTTTGGAGATTAATCCTTTGTCTGTTGATTCATTTGCAAATATTTTCTCCCATTCTGAGGGTTGTCTTTTGGTCTTGTTTGTAGTTACCTTTGCTTTGCAAACACTTTTAGATTTCATTAGGTCCCATTTGTTTATTTTTGTTTTTATTTCCATTACTCTAGGAGGTGGATCAAAAAAGATCTTTCTGTGATTTATGTCAAAGAGTGTTCTTCCTATGCTTTCCTCTAAGAGTTTTATAGTGTCCGGTCTTACATTTCAGTCCCTAATCCATTTTGAGTTTATTTTTGTGTATGGCATTAGGGAGTGTTCTAATTTCATTCTTTCACATGTAGCTGTCCAGTTTTCCCAGCACCACTTACTGAAGAGACTGTCTTTTCTCCATCATATATCCTTCCTTCCTTTGTCATAGATTAGCTGACAATTGGTGCATGGGTTTATCTCTGGGCTTTCTATCCTGTTCCATTGATCTATATTTCTGTTTTTGTGCCAGTACCATATTGTCTTTTTTACTGTAGCTTTGTAGTATAGTCTGAAGTCAGGGAGTCTGATTCCTCCAGCTCCGTTTTTTTTCCCTCAAGACCGCCTTGGTTATTCAGGGTCTTTGGGTCTCCATACAAATTTTAAGATTTTTTCTTCTAGTTCTGTAAAAAATGCCACTGGTAATTTGATAGTGATTGCATTGAATCTATAGATTGCTTTGGGTAGTATAGTCATTTTCACAATATTGATTCTTCCAATCCAAGAACATGGTATATCTCTCCATCGGTTTGTGTCATCTTTGATTTCTTTCATCAGTGTCTTATAGTTTTCTGAGTACAGGTCTTTTATCTCCTTAGGTAGGTTTATTCCTAGGTATTTTATTCTTTTTGTTGCAATGGTGAATGGGACTGTTTCCTTAATTTCTCTTTCTGATCTTTGGTTGTTAGTGTATACAAATGCAAGAGATTTCTGTGCATTAATTTTGTAACCTGCAACTTTACCAAATTCATTGGTTAGCTCTAGTAGTTTTCTGGTGGCATTTTTAGGATTCTATATGTATAATATCATGTCATCTGCAAACAGTGACAGTTTTACTTCTTTTTCCAATTTGTATACCTTTTATTTCTTTTTCTTCTCTGACTTCCAAAACTCTGTTGAATAACAGTGGTGAGAGTGGACATCCTTGTCTTGTTCCTGATCTTAGATGAACTGCTTTCAGTTTTTCACCATTGAGAATGATGTTGGCTGTGGGTTTGTCATATATGGCCTTTATTATGTTGAGGTAGTTTCCCTCTATGCCCACTTTCTGGAGAGTTTTTATCATAAATGGGTGTTGAATTTTGTCTAAAGCTTCTTCTGCATCTATTGAGATGATCATATGGTTTTTCTACTTCAATTTGTTAATATGGTGTATCACATTGATTGATTTGCGTATATTGAAGAATCCTTGCATCCTTGGGATAAATCCCACTTGATCATGGTGTATGATCCTTTTTATGTGTTGTTGGTTTCTGTTTGCTAGTATTTTGTTGAGGATTCTTGCATCATATTCATCAGCGATATTGGTCTGTAATTTTCTTTTTTTGTAGTATCTTTGTCTGGTTTTGGTATCAGGGTGATGGTGGCCTCATAGAATGAGTTTGGGAGTGTTCCTCTGCAATTTTTTGGAAGAGTTTGAGAAGGATGGGTGTTAGCACTTCTCGAAATGTCTGATAGAATTCACCTGTGAAGCCATCTGGTCCTGGACTTTTGTTTGTTGGAAGCTTTTTAATCACAGTTTCAATGTCATTACCTGTGATTGGTCTGTTCATATTTTCTGTTTCTTCCTGGTTCAGTCTTGGAAGGTTATACCTTTCTAAGAATTTGTCCATTTCTTCCAGGTTGTCCATTTTATTGGCATAAGTTGCTTGTAGTAGTCTCTTAGGATGCTTTGTATTTCTGCAGTGTCCATTGTAACTTCTCCTTTTTCATTTCTAACTTTATTGATTGGAGTCCTCTCCCTGTTTTTCTTGATGAGTCTGGCTAAAGGCTTATCAATTTTGTTTATCTTCTCAAAGAACCAGCTTTTTTTCTTATTGACCTTTGCTATTGTTTTCTATGTTTCTATTTCATCTATTTCTGCTCTGACCTTTATGATTTCTTTCGTTCTACTAACTTTGGGTTTTGTTTGTTCTTCTTTCTCTAGTTCATTTAGGTGTAAGGTTAGATTGTGTATTTGAGATTTTTCTTGTTTCTTGGGGTAGGCTGTATTGCTATAAACTTCCCTCTTACAACTTTTTTGCTGCATCCCTTAGGTTTTGGATCATCATGTTTTCATTGTAATTTGTCTCTAGGTATTTTTTGATTTCCTCTTTGATTTCTTCAGTGATCTATTGGTTATTTAGTAACGTACTGTTTAGCCTCCATGTGTTTGTGTTTTTTACATTTTTTTCCCTGTAATTGATTTCTAACCTCATAGACTTGTGGTCGGAAAAGTTGCTTGATATGATTTCAATTTTCTTAAATTTACTGAGGCTTGACTTGTGACCCAAGATGTGATCTATCCTGGAGAATGTTCTGTGTACACTTGAAAAGAAAGTGTAATTTGCTGTTCTTGGATGGCATGTCCTATAAATATCAATTAAATCTATATGGTCTATTGTGTCATTTAAAGCTTGTGTTTCCTTATTAATTTTCAGTCTGGATGATCTGTCCATTGGTGTAAGTGAGGTGTTAAATTCCCCACTATTATTGTGTCACTGTCAATTTCCTCTTTTATAGCTGTTAGCAGTTTCCTTATGTATTGAGGTGCTCCTATGTTGGGTGCATATATATTTATAATTGTTATATCTTCTTCTTGGATTGATCCCTTGATCATTATGTGGTGTCCTTCCTTGTCTCTTGTAACATTCTTTATTTTAAAGTCTATTTTATCTGATATGAGTATTGCTACTCCAGCTTTCTTTTGATTGCCATTTTCATGGAATATCTTTTTCCATCCCCTCACTTTCAGTCTGTATATGTTGCTAGGTCTGAAGTGGGTCTCTTGTAGACAGCATATATATGGGTCTTGTTTTTGTATCCATTCAGCAAGCCTGTGCCTTTTGGTTGGAGCATTTAATCCATTCACATTTAAGGCAATTATCAATATGTATGTTCCTATTACCATTTTCTTAATTGTTATGGGTTTGTTTTTTTGTTTTTTTTAACATCTTTATTGGAGTATAATTGCTTTACAATGGTGTGTTAGTTTCTGCTTTATAACAAAGTGAATCAGTTATACATATACATATTTTCCCATATCTCTTCCCTCAGCCATAAAAAGAAATGAAATTGAGTTATTTGTAGTGAGGTGGATGAACCTAGAGTCTGTCACACAGAGTGAAGTAAGTCAGAAAGAGAAAAACAAATACCGTATGCTAACACATATATATGGAATCTAAGAAAAAAAAAAAGGTCATGAAGAACCTAGGGGTAAGGCGGGAATAAAGACACAGACCTACTAGAGCATGGACTTGAGGATATGGGGAGGGGGAAGGGTAAGCTATGGGTTTGTTTTTGTAGGTCCTTTTCTTCTCTTGTGTTTCCCACTTAGAGAAGTTCCTTTAGCATTTGTTGTAGAGCTGGTTTGGCAGTGCTGAATTCTCTTAGCTTTTGCTTGTCTGTAAAGCTTTTGATTGCTCCGTCAAATCTGAATGAGATCCTCGCCGGGTAGAGTAATCTTAGATGTAGGTACTTCCCTTTCATCACTTTAAATATATCGTGCCACTCCCTTCTGGCATGTAGAGTTTCTTCTGAGAAATCAGCTGTTAACCTTATGGGAGTTCCCTTGTATGTTATTTGTCATTTTTCCCTTGCTGCTTTCAATAATTTCTGTCTTTAATTTTGGTCAGTTTGATTACTATTTGTCTTGGCATTTTTCTCTTTGGGTTTATCCTGCCTGGGACTCTCTGTGCTTCCTGTACTTGGGTAGCTATTGCCTTTCCCATGTTAGGGAAGTTTTCAACTATAATCTCTGCAAATATTTTCTTGGGTCTTTTCTCTCCCTCTTCTCCTTCTGCGACCCCTATAATGTGAAGGTTGTTGCATTTAATGTTGTCCCAGAGGTCTCTTAGGCTGTCTTCATTTCTTTCCATTCTTTTTTCTTTGTTCTGTTCCACAGCAGCGAATTCCACCATTGTGTCTTCCAGGTCACTTATCCGTTCTTCTGCCTCAGTTATTCTGCTATTGATTCCTTGTAGTGTAGTTTTCATTTCAGTTATTGTATCGTTCATCTCTGTTTGTTTGTTCTTTAATTCTTCCAGGTGTCTGTTCTTTAATTCTTCTAGGTCTTTGTTAAACATTTCTTGCATCTTCTCGATCTTTGCCTCCATTGTTTTTCTAAGGTCCTGGATCATCCTCACTATCATTATTCTGGATTATTTTTCTTGAAGTTTGCCTATCTCCACTTCATATAGTTGTTTTTCTGGGGTTTTATCTTGTTCCTTCATCTGTACAAAGTCCTCTGCCTTTTCATTTTGTCTATCTTTCTGTGAGTGTGGTTTTCCTTCCACAGGCTGCAGAATTGTAGTTCTTCTTGCTTCTGCTGTCTGCCCTCTGGTGGTTGAGGCTATCTACTTTTCTCTATATTTTAAAGTTAGAATAAGAATCAGAAAGAAAGAAATTCTACCCCAACCAAACAAACCAACAAATAAGAGTTAAGTGAGTGGAGAGAGTGAATCTAAATCACTGTTCAGTCAAGTTTTGCTGTGAAGGAGAGCAGTGAGATGGGACGGGAGTGAGATGTGGGGAGAAGGGGGAAGGGAGTATGTGTGTTTTAAGATGAGGGACACAGAACCTATTTGAAGGATGGTGGGAATGATGACATTGATGATGAAGGAAGAGGGATAACTATAGGGTGGATGAGGATGTTATGTGATCCAGGGCACAGACTGACTTTCGATTTGAGCAGAAACTCTTTTTCCATTTTAGGAGGAGGAACACAGAGAAAATGCTTATAGAGGCAGGTGGATTCATCTATTTCCTTGTGGGAAGATGTCTGATCATTTTATTCCTTCAATGAAGTGTAACAGGATGTTAAATTGTAAGTGTTGATTGAGACACCAAAATATAATAAATCTGACATGCTAAAGTGAGGTGCTAGACCAAGATACAAATTTTTGAAGAAGTAGTTATATGACTCTTAAACTCCACCTGCATTGAGGGATAAATGAGTCAGGCTGTCTGGAGGAAGGTGGAAGAATTTTTCGAGGTCCAGGTGAGGAAGGGCCACCTGAGTCCTGCCTGAGAATATTCTGTGGTTCTTTGGAACTAGAGGAATCCTAAAACCATGGATCACCTATATACACTGTGAGACGTGCTTTAGATGTTATATTTTTTTTTCTGGAAGTCCTGCAACTACCCTAAAAATTGAATGTATCGTTGAACAGACCTATGCCAACACTTCAGAGATGGCAGAAGACAAGATGGCAGAGTAGAAGGATTTGAGCTTACCTTCTCTCACGAAAATACCAAAATCACAACTAACTGCTGAACAACCATCGACAAAAAAGACTCAAACCTACCAAAAAAGATATTCTACACCGAAAGACAAAGCAGAAGCCATAATGAGATGATAGGAGAGGTGCTTTCGATATATAATCAAATCCCATACCCACCATTTCCCACACACTGGTAAATAATTCTGTCGCAGAGGTTCTCCCACAGGAGTGAGAGTTCTGAGCCCCACTTCAGGCTCCCCAGCTTGGGGGTCTGGCCTCGGGAGGAGGAGCCCCTGGGGCATTTGGCTTTGAAGGCCAGCGGGGCTTGAGTGGAGCTGCACATGACTGGGGGAAAAAGAGTCTCCACTCTTGGAAGGTGCACATGAGGTATCATGTGCACTGGGACCCAGGGCAAAGCAGTGACTCCATAGGAGCCTAGGCCAGACCTACCTGTGGGTCTTGGAGGATCTCTTGGGGAGGTGGGGGGTGGCTGTGGCTCTCTGTGGGGGCAAGAACACGTGGTGGAAGCCAGTGAATATTCTTCGCTGTGGGCTGTCCCAGAGGCTGCCATTTTGGAGGCAAGACTTGGTCCCACCCAACAGCCTGCAGGATCCAGTGCTGGGACCCCTCAGGCCAAACAACCAACAAGGCGGGAACACAGGCCCACCCATCAGCAAACAGGCTGCCAAAAGTCATCCTGACCCCACAGCTGCCTCTAAACAAACACACACCTTGACACAGCCCTGCCCAGTAGAGGGACAAGACCCAGCTCCACCCTCCAGTGGACAGGCACCCACCGCTCCCACCAGGAAGGCTGCACCAGCCTCTGGACCAACCCCACCTACCAGGATGCAGACACCAGAAGCAAGAGGAGCTACAATCCTGCAGCTTGTAGAACAGAGACCACAAATATAGAAAGTTAGACAACATGAGATGGCAGAGAAATACATTCCAGATGAAGGAACAAGAGAAAACCCCAGAAGAACAACTAAATGAAATGGAGATAGGCAATCTGCCTGAAGGTGGAAGGATTTTTGAGGATTGTTCTTTGATGGGAGGGGTTAGAGTGGGCTGAGACAGTGTACAGAGACCCATCCCCACCTCCACTGGAGATGTATTGTGGGTCGAGTGCCTGCCTTTTATCTGAACCCTGTGAGGAGGATTTCAAGAGGCCAAATCTGGAACCCCTGCAACTGGGAGATGCACTGGCTGGTATTTGACTCCTGCCTGGGACATTAAACAGCTAAAAATGGGCTGCTCTAGCTGTTGGTAAGGATGCTGAAGGAGAGGTGACTCTATTGTGACAGAGAGGCCCTCCCAGAATTTGTCAGAGTATTTGTCAGACCCGCAACTGTTTGCATACATCAGATGTGGGTTATGAGAGAGAGAGAAAGAGAGCGAGTTTATGAATCTATCAGGACCTCTCAGCAGACAGAACCTGGAGGTGGACCACCTCAGGGTTTCTCAGGGCTGTGGAAGGAAGTGAGTAGGCAGATGAGCTGGAGGAGAGCATATTATTCCAGACAAAGGAACTGCAGGTGAGAGATCTCCAGGAACCAGAGCTTTTAGCTGAATTCATAAAAGCTCCCAGGGAGTCATAGTTAAATGTTGGCCAGGCTCAGAAAGCAGGAGAATTTTCCAGTTCCCTTCTCTCTCCAGCCCCCAAACCCTGTTGGAGTCAGAGACAGCATCCAGGAAGCAGGAGCAGGCAAGTGAGTGAGAAAGCAATCAACTCCCCTTCCTGGCAGCTGGCAGCCTGCTGCAGCCTGCCTCAGCTGAGGGAGGGAGAGGAGCAAAAATCTGAATGAAGTTGTAAACTGTGGCTATTACACAGGACTGACATGCTAAATATCACATCAACTGTGTTTTGGAACTTAAAGTGACCAACGGATTTCTTATTACACGAGTAGTCAGAAAAGTTCTGGGACAATCCAAGATTTCATTCAGAAGTGTTACAACTTCTGTCCCAAGGAGGAAATGCAGATGGCTAACAGGCACATGAAAAGATGTTCAACATTGCTAATCATCAAGGAACAGCTGTCATCAAAAAGAACACAAATAAAAAACATTGGAGAGGATGTGGAGAAAAGGGTACCCTCGTCCGTTGTTGGTGGGAATGTAAACTGGTGCAGCCACTGTGGAAAACAATATGGAGGTTTCTCAGAAAACTAAAAACAGAACTACCATATGACCCAGCAATTCTACTCCTAGGTATATATCTGAAATAAACAAAAACACAAGTTCAAAAACATACATGTACTCAATGTTCATAGCAACATTATTTACAAACGGAAGATATGGAAGCAACCTAAGTGTCCATCAACAGATGAATGGATAAAGAAGCTGTGGTATATACATATATGCATATGGTTGGCCAAAAAGTTTGTTCAGGTTTTTCTGTAAGATCTTACACAATGGAATACTACTCAGCCATAAAAAAGGAATGAAATTTTGTCATTTGCAAAAACATGGATGGTCTTGGAGGATATTATGCTATGTGAAATAAGTAAGACAGAGAAAGACAAATACTGTATAATATCACTTATATGTTGAGTCTAAGAATTACAACAAACTAGTGAATATAACAAAAAGGAAGCAGACTCACAGATATAGAGAACAAACTAGTGGTTACCAGTGGGGAGAGGGAAGGGGGGAGGGGCAATATGAGGGTGGGGGATTAAGAGGTACAAACTACTATATATAAAATAAACTATAAGGATATATTATACAACACAGGGGATATAGCCAAAATTTTATAATAACTATAAATGGAGTATAACCTTTAAATTTTTTGAATCACTATAGTGTACACCTGTTATATATAATTAACATATAATTATATATTATATGTTATATATAATATTGTGCATCAACTATACTTCAATAAAAAAATAAAATAATTTAAGGAATGGTGAATGACAAAAATGAAGTTGCATCATTGAATAGAGAAGTAAGAATTGGGAGCATAGACTGAGAATGAAGGAGGGGGAGAAGTCAGGGGTTAGGAGGGTTGGAGGTTTGAGAAGAGAGAAGGAGGCACAAAATATCATTTTGGTGGGTAGGAAAATGAACTTTCTAGGGAAATACAATAGGATCATTGGACAGTATTTAGAGTCCATCTAAGGTTTGTGGTTATGAAACTGAAGTGAGACTAGCAACTCTCTGGAGCAGGATCAGAGAGGGTAGAAATTTGGGTTTAACTGGAGTAGTTAAGGTTTCACTGGACAAGTAGGATGCAGGAGAAAGTGACAAAAGATTTGAAAGTGTTCGGAAGCATGTGATTATCAAGGTAGACCATGACATCAGAGTGGATAAGGAGAGAATGGGAGTGATGGAAAGGCAAAGGATGGAAGACCTACAGCATTTGAAGAATTATTTTGGTGGAGCTAATAAGGTAAGCGTACTGGAAAGGGGATAGTTGGCAAAATTATATGACTGGTGTTGCTGATAGTGATGACAAGGTTCGGGATATGACCACCGAGTAGGTAGCGAATGTAGGGTGGAGGATATGATCATTGGATCTGAGAAACCTGTGTATTGGACAAACCATTCTGGAACTGAGGACAGGAATAGGGTTGGGGACAGTGAGCCAGTAGCCGTCACATTGATGAATGGTGGAGAATATCCTCAGGCTGTTACTGCTGATGAGACTTCAGAGATCAGTAGGTAGGTTAGAAGCAGCAGTCATGGGGTGAACCAGGATGAGGCAAAAAGGTGTCAACGTGCAAAATTTAATTCTCAGGTTTATGCAAGTGCAAGATCAGCACTTGAGAATGAGCACTTTCCCTAAATTTTGTGCACAGGGCACCTTGCTTGCCTCACTCGAGTCCCCACCCTGGTGAACAGTACTAGAAGAGAAGGCACCGTCCCTGCAAGAGGGGAGGAGGTAAGCCTACTTCTCTGTACTGATCTGGAAAAATATCAGAATTATTGTGTGGGGGCTTCTTGAATGGCGCCTCTGCTTCAGGGCAATCCATGATGACTGTGGGCACTCAGGGAGGAGGTGTTGCTAGATCTAAACAGAAAACATCTTTTCTGGTCCAAGAGGCCTCAGGATTCTCAGACAATATATTTTGAGTATCTGCTCTGGTGACCTCCAACTGTGGCACCTTCAGGATCTACTGTAACATTTATGCAGAAGCTATGTTCTCCCTGTGCTGCTCCCATCCATGACTAAAGATGGTGGGAGAACAAGAGCTGGGCCATTCTTGCCTAACAAAGAATACTTCACTGGGCAGTCTTTTTTCTGGGACTGCCCACCAACTTGGCTGCGACTTTCTCAGAGGTGCACTGTAGTCTGAGGTTCTTCCTCTCATCTTCCTTCCTTCCCTCTCTCCTTTCACAGTGGCAGATCTGCATCGCAGTCTGAGGCTCTCTCTGCCGACTCTTGCTCCTTTCCTTTTATTCTTTATAAATGTTTCTCCCGGTAAATCTCTTGCACATCTAGTTCTGACCTGACATCAGCTCTTGGAGGACCAGGATGGACACAGCAGTCCTCTCCACACCATGGCAGGGTGTTGTGGGAGAAGTTTGTCTTAGTCTATAGATTCTCTTTGGGAGAGATCCAAGGAGGGATTTTGAGAACTGGTTGCTGCAGGAAATGTTTCAACTGGCAGGATAAGGACATCTAGAAGTGCTCGGTATTGTCCTCGAAGAGAGAGATTTAGAACAATGTAAAACATGGTGCAGGCTCTGTCCAAAGAAGGGACAGTGGGTGACTTAGGTGGCATCACAGTCCACACATAATGATGCCACTGGAATGAAGCCACCAGTTTGACCCCTTATTTTTCAGTGGTCAGGAGAGAGCTTTGGCTGCTCATTGATTTCTTTTATGGGGTGGACACCAAGGAGGGAGCCGGGGAGTTTCTCCCATAGTCCTCTGCTGCTCTGAGTGGCACAAGCCAAGCTCCTTGTTAACCAACAGTCACGTAGTATTGGGTTGGCCAAAAAGTTCGTTCGGTTTTAAGTAAAACTAAAAGACACATTTTGCATTTTCACCAAGAATTTGATTGAATTAATGTATTCACTAAACGAACAAACTTTTTGGCCAACCCAATATAATGCTGTGTGCCAGAAAAAGGCACCATGACAACTTCTGGGTAAAGGCCCAGTTTGGAGAGTCTTGTTGCAAGTTGTAGAACATCAAAGTAGCCCAATACAATAAACTGATGGAAAAGGGGGCCATAAGAGGTTGTGGACTTGTCAAGAATCTTGTCAGTTTACAAGACGTGGTGACAAACTGAAACTCAAGCTTGTAATTAAACTTTTATTCATCGTAGAACAGTTTTGACGGGGAGGCAAGGATCTACTTGCTCCCAAGGCAGTTATCACCAAAATCAAATCTTCAGTAGTGCTTGAGAAGGTGGGGAGAGGAGCCTTAACTGTCTCATCAGTCAGAAGCAGGTGGGTGATGGGTAGGGAGCTAGGAGGAGAGATGACAGTATCACTTCTGGGTGGGACCCTTTGCACACCCCGTGTAACCTAGGGGAAGTGATTCCTTTCCTGCAGACCTTTGTCCAGGAGCCATATACAGCAAGCCTGCAGATGGGATGATGGATGTGTGGATGGCATGAGAAAACAGTTTCCTAATACTGAGCAGGGGACTATCTTGGAGTTTGTCTTAATTTGTCTTCCCTCAAATCAGGAGCTGAGACAAGGATTTGGGGGCAGGTTTATTTCAGAGGTGATTCCAGGAGGCAAAAGTGAAGAAGCAGAGAGAGAATTAGCTAAGGAAGGGAGAAACTTCCCCCCAAAATGGTTAGTGCTGTGAGCAACTGGGCAGGGCAGGGGTAGGGTGAGCCTAGAGAGTTAAAAGTTAAGGGGGCACTTACTCTAAAGGATTGTGAAAGACTGGCCCTACAACGAGGGCTCAGACTTTGTATGGATTCTCTGAGAAACTTGACTCAGAATTGTTCCTCCCTGGTGTGGGAGGCTAGGATATTAATTTATCTTCCAACTCTTGTCTTGCATTGGTTAAGGACTGTCCTCAAGGTTGTCAACATCTCCCCTTCACCCTGCACTTCTGGGCTGCGATGCCTGTGTGGGGAAAAGCCCAGTGGCTTTGGAGAAAGCCCTGAGACAAAAAGTTGCATAGTTCTATTCAAAATCAGACGAGGCAAGGAATGTGGTGTGGGGCACCAATAGTACCTGCTACAGAGTCAAAACAGTAGGATCCAAACATGGCTTCCCATAGTGGATTTTGGAGGAGCTACTTTCTATCCTGACCACCAACATGCTGGTTTTGTCCAGGGAGGACCCTGCGTATGGTTAGATGTTCCTTTGCATGTGAAGCACAGTGTTTCCCACCCAACACCCCTATACATACTCAGTGGGGGAGGGGTGCAGCATTGCCCTATGTGAGGAGCACCCTGGGACACAATGTGGCAGGATGGGCTCTCTTATTTCTCCCCCTTTATCTTTCTACTTCTTTCAGTGGGCAGAGAAGGCATTTTTTATCTCCATTAAACCTCCTTGGTGAGTTCAGCGTGGCAGGAATCTTTATTCCCATTGTATAGATAAAGAAGGTTTTCAGAGAAGTTGTGACATGTGAGCAAGAGAAGGTCTGGAATCAAAGTGGGACTTTCTGCCCTCATCCAGAGCTTGGTCCAGAGCACCAAATTGCTTAGCCGATGAGTTGAGTATTTCTGTATGGGTCATTTGCAGACATCTTCAGCTTCCAAGTGGTTCTGGGCTCGCTGTTCTAACTACAAGAAGCATCAATATTCGACAGGCACACACACACACACATATCTTTATATTACTTTGTAATATGATTAAATCTGTAAGCAAGAGCAGCCACATTTCTAATAATCAATTAACTCAGTTCTGCTCAGGAAAAAAAAAAATGAGTCCTCTTCACGCATACCCCTTTAGAATTTGTTATCTTTGTACAATGAACCATGTTGACCAAGTTTTGTTGTGGTTGTTGGTTCTACGGTCAGAACTGGTGTTTTAAAGGGTCAACAGTAGACACAAACTTTCTTGCTATAGATTTGATGCCCACAGGCAAATCTGGGCTTTCTCTGCCTGAACTCACTTGGATGATGATTCATCTGGGGCTTCTCAGGAGAACACACCTCAAACATATTTCCACTTCAGGCAGTATATGAGTGATTTTCCAGAGCCAGAGTACATGACTGATATTTGGGTCCTAGGGAGCATTTATTTGGAGGAAAAGGGCTTGGACCTGTCACCAGAGGTGAAGATGGAAGCTGGGACCCCTGTCCATGCTGTGGGGCTTCTATCTGAGCAGACTTGGTGACTTTTAGTCAATGTGCATGAGAAAATCAAAAATCCATTTGGCATACCCCCTCCTTAATCTCTCTGCTTCCAACTTCAACTTCTCTGTAATTTGTCACTGTTGCCAGAGTGATCTTTACAAAACATGAATTTAACTCGAAGTTTGTAACACTCATCAGGCATTTTTGTCTGCCTAGCCTCCTTCTTCCATTTGGTAACAGTGCCTTAACGTTTTTGGGGGGAAGGTGGGCATAAGGGGTGGGAAGAGATAATTGACTGCAGTCTTGCTGGAGCTGTCAATCAAAATGCCCCTCCCTTTTCTTGCTGGAGCTGGGCCAATCAGATGTTCTCTCCTTGGAATCTGAATCCTATCTGGACACTGGCGGCAGGGGTGTGGGGTGGGGGGTGGGGAGTAGGAACTGATTGGTCCTGGCTCCATGAAGAGATTGTCTATTGTTGCCTAATACCCAGAATCCTGACCAGCCTTTGCTGCTGTACTTGCTGAGTGTTCAGTATTTAGTTTCTTTCTGAACTTCCCCATAGCCTTCCAGTACATTTCTTTTTTTTTTTTTAATAAATTTATTTATTTATTATTCATTTTTGGCTGTGTTGGGTCTTTGTTGCTGCACGAGGGCTTTCTCTAGTTGCAGCGAGAGGGGGCTTCTCTTGCTGTGGAGCACGGGCTCTAGGCGTGCAGGCTTCAGTAGTTGTGGCATGCAGGCTCAGTATTTGTGCCTCACGGGCTCTAGAGCGCAGGCTCAGTAGTTGTGGCACACAGGCTTAGTTGCTCCGCGGCATGTGGGATCTTCCCGGACCAGGGCTCAAACCCACGTCCCTGCACTGGCAGGCAGATTCTTAACCACTTTGCCACCAGGGAAGTCCCAGTACATTTCTTTTATGCTAGAATGGGTTGTTGCTTGTAACCAAATAACTCTTACCAACACAGAAATTGATACATGGAAACTGGTTAATTAATATTAATAGACCTTAAAGTGCGACATTGGCCAAGATGAAATGGGGTAGGACACTGGAAATTTCTATTATGCTTTTTAGCTGTAGCTTGTTATATCTGGAGATTCAGACCACCTACCTCTCACAGGAGGAGTTGAAGGACATTGATAGAAAAATCTACAGAATTTGGAAAGGTGTGGGCTACTTCTTGCAGGCTTAGTAAAGGCACACAAAAAAAGAGTTGTCAAAACTGGCTCATATGAAAGCGGAAAGAGAGGCCTTTTCTAACTATGGCCAGCAACCCAAGATCTTATAATCATGCCTTGGACAGTAGAAGAAACAGGTTTCTGTCCCAAGCTAATAATGGTGGAGGAAAAGCAGGGAGGTTGGAAACTGGTGTGCTGGAGCCAGCTTATACTGACCCAGGTCGACATCTCTTCCCAAATCTGCCTTCAGGGATGTCACATCGGTAGCTTGACATGGGCCATGGTGGGAGTATTTACATCAGATAAATCAGAATATGCTACAAATAAGGGATTTCTTTTTTCTTGTGAAGAGCTAAATGTTAAACAATTTACCAGCATACTGATGGTTGGAAATACAGCGATAGAGGTAAGCATGGGAGCTGGGAGAAGCCTGACACTCTCCCCTCCTCCCACACTCCCTCAAGGGATCCTGTCCCTGTACTCTTACAGGGCAAACGAGATATTACTCCAATTTAAAGAGCTGTCCAGTGGAATACAGACTGGGGTAGGGGCGGGTAAGCTGTGCCTCTACACCCAAGCCAATTCTTTTTTTTTTTTTAAACAATATTTCTGCATGGTGGCTGCCTGTGGCCAGGATGCAGGCAATTCAGCTGAGGGGTGAAGGAGGGCAAATCATCTATTGCTAAAAGGCAGTAATATCCAGTCCCGATTCTAGATTGAAGGACCATAACCTGACAAGCTCTAATGAGTTGGTAAAATGCAAGAGATAGAAATCATACTAGTGTTTCAAGGGAGTTGTATTGCCACAGAAACTTCAGTCCAGGGAAATAACAGCCCAAGATTGCTCAAACCTGAAAACAGTTTCCAGGGCTCACTGGTAACCAACAGAAAGTATAATAAGCTGTTGTAAGAAGAAATAAGAAGAAATTGCTTCCCAGTGCTCCTGTCTCGTGAGGGAGTCAGACAGTGGATGAGGAATGCTCCCAGAAGCAGGACCAAGAAATCCTTCCACTGTCAAGGCCAGCAGTACATACTCCCAGGTATACTGTGGACTGGCACTTCTGGATGTGGTTTCTCTTTTTCTAAATGTTTTTGTTGTTTTGGCTGTGCCACGCAGCTTGCGGGATTTTAATTCCCTGACCAGGGATTGAAGCCAGGCCCTTGGTAGTGAGAGCTCAGAGTCCTAACCACTAGACTGCCAGGAATTCCTCTTTTTCTAAATAGAGATTTTTATTGAAGTTAACATGTTTATCCTATGCTATTGTCTATGGTATGGCTGGCCTTTGGGTACTGGGCCATGAGGAGCTAACTTTGGACAGATTAAGAAGAAAAAATTAGCCAAATATCGTGAATTTACTTTGACATTGTTTTTGGTGCTGGGGGTACATCCGTGAGCAAGTAGAGTCCATGCTCTCGCAGGGCTTACATTCTAGTGGGAAAGACAGGCAATGAGAAAGTACATATATAACATATCAGAGCGCGGTAAGCGCTGGATGGGGCTGGTAATTAGATAGGTTGGTAAGGGAAGAACTGAAGAAAATGTGGGAGTGACCTATGTGGATATAATGGCTGAAGGAAAAGCAAGTTCCAAGGGCCTTTGCCCTGAGGCAAGAGCATGCCTGGTGTGTGTAAGGAACAGCAAGGAAGGCAGTGTGGCTGAAGCACAGAGAGTTGGGGTGAAGATGAGGTCAGAGAGGAGTAAGGGCTAAATTATGTAAAACCATGGTAATAACGTCTACTTGGAGTACATAGAAGCCACGGGTGGATTTTGAGCTCTGGCTGCTGTTTGAGAATAGACTGCTGGGGACAAGAGTAGAAATAGGGGCAAGCTGTAAGGCTACTGAAATAATACTTGTGAGAGATGATGGTCATTGAATAAGGTTGATAGTCGAAAGTTCCCTTTCTCTAGAATTTCCTTTTCTGTTATCTACGATAGAGCTCCTAATCCTTTTACAACTCAGCTCAGAAAATCCAAGTCCAAGACAGAAACACCACAATTCAAAGCAGCAGATAGTGACTACTTCTGTGAAGAGGGAGGAGAATCTAACCTAACCTATTCAAAAAATTTAACTTGTGAGCTATAACACACACACAGAAAACTGCAATTAGATATATATGCTTAGTTTAACACATGATTATAAAGACAGCACTTATAAAGAGAACCACCTAGGGGGGAAATTAGAACATTGCCAGAGACCTAGTCACAATGCCTCCTTCCACCTATTACTAACCTCTGCACTGCCTTTAATGGACAAATCCCTGCTTTTCTTTATGCATCCCTAAACAGTATATTTAATTTTGCCTGATTTTGAACCTCATAAAATCATATAGTATATACAGTTTGGTGACTGGCTTCTTTCACTCAATATTATGTTTTTAAGATTCATCCATAAACTTGTACAAGGCTATATCTCATTCTCATTACCACATAAAATTACATTTTAAAAATGTACCACAATTTATTAATTTATTCTACTGCTGATGGACATTAGGTTGTTTCTAATTTGGGTCTATTATGAACAATGATAATAAGAAATCTTGTTCATGTCTCCTAGAGCATGTGTGCATGGATTTCTCTAGGTTTCATACCTACCAGTGGAAAACCCAAGTCACGAGTATATGTAAAAAGTTTAAGTTAAACTGTTTTGCAAAATGGTTGTACCAATTTACATGCTCCAGCAGTGCATTAAACTTCCTGTTGCTCTACATCTTTGCCAGCACTTGATATTTGTTAGATTCTAAAACTTTTATAAATCTGATAAGTGTGTAGTGATATTTCACTATGGTTTTAATTTGAATTTCCCTGATTACTAATTAGGTTGTGTGCTCTTTCATATGCTTATTGATTATTCAGGTTTCCTCCTTTGTGATGTGCCTTTTCGAATCTCTTGCCATTTTTCCTACTGTGTTGTCTATTTTGTATTGATTTATAGATGTTAATAAAAATCTCTGAATATTAGACTTTTGTTGGATGTGTTTTATTTATTTTATCTACTTGACAGCTTGCCTTTTCATTCTTTTTAATGATCTATTTTCATGAATTTATGTTCTAAATTTTAATGTAGTCAAGTTTATCAGCCTTTTTAAAATTTTATGGTCACATAGATAGTTTCCTATATTATCTTCTAAAACGTTTATAGATTTGCCTTTCAAATATAGATACACCTGGAACTGATTTTAAGTACAAATAAGGTCAGATTCCTAGGTACCATACAGTTTTAGGTAGGGGTCCTTATCTTTTGCGGGGGACACAATTCAACTCACAACCTGGGACAAAATATGTAACAAGAATATATTTGAGAATAATATCATCTACTTAATAAAACTAGTCTGATGGTTGGGTACATTTAAGTCTTCCACAAAACATTGTAAAAGTAAGCCACTCCCTAAGCTCTCTGTCCACCCAGCTGTCTTATAAACACTTGGGCAAGCATCTTCTCCGAGGGCATTTTCATCGGCTGCATGAGATTTAGCCGTTGAAGTAGCTGCACAGTGAATATGTGTGCTCTCTGGTCCAGTGCCATTTGGTTGAACTCATCTTTTAGATACAAACCAAGCATCCAGAGAACAGCTGATCTGTACTGGGTCAGTCTATGCCCTCAGCTATTCCATCATCATCTTATTAACCTGCTTCTGTGGGTGCTTGCAAACCCCAATAAGCATTTCGAAAGCCTCTTTGGCCTCTGCTGGGCCAACTGTGATAGAGAAAGGATAGATTTTTCTGTGCGGCCCCAGAAAAATCTGTGTCCATGAAGCCTGTCAGGCGGACCAGTCTTCAGTCTTTGTAATTGAATAAACGGGAAATCTTATGAAGCGATAAAATACTTATCAATGAATTGACCTGAGCCTGTCATCATGGCAAGGAATGTCCCAAGAGTTAATAGACGATCATGGCTCTCATTAAGACCCTTTATGTCTTATGCTATCACACGAACTTCTTAATCTCTTTCATCTCAAGACCTGCCATGTGACTTTGGCCTGAATATCATCCCTTGGCAACCCTTCCACCATTCAATGCATAAATCCAGTGAATCTTTTGGGGCTTAACTCTCATTATGTCTTGTGCTTAGAGCAGTGCCTGTCATATAATAGGTACTTAAAAACATTTGTAGGATGAGTTAAAGAAAGTATTGGCCTTACCTTTTGTCTCCCAGATCATCTTTCTCAAAATGTTCCTTTATTTTTGATTATACTAATTATGGAGTCCTGGTCCGAGGGGAATGTGAAAACCTCCATCCTTAAGTCTATGAGATGTGAAACAGCCTCTAGAATATATTCAAAAGCTGTCTTTTGGCCATACAGCAGAAAGGTCTGGCCATTGCCGCTTCAGGGGAGAGTATTTTCGTCGTCTGAATTGGGACAGGGCATCATTGAGTTCTACAACATGAAATGCAAAGGCTGCAAAGACTGTCCATTCTGCCCCCCGCCACCATGGGGAAGTGGTTCAGAGGGTAATGAGTTTGGCCCAGGTCAGCCAGGCAAGCAGTGGGAGAGTTAGTTAGGATGAGAACAGGCTCCCAGGACAATGCTCCTTCCTGCCTACCCAGCCTGAACCCAAACTGCAAAATATCAGGAACCTGAAAGTGAAGGAGATGTGATTTATGACATGTCAGTGTCACATAATTTTTTAAAATGATGCTTTAGGATATAACATTGGTTTTGACATACCTTTAAAAATATTAATTTTAATGGGTATCTCAGAGGCCTTTCATGACATAGACCACAGGTATTACCCTGGGCTGGAGCAGCTGTCCGGCAGCTCTCAGCATGCAGTCATGCAAAATCCTAAATAACACTGCCAGTCTCTATGTGGTGTTTCACAGAGGATGACCTTGGACCTTTAGCAACATCCTTGCCATGTATCTTTGGAAATTCTGGTCCTGAGGTGTTTGTCTTGGTAAATATAAGCTCTGGTCACCATCAAAATAAAATGTTCCAGGGACATTTTCTGGAAAGTAAGGGAACCCATCATCTGATATTGAAAATTAAAAGGGAAGTCACAGCGGAAATGCCCTTGGCTTCTGACTCTTGTTAGTGTGTGAGGGTTTCTCCAAAGGTGGGTACCAACTGTATTCCCTGCCCCATTCTGACATTGTGACCAGTGGCATGCGTTGGTGAGGCGGTGGTGGTAAGTTGTCACAGAGCAGAAGGATACATCAGAGCTGGACATGCCCATGCTGGAGGGTCCTCACTAGGGCCCAGTGGCTTCCTTAGTGGCAGCCTCCCCTTCGTTTTGTATCGAGCTAGATGTGCTTAAGTTGACTTGATCACTAAGGCCTCTAGTGACACTGTCGTAGGATGGTGGGAAAGATGTGGCCGAGGCAGTTTCAGATTTGTCTGGGAGCACACAGTTTTCATTTGCCACGAATGCAACAAAGCCTTCATCTGGAAGTGGCACAGCCTCCTCCTCAGCCCTGGGCACAGGCGGGGGATTGGCGATCGTCATGGAGCGGTGCAGCACGTAGCTGCGATAGGCCTTTTGGATGACAGTGGCTGAAATGTCTTCTTGCTTCCACCGGAGGGTGGTTGCTATTGGTTCATAGGATGCTTTTGAAAGATTAGTTGCCATAAATTTCTCCTCCATATTTGCCTTCAGAGAATCCAACTCCCCAGATTCTCCCAGAACATTCTTGGTGAAGGTAAACAGGATGTCCAAACAGTGGATCTTATCTCCAGGGACCAAGGGCAAGTCCATCTGGATTAATATATTCCCATTGGGTTTTGGGATCCGCAGGGGGCCAGAGAGCGTGTCTGCAAAGTCTGAGAGGGCAGAGAAGGTAATGAACTGGGTGGCCTCCGGGTCGAACTTTTCCCAAGTCTCGTAGAACATGTCAAAGTCATCCTCGCTCAGGGGCTCCGTACTCTCCTTCGTGGCCACATTGAAGTTTTCCAGAATCACCGCAATGTACATGTTGACCACGATAAGGAAGGAGATGATGATGTAGGTGGTGAAGAAGAGGATGCCCACGATGGGGTTCCCACAGTCCCCTCTAGTGCCGTTGCTGTTGGGCAGGTTGGGGTCGCAGTAGGGAGGCCCCGTGTTGAGGATGGGGCTGAGGAGTCCGTCCCAGCCTGCTGACGTGGTGATCTGGAAGAGGCAGAGCATGCTGTTGGCGAAGGTCTGGAAGTTGAACATGTCATCAATGCCAGCCTCCCACTTGACGTAGGCGAAGTTGGCCATGCCGAAGATGGAGTAGATGAACATGACCAGGAAGAGCAGCAGCCCAATATTGAAGAGGGCGGGCAGGGACATCATGAGCGCGAAGAGCAGCGTGCGGATGCCCTTGGCCCCGCGGATCAGCCTGAGGATGCGGCCGATCCGGGCCAGGCGGATGACTCGGAAGAGCGTTGGGGAGAATAAATTTCCAAGTGATGTAAGAATTGCAGAAAACACCAGGCCTTTAAAAGTGAGGGGAAATGATCTAATTAGTACTTCCAACCACGAGCCCTGACAAAGTTGACTGGATCACACCCCCTCTTCTCTGCCTGGTATGGACCTCCAAGTGAGCACCCATATTCAGGGACTCTGGACCCTCTGAGCCTGGCACAGTGGATGGCATAAAGTAGGGGCTCAGTAAGTGTCCATTGCATAAATCCTGTCTCCCTCGAGTAAGTCTCACCTTTCCCACCATGTTCTTATCTTTCCCTCCATCCAGATACATTCTTAGTCAACCTACATGGTCAAAACCCAATTTCTGCAGCCTAGTTCAGCTGAAAGTGATTGCACCCTGTTCCACATGCTCACAGTCCTTTGTCTGTTTCCGTCTGTAACATAGACCCGGCTCTTTCCTGAGAATTCAGCCTTTGGGTCATGCCTTTACTTCCACCCTGGTCCTGTGCTCTGTGAAAGCTGGGACCCACTGTGATTCATCTCCCTATCTCCTACTGCGAAGATTGACTCAGTTCCTGGCACATGGTCCTGTGGATAATTGTACAGAGCCTAGTATTAATTATAAGGGGCCTGAGGACTTGGGCAACTTGCTGACAGCTAAAACAGAATGGTTTTGAATGGCCAGCTGTCTGCATAATAGATTTTATTTGTTTCTTTCATTTCCAGCTGTGTTTGAACTCTGTGTTAGGGCCTAGAGATGGGCTAGTTTAAGGTCATTTATAGCCCCCTAACCCGAACTATGAACAAGAGTGTGTATATCTCCCTATGTGATATCTAACTTGAAGCTTTGTGAAACTTGGTCTTGGGGACTGTGGAGGCCTGTTAAGACCACCAAAGATTAGGCAAGGCCTTTAGGTCAAACAGGATTCAAAACCTCTCAGGAGAAATGGTGAGGGGTATGATAGAAGCTCTCTCTCCTTGCCAGGGTGCCCTTGATCCCATTCTCCTACTCACCTTTTGTCCTATGAATATGGGTGGTCACAGTATTGTGTTGGAAGGAGGAAGGAAATGGAGGAGAATTGGGATAATTATAATTTTGTATTATGAAATCTTTATGAAAGCCCCTCTCTTAAAGTCCAGTTTAACTGGGGCATTTTCCCATAGTGTGAGATACATATGTGTTTTTATAATCTACTAAGATTCTGCCAGCCAACTAGCCTACCTTTACAAGGGAGAATGAGTCTTCATACTTGTAACAATTAGACAATCAATACATGTCTTACAGGTGGAAAGGAAGAAGGGGAGAGGGAGGGAGAGTGGAAGAATGGCTAGTGGGTTCTTGCACTTGTTTTCGAGCTGTCGTTATGAGTGATTTCTGTCCAGTGACGGGTGTTGCTGTGTAGGTCATAGGAACTGGTAGTTAAGGTGTCCCCATAATAGAATGGAGTACTCTGAGTATATTTTATTTCTATAGTACTGATATGGGAAGTCACATAAGCAAGCTCCCTTCTCTAATATAAAATAAAAAATGGCCTTTAGAGTCTCTCACTTTGGAAGGCAAACAAAACAAACCTCCCCCCCCCAGCCCCTGGAAAACCCAGCAGCAATAGGAAAATAAAACAAAACAAAAAACAAAAATAAATTTAAACTCCCCAAACAAACACAACCCAAGGCTGTGTTTCAGCACCAGGATAGAGAGATTAAGTGCCGCCTTTGTTGTATTCAGATGCTATTAGCTCTTGATAGTAAATCAATGGAAAATAAAATCTACAGCTATGCCCTGACATGAAAAGTAAGGAGGTCATGATATAATAGGTCAGGATATATTTACAAAGCAAAGTAAACCTGGTGTGCTGGGATTTGGCCTTTATAGGATCCAACTTTGGCTAAACCACACGAAGGCCAGGGACCGTATCTTGGTCTTTGGTAGGAGGCTGTTAGTTTATTAAAAAGAATATTAGCATGGTCTAAATTCAGCTCCACCCTTTACAAACTATATGACCTTGCATAACTTTCTTAATCTCTGAGGCTCCACATTAAATGTATAAAATGGGTATAGTAACACTCCTTCCCAGGGCTGCTGTGGAGATCCGTGGATCCCAGCCCAGTGCTCAGAACTCAGCAAGCACTCAATTATGGTGGCTCCAATCCCCATTTTAACCTCTGACTCCATTCATTTTCTCTGAACACCGTTGGCCCCCAAATACTGAGCCTGTCATTCAACAACACCCAGACTAGGTCATAATAGCATTGATCTCTTGGCATTGGTCCCTTGACTTTACTGTCACTCATATTCCCTAAGTGGACAGTTATACAGAGATTTAATTCCAGACCCTTGACTTAAGAATCTCCTTTGAACAATCTCCTCCTGGTCTTTCCTCACTCTTCTGGCAACCACCTCCTTTTCCAGAAAGTATTTTATGACTCACCTCACACCACAGCACCCACTCTCTGCTTTGAAGGCCATAAAGATAAGACCCATTGGAAACTCCATCATCTTAGGTTTTCTTGTGCGTGATTGTCCCCTATCGGCTCCCAAATTTCTGGCGATGGCTGCACACACAGTAGGTGCCTGAATACCCTTCACGGCAGCATGGAGAAGGCTAGTGGAACCTCTGCATTTCACTGAGAGGCCCGGGGCATTTTAAATCTGCTGCTCTTGCAAAGCAGCAAATACTGGGCTCCTCTAACATACAACGTAGGTTTTTAAAAGTTTGTTAGCTGTCCCCTTGGTTTTGAAAGAGCAGCCAAAACAAGACCAAGTAGAGGCTGGGTGTCCCCACCACATGCGATGCCCACTTACTTCCAATGGAGAGGACCACGACAATTAAGTCAAATACATTCCAGCCATTGGTGAAGTAGTAATGCCTCAAGGCGAACATCTTCATGACACACTCGCCCATGAAGACGGCCACAAAGAACTGGTTGATTTTGTTTAGGACTTTTGTCTTTTCTTCACTCTGCTCATCAGTCTCCACCATCATGGTGATCATGTTGAGGCAGATGAGGACCATGATGATGATGTCGAAACTCTGCCTGGTCACGATGTCAAAGACAAAGCCCTGGTACTTGTTCTGAGAAAACAAGAGATGGTGCATCAGGCCTTTTAGCAACATAAACCAGGCATCTGGAGAGGCTGTGTTCTTCACAGATGGGTTTTTAAAGTCTGTCTCTTTTGTCTCCCTCACACTCCACATCCCAACAGAAGCAGAATCCTAACCCTCCAAAATCTCACTCTTAGTTGTTTCTACCTCATTGCCTCTCCTGGCCCCACGAAGTCACTAGGCACTTTGTCCTTGTCCATGCTCTTCCCTCCACTTGCAGTGCCCCTCCAGTCCTTTCTCTGGGCCACCTAAATCCCCATAGCCTTGAAGCTGCTGCATATCACAGGAAGATAAGCTCAGTGCTTTGTGATGACCTAGAGGGGTGGTATAGGGAGGATGGGAGCGAGGCTCAAGATGGAGGGGATATGGGGATATATGCATACATATAGCTGATTCATTTTGTGCAGATGTCTAAGCAGGTCTTGGTTGTTTGCATTCTTGGAGAGAGGCAGAGTGGTCTGGACAACCAAGAGATCATTTTTAGGGGGCTATTTTTATGGTGTTTAAAAAATTTTTCCTGGTGTGGCCCTCTAGAATTTCCTGTGCTGTTAACATCTTACTGGTCTGTGAGCTCTTGATTCCAACCTCATCCTCCACCCTCACCTTCTCAGACACTTCTGAGCTCTGTGGAACTCACCTGCCTTGATCTGCAAACTTCTCCTCCTACTCAGTGGCTGCTCACTCTCCTCATGCCATGGACCCTAGGGCTGGGGGCAGAGCTGAGGTCCCTCTTGCTTCCCATTGTCACTCCCAGACCTTTGCTCCTCCTGTGTCTTGTAAAACCCTTCCTCCTCTGATGCCTGTGTCTTCAAGTTAGCCTTCCTTTGCCCCCTCTTCATCGCTACCACTTACTGACCTCCTGGTCCCTCTGCTTCATTACTGATGAGTGAGACTCTTGGCCACACTTGGCCACTCTTGGCTATTAGCTCTCGGTTCCTTACCTAAATCTCTAATGACCTAGTTTTTCCTAACTTAGAGAAAAATCTTCCTGAATCTCACATCTCTCTCCAGCTACCAGCCTACTTCTCTCTTCACTTCACAGTTAAATTTCTTGAAGGAGTTGTGTGCAATCACTGTTTCCCATTCACGCCTCAGCCTACTCCAACATAGCTTTTGTTCCCATCCTGCCATTGAAATGGTGCTTGTTAAGATCACTCGTAACGTCCAACATACTGGTTTGGCATCGCTTACCGCCCCCTCTGCCTTGAAACTCTCTTTTCTTGGTTCCCAGAGGGCTTACTTCCCTGGTTCTCTTCTTGCCTTTCTGTCTGCTCTTTTTAGAGTCTTCTTTACTCAACCTTTAGATATTAGAGTTCCTCAAGGCTTAGTCCTATGTACCCTTTGCTCTTCACGCCATTCTTTCTCCCTTGGCAATTTCTCCAGCCTGTGAATTAATATGTGTGTGATTTTTACTAATTGTTTTCCTGTGTCACTGGACTGTCATCTCTGTGAGGGCAGGAACATCTCTCACTGCCCTATCCCCAGGGTCTGCATAGTATCTGGAATGCAACAGATGATCAATAGGCAGATGAATGAATGGATGACAGAACGGACAGCTCTGAATTACACACACTTCAAACAGAATTATAAAGCCACTCCACTAGGTTGATTACATTTAATTCTGTACAAAAGGCACTTCCTGAATGTGTACTGTGTACAGGGCTCTGCGTGAGCGGCTGTGAGGGAGAAAGGAACCTGTCATGAGTCTCACCAGGGAGCTCCCAGGAGCCACAAAGGGGAGAAGGGCTGTGACAGGGCTGGTTCCTGCTTTCTGCTTCATGGTGGGGATGGGTTGCTACCCTGCAGGGTTTGAGCAAAGAATCAGAGTGGGTCTGGCTCCAGGTATAGCTGCTGGCTTATGTCTTTTCTGGGATGCTGAGCCACTAATAGCTTTCATTTCATCACTGAAAATGGCAAAAAAAAAAAAAAAAAGAGGCCCATTCATGACTTCTAACTAAACAGAGCAGGCCACATTGCTAAGTTCTGGGCATCAAGTTTGCCCTGGATATTCAGCTGCTGGGGAGTGGAGCGGCTCTCTAGCTGCTCTTGGCTTAGCTTGTGGGCAGGGATCACTTCTTTGCAACCCTCGGGGCTCTCAGAGGTGATGAAGTGGGTGACTGATGATGTGATATTCTGGAGCCTATTATTTTCCTATAAAGTGGAGTATGTGAAACCTGATTTTAGTGATTTCTATAGTAGGGAACGTTATAGAATAAAATTTCCCAGTCTTGTGGAAGCCTTAGGCTCTGCTATGGATGAAGCATAAGATTTAGAACTTGGGATTCACGTGTGGCAAGGAGTAGTATGTACATGCCTGTGTTGGAGGTCCCTATGTCATCCGAGGCTGGCCCTGCCATGAACTGGCACCCATGCACCTGTGGAGCAGAGTCCTGTGCCAATGCTCAGCTTACCTGACCAGCTCAACCTGTTGGGACCCCTCAGGGAAGAAGATGGCCTTTCCAGTGCCAATAATCTAGTGAGGAGGAAACTGGAGCTGGGAAGGTGAGTCTTAGGTGGGAGTGGGCATTTCTCTTATTGCTTGGGCTTCTTTCTTGGCTCTGGACTTTGTGGAGGGCAGATGATCAGGCTGGTCCCACTGTGGGGTGGGGGCCAAGACGTTGCCTGCCATATGGATGCTGGCCAAGAGCTAGGATGGGCCAAGGCTCGTGGGCCCTGGAGAGCAGCCAGATGCAATTGCCGCCTGGGCCCTGATCTGCTAGTTTCCCTTTTGGTATCCCTAAACCTCAAAGTCTTGTTTAAATGTTCCAGCCTTGCCTCAGCTATGCTAAAGGGAACAAAGGAAATAATGTTTGCCGTGCCTGGACCAGAATATTAAGGAGAGAGCCATGTTCCTCCACTAAAGCTATTATAGTGTGGATAGTTAGTTAGTTAGTAATATACACCCCCTCCCATTCAAAGGGATGGCTAATGTCAGGAACACAGCCGGGCTATGAGGTCTCACTTTGCTTATCCGCATGGAAGACCTCCTCCCGTGCCAACCTTGGAGGACCTTGGGGATGGCTTGATTAGGAGACATGATGATTTTGTTGTAGGTCTTCCTGCCCAACCACTGACTTCCACTCCTACTGCAGTGCCTGGAATTTCAGCATTAGGTTCCTACCTTTATATTAAGATAGTGTCCTTTCCAGGGTCCCTTTTGGAAATGCAGCTCACCCTGTCCCAAGGAAATTGTCTTCCTTGAGAGGAGGAAGCTATGGTGGCCTGTGGGATTGGCTGATGAGAGGGGAGAAGCTGAGATGTTATAGAGAGATGGAGCAAGTATGTAGGGAAGGGTACCCAAAACTGTCATGATTTTGCCAAGGGTTGACCCCAGCACAGAACACCTTGGTGTCTGTTCAAATGTGGATTCAACATCAGTCCAGCCACCAGAAAAGGTCAGCAGGGACCTAACTGCTTGCTTCTCATTAGGTCTTAGGATCCTTCTCCCGTAACCCCTGCTTGACTCTGATTGGCAGGGCTCAGCCTTTCACCTACATCTTCTAATTTTGAGCCTGTTCCTGCCCACTGGACATTGGAGGGATACTCCCTGAGCCTTAGGGACTCTCCCTCAGGCTAACTCAACCCCAGTTATCTTGATATTATGAGGTATTTGGAAGGACACCTCTGCCCCTACAGAGGTCTGAACATCTTATCACTCCCCATTGTAACACTTCTTATCAGAATGGAGAATAGTAATACATTTGTGACCACTGTTTCCAAGTAAAGCATGTGACAGGTCATAGCATTTTCTTTTCCTCCTGTAAATGTTTTTAAGACTTTGTGCTCATGAAGTTTTTAGTATCTTATGCAAACCCCATGCCTTGATTTAGAAATTATAATGTCTTGGCCAACAGAATGTATGTCTCCCTGATTCATTTAGGGAAAGGCCTGTACCTTTGCTTAAGGTCCTTATGTTTTGCCCTTGTGTGGGGAAGGGCTAATGGGACTGTGCCATGGATCTTTTTGAATAAAGGAATCACAGGGGAGTATGCCTCTAAGTTTTGGTCAGTCTTTAAACACTAGAGTAGGATAATTTTTGGTTCCTATTGTGTCACCTGACCATGACCATGACTGGGCCCAGGATCCCAGGGTGGTTGGGTTTGGCTATTTCCTCTCTGTCTTCCTGTAGGCATGGGGTAGAATGTGGGGTGAGGCTGGCAATCTGTTGCAACCTACATCAAAATGCATAACCACAAATGTTTCATCTCAGGGCTCTAACCACCCTTACTATCATTTAGCCTAATCTGTTCCTGATCTGGTGCTGGAAACTTAAGCCTGTTGGGCAACTCAAGTACTTCCCTAAACAGGCCTATCTGGAACACCTGCAGGAGTATGTTCACTCCAGAAGATCAGAGTTGCTTCTTGCAGACTTTTCTTCCTTGGGCCTGGGAAGTCTCATTACCTCATCCTCAAAATCAACCCAGATCTCCTCCTCCACAGAGAGCATTGGCCAGACGCCTACCAGCACAGGCATGGGCTGTCAGGTTGGATTTCCAGACACTTTCTGCTAGAGAGGCGAGCTCTGGGGCTCACCAGGGGCCGTGGGATGGGCTTCTGGGGCTTCTTGGAGCCCAATTTCTTCATGGCATTGTAGTACTTCTTCTGCTCCTCTGTCATAAAGATGTCCTGGCCCCCTAAGTGCAGAGAGATAGGATAACACACACCACTGTTATTGCCCCCAGATGGCAGCCTTCAGTCCTTTCTGGGCCCAGACCCCAGACAGGGGTGAAGCCTGCAATCAGGGGGCAAAGGTCGGTGTTGGTGCTAAAAGCCAAGTTGGGCTCCTGGTCAGGCATGGGGGCTGTGACTAGTGTTGCTTCAGTCACGAGGCCCGGGGATCGAAGGTAAGTCTAAGACTCATCACTACCACAGAAACACCTAAGCCCCACTTATCTTTTTTTTCTGTTGGTTGAAGTTGTCAATGATGACCCCAACGAAGAGATTGAGTGTGAAGAAGCTGCCAAAAATGATGAAGATGATGAAGTACAAGTACATGTACACGTTGTCCTCCCACTTGGGCTGCATGTTCACCTGTGAGCAGACAAGTGGGGGCATGGGGACGAGGGGGCATCTTAGCTTGTGTTTACCCCAAAGAACCCTGAGACAAGGACCTGGCTGCAGGTGGCTTATTTGCGAGGTGATCACAGGAAGCAGAAGTGAGAGAGGGGGAGGCAGGAACAGGATAAAGGCAGCACCACTACCATGGGCAACAGGCACTCCATGCTCTAAGGACTGTAGAACACACTTCAGAATTGTACCTCCAAGGGACAGGGAAGTGAGAGCTTTTATCTACAGACTCCCAGAGCTTATTTGTGAGGGTTGCCCCTGTAGACTCGAAGTCCTCTGCCCTTGGGGGAAGAGCTGCTGAGCCAGCTCTGAGGCACTGAAGAAAATCAAATCTCAGACAGAATAAGAAACAAAGGATGGGTTGAGGGGATATGGGGCAGGGCATCAGCGGTGTCTTGTGCCCCAGCAGGAAAGGGTTCTCCTTCCCCAACAGCACCCATCTCCTCCACCTGGCTGCCGTGACACTGTTCTAGCTAGCCACTGCCCTTGCCCCTGCCTCTGCCCAGGGAGCGCCCTCATGCACAGTCCTTTAGAGGTTATCTGATAATTTCCTCAATGGTGAACGGAGGAAGAACTTGAGAAGCTTAGGAGACTAGGTCAGCTTAAATATCCAACAGAAGGCCAGCTGGACACTGCTCCAGGGGGGGATAGTGCCAGACTGCTGGGTGATCGCCTTTTCCAGTACCAAGGCCACCTTCACCCCATTTCAAATGGACTAATGTGGGCGGGAGGCACAGAGCGGGAGGCGGTAGTCACCACGGGCTGAGACTCACTTCCCGGGAATCGACAGCTGCGTACATGATGTCCATCCAGCCTTTAAAGGTTGCCTGGAAACAAGGAACAGAGGCCACTCAGTGTCTGCCCATCCATCTACATCGGCCTCTGTTTTGATTCACTTATTTGTCTGTTTTTCTCATAGAGCATTGGCCCCCCTGGAGCCAGTTCTGACATGACTCTGATTTTAGTGCCTAGCACACCATAGCTACTCAGGGACTTGTTGTTGAACGAATGCATGAACAAAGGGTGGAGTGCAGGAAGCTGTGGGTAACTGCATGACAAATGTATAAGCAATTGCATTAACACTGAATGAACAAGTGGATGAAGGCAAAGGATGAATGAATGAATGGAAGCATGAATGTTATTGACTGTCATCATCACAAGCATTATCTATCATTACAATAGACTGGAACATAATTTATTACCCTCTAGGAGACGATCTGCAATAGAAGACTGTTCAGTCTGTGTGGCTATACCAGGTCTATTTTGTACAAGTAGTGAATTCTAAGTCATCACCTGATATAGCCCCATGGCAGGCCTATCCCTTTATTCTATTCTATTAGCCCAAATTGGTCTAATTGCACTACTGGGAGATCACACTCATTGGTAGGGCCCTCTAGCCTCATGGTGCAGTCTGTAGGAACAGGGAATAATCTCACTTCACACTGAGTGCTACCCCTTGCAAAGTCTCCACATAGCATCTTCTGGGAGACCCCAGGCCCTCCACTTTATCGAGCAGCCAAAGGAAGAGACACGGTTGATCTCAGGACTCACCACCTGCAGAAGTGCGAGGTAGCCCATTGCAACATTATCAAAGTTGACCTTCACATTGACCCAAAAGAAGCTTCCAGTGTGGTTTTGACGTTCACAGTCAGACATGTTATTCACAGTAGTCCAAGGCACAAGAAGAAAGCCTTCACTGGTCTTGTTGATGCATTTCTGAAACTTCCCTGCGAAGAGGTTCACACCCATGATGCTGAAGATGAGCCAGAAGATGAGGCAGACGAGGAGGACGTTCATGATGGAGGGGATGGCGCCCACCAGGGCATCTACCACCACCTGGGGGGAAAGGCAGAAAGATCTGGAACCCCACCGATGCCACACCCTTCTTGCCCGATCCCAGTTCTTTCTACCCTCACTCGGGCTGCTTCATGAGCCAGTGGAAGCAAGAGAAGTGGGTTAATTAGAGCCATAATTCAGACTCAGAAGACAGAGACACTGGGCAGTGAGGATGGGTTTATACATTCTCTCTAAAGTTCATTCAGGGCAGGTTTCAGTGTCTCTCCTTAGGATTGAGGAGATGGACACACTTACAAGCACATACATACTCATTTAGGGGTGCCAGTGTGTGTTTTGTACTTGCACATACAGACTTCTAGAACTTTGCTTTATTTTATAAACTATATGTTTATAAAATACAGTTTATAGTGTGCTTTGGTCAAGAATCAGTGAAAACTCAAATCCATATTCACAAACTTGTTTATTTGTAAATTAGCAACCTGGAGATAAAATAAAATAAACATCAAGGTACTTCAATCATAAGCTTCTAGCGTTTGTAAAGATACAAGTTAATTTTAAAAGTCCACTTTTGTTTTGAAGGTACGATGTCTTCTTTGAGGCAGTGGTGGAGGAAGAAAGCAAACCTTGCTTTCTGTACCAGAAGACTTTCATAATTATGTGGAAGGGGAGGGGAGAAAATGAGCAGTCCCTCATCCTCCATAAGACAAGGGCCAGACTTGTGAGCATTCCATCCTGAGGAAGACAGTGAGGGCGAGGTGGCGGCTGAAAGCCTTGGATGAGGAGAGGGATGGATGAAAGGAGAGAATCCATAGGACCCAATGACTGTGCTGGGTTGGAGAGAAGATGCATTCCAGTGGGTGGTGACTGAGCTGCTGAGCCGCTGATGTCACTGCATTTAAATGGAGTGTCAGAGGCAAGGCTCATTTGTCATGGAAAGATGAAGAGCTTGGGGTGTTCTGGAGATTTTGGCAATAAGGACAAAAGGCAGGGTGGGGAGATTGAGGTAAGAGATGCTTGTGACGCTGTGAAGCAGGATTGCCTCACTAAGAGCAGGAGAGAGTGAGGTCTGAGTCCCGGTAGATGTGATGTTTGAGGTGAGAAGGGAAGCGGGCTTACAGAGGGACTTGAAGGAGAACTAGGAGAGTTAGGATACTGCAGCACCACCAACGTAACAGCAGAAAGTGGGGACCCCTGAGCTGACCTGTGGGGGTAGGGCCTGGAGCTCAGGGTCAGCAGTATGGAGGGTGTAAAGGGGGAATGGGTACCAAGTGCTGCAGACCAGAGTAGTTAGGAGATAGGTCTTACCCGCATGCCTTCAAATCGAGACAGGGCCCGCAGTGGCCGCAGGGCACGGAGGGTCCGAAGGGCTTTGATGGATGCCATATCAGAATACTGCAGCACCTTCGCTATAAGGCTTGTCAGTGAGACCTGAGTGCAGGCAGAGAGCAAAAGCATCACCCTAGGGTTCCAGAAAGTTGACCCTGGTGGATGGAGACAGGAAATCCCTCCCACTCCCTACTCTGTCAGATCCATCATCCTGGCTCCCACCTTATTCTGAACTCCAACGAGAGGTATAGTGAGAGTCCAATCTCTTCTCTTTCATTAAAAATTTCATTCATCATTTATCTGAACTTTTGGCCAAGAAAATCTCAGTCTCCCACATCGCCACCTCCTTGTATGTAGGTGATCAAGCTCCCAGTGTAGTAAATCAGCCTTCCCTTTCCTCTCTAGAGGCACCAGCCAGTTCCCAACAGCCTTTAAAATTTGATTGACTTTCAGAGACTTGGAGAGATGCTGGCCCTTCATGGGGGTTATGCAGAAAGTCTATCTTGAGGAATATAAAGTGAGGCTCGATTGTACGTGCTGAGAAAAGTGGGGAAGAAAGAGTCCTGGGCTGGGTGGGGTCTAGTTCCCTCTCAACCCTGATATTTTTGTGACCTTGGGTCAGTGCCTTGTTAGTGCAGGTTGTACTTTCAACCTTTGTAAAATGAGGAATCAGACTAAGAGAACTCCGAGGCCCTCACAGCTCTGCAGTTTTCCAGGAAGAGTGACTGGCATGGGGCCAGGAGATTCAGCTTTGACAGATAGCTGAGATATAATGACTGAGTTGTGAGTCCCTGTTGGCTGGTCAGTTTTGCATTTTTTAAAGTGTTGGACCAAGGACTGCAAAGGCACAAACTTACATGGAAAAATGGTCACACCTTCCAGGAACTTTGAAGGTGCCAGGGAGATACCCTATGCATTGGCTTGAGCTTGCCAGAGACTGTGACCCAATCCTGGGAGACCCCCAACTGCACCACGACTGGTGGGCTGAATTCAGGCTCAGCTTATCTTGACAGCTAAGAAGGGATGTCAGAAAGGGAAGGGTTTACACTTGGGTGCTAGAGCCCCAAACGATGCCTGTTCTCTGAATGGTGGCTTATTCCACCAGGACAGAAAACTGGAATGGAAACAACCCCCTTTCTCCAACCAGGCAAGGCTCCAGACACCAGCAGGTGGCACCCAGCTGCCTGGCTAAGTGAGAGCAGGAGGTTTGGGGCCAGTTCCATGCTGGACCCTGTTCAGTCTTTTGCTCAGCCCCTGGGAAGGCTGCCTCATGTGCAAAATCTGCAGTTGGGGCAATTAGGAGCTGGGGCCTCTCCAGCAAAGCCCTCCCATCCAAGCCCAGCTCCATTCCCACTGCTCAAGCCACAAGCCTCCCAACTGGTCTCTAGGCTCCCGTATTGCATCCATCCCATCCATTCTCCTCTGCAAATTTGATTATGATCATGTTTCTCTCTTACTCCCAACCTTCACTGATGCTTTATCATCTCAGGATAAGCTCCAGACTCCTTAGCCTGTATTATATGGCCACAGCCTGCTTTTCCAGTCATATTTCACCCACGTATCCTACCCAAATCAAGTTGTTCCCTAAATGTACCTGTGTCTGTGCCTTTGCCCAGGGTCCTTCCTTAATTAAGATTGACCACCCCCAGTCCTTTTTGCACCTTGTTGCTCCTGCTCATTTTAAGCCTTATATCTAATGCCACCTCCTATATGAAGCCTGCCCAGCAACCCCACCCCCAGAGTGGAAGCAGGTTCATGTCTCTGTGTCCCTAAGACACTAACTATTTCCAGCAGTGCTCACCACATCCTCCCTCATCATATGTTTGTTTCTCTCTGTTGTCCCACCTGCTGGAAGAGTAAAGTATAAACTCCTGGAGATAGGGAATTTTTATTTCTTGGCTTCTATCCCCCCCAGAGCACTTCATAAAACAATCCTATATGCAGTAGTTATTGATATAAATAAGCATTTGATAAATTGAAAAAATAGAGAGAGGCATGTTGGGATGGATGGATGGAAGGAAGGAAAGAAAGAAGGAAGAAATCTTGATGGAAAGTTGAATGATGGTTGGATAGAAGAATGGACTAAATGATACAAAGATGGATATGAGAGTTGAAAGGAAGAATGGAAGAAAGAAAGCAAAGAAGAAAGATAAAATATAAAATCATGGATAGTGAATGAATGGGATGGATGAATTGGGGAAGGATGGATGGCTGGATAAATGATGGACGAATGAAAAGATAGAGAGATGGGTAGAGGAATGGAAGAGATTAGAGAATGATGGAAGGTTGACTGGATGGAAGAATGGGTGGGTGGATGGATGAATGGAAGAAAAAGAGGTGAGTGGACAGATGGGTGGAAGAAAGGAAGGATAGATTGATGAAGTAAAGGAAGAATAGAAAGATGGAAAATGTGTGAACAGAAGGAAAATTGGATGGAAGGTGCTTGAATGAGTGAATAGAAGGTTAGATGACTGGATAGTTCAATAGAAAGACAAGTCAAAAGATAGAAAGATAGAAGGGTTAAGGACAAATTGACAGAGGGATGGAAGGAAGGTTAGGATGAATAGATGGGCAGAAGGGAGGAGGGAAAGAAGAGTGAGAATAGTTGGATGGAAGGAGAGGACTGACAGGATAAACAGAAGAAGTAAACATGAATGGATGTTTGGAAGGAAGGAAAAAGGAAGGGTGAATGGTTGGATAGATGGAAGGAGGGATGGATGGTCAGAAGGAAGAATTAGTAGGCAGATGGATGGATGGATGAGTGGGTGACCACATCAGGGGATCAGGACTGAAACTAGTGAGACCTACTTAGGAGTGACTGCCCCTAACAAGAGTGGGTAGCTGGAATAAAATTTTCCTTTCATTTATGAATAATTATATGATATGCACAAAATTATCACCTGTGACTCAGATTGCAGGCCTCACAGCTAATTCCTGTGGTACAGTGGCCTGATGCTGCTAGCGCACTGGTATCAGGAAAGAAGAGAATTAGGTGCACAGACCTGCTGTGGAGGACCTGCCAACACAGGAGGCTGGACAGAATGTTCTGAACTGGACCCCATCCAGCTTCAGGAGGCAAGCACCAAATACAGACACATTTCCTAACACCTCTGATGTGCAGACCTTGGCACCAGTGGCTGTGGGAGTGTGGGAAGCAGAGGCAAACATAGCACGTGCCTCCCCCACCTGCAGGGACCCTCAGACGTGCAGCAGTGAACAAATAGCTCAGGCAGCCATCCTGAAATGCCAAGACTGCAAGGGCCTGGATAGATAGAGGACTGTATGGTTAAGAGGAAGAGGAGCTCTCTCCGGGCTTTGGGGGCTAGGAGAGCTCTTAGGAGATTTTCCTGAGGATGGTCTCCTCACACCTTTGAGGAATCTCAAGTTTAATGTGTGGGAGGCACTTGGTAAATCCCCTAATGCAGGGCTAGTGGCCACAGGTTCATCTGAACACATGAGCTCCAGCCCATCACCTCTCCAAAGGGACTCTTTGCCCCTTTTAGTGCCACTGGGGAGACACCAGTGGTTTAAGCTCAGTGGTTCTCAATCCTGTCTACACATTGGACATGTCCAGGGGCTTTTACAAAATACTGATGCATGGACTCCACCCAGGACCAGTAAGACCCCAATCTCTGGGAAGAGTAGTGTTTGTTCACTCTGTTCTTAAGAGCTTCCCAAGTGATTCTAAAGTGCAGCCAGGGCTGGGGATCATTGAGTCAGTGGGAGGGCAGGTTCTCTGTGCCAGGAAGTCCTCAGCATCCCTAGGTCTAGAAGCCCTGACAGTGGATGCAAGGTCATGTGCCATCTTGCTTTGGATGTAAAATACAGAGGTAGTAAGTGGTCTTTCTGGATGGAGACCTAGGAACTGAAGACTCACCTGAGTGTCGCTGTTGTGTTGGAATCATGTACTGCCTGGATCTTACCTGGATCACAGGTATGCAGGGTTATTCTCAGACCCCTTGCTAAGACTTCTCTTTGGAGTCACCCTTGAAGGCCAGGCCTCCAAGCTTCCTTTGCGTTAGTTGCAGCCATCAGCCAGGGGAAAGGACCCCAAAGCCCACAAGTGCCCACTGAGACACTCACGTTCACGATGAGGAAGTCCAGCCAGCACCAGGCATTGGTGAAGTAACTTTTAAAGCCATAGGCCACCCATTTGAGCAGCATCTCAAACACAAAGATAAACGTGAACACCCTGTCGGTGTACTCCAGCAAGGCCTTCACCGTGGGCTTCTGGTCAAGGTAAAAATCTTCAAAGGCCTGGAAGGAAAGGAGCAAAATGGTAGGCGGCCTAGACCCACAGCACTGGGGCCCAGGGACAGGGAAGGACCCAGTCAGCCCCTGAGAGAGCTTTGGTAACCAGTTTGCCTGCATCTTTTTTTTTTTCTCTGCTCTGGGAGGTAGGGTGGGGTAGTGGAGGAGGCCCTGTGAGATACAAATGAGGACTTCCTCGGAGCCAACAAGGACACACAGCCCTGCTTATACTTTGCAGGGGAACTGAACACAAGTGAGAAAGGAAACCTTCTCTAATTGGATTTTGGAAGTGAACCAAAGGGACTGCTAACAGTGACTTAGTTTAAAAATAAAAGCAACAAAGGATGTTCGTGAAAGTGAAAGTAAGACTCACCAGTGAACTCTGAAAAAGAATGCTGCATTTCATTGGTAATCAAGGAAATTCAAATGAAGAGAAGATGCCATTTTTCTTTTATCAGATTGACGAAGAGGAAAGGGCATGGGTGGGAGTGGATGGTGGGGGGGAACCCCGCAGTCAGTTTGGCTGTGGGGAATCAGCTACTCTCATATACAGCTGGCCGGAGTGAAAACTGGTTCAGTTTTTGGGACCCCAACTTGGTAATATGACTCAAAGCTTTTAGAAATCCAGCAATTCTGCCTTCAAGAATGTATCCTAAGGACACTAGATGTTGTTGGTGTCCCACCTAGATCCTGTTTAAGGAGCCAGTATGACCATCCCCAGCTGCTGTGAACGTTGGTTGCTAAAGGCTGGTGAATGCCCCTGTTGCCTGAGGACACGTCCCTGGGCTGAAGGGAAGTGCCTCCGCCTTAGGAGACTATATCACCCCTCTGGGGGCAGCCGCAGCCAGTGTCTGACCATCCCCTTGCCTCAAGGTGGGACTGTCCCGTGAGGCCCTTTATGCTTCAGAGTTCCTGTGGGATCAGGCTGAGGCTGGGCTTCATGGGAACCCATGTCTTTTCCCAGCTCCATTCCCTGTTCTGTCCTACTTCCTTCACATGCTCCAGCTCAAAGCACACCCTCCACAAACTGCACAAGAATTCCTACTTCTGGTTCTACTTCTAAAGCTAGACCTAAGACGGGAAACAAGCCAACGTTTCCAAAGGAGTGCGCATAGGATATTCAATGCTTATTAGGAGTGAGTTTGGGGGTTAGTTACATTGCAGCCATTTAATGAGGTAGGAGGACCATATTACTGAGAAAATTTACTGAGAAATTACAGAATGCAAAAATGTGGTTTCCGTTTTGTAATATTTATGTGTTACATGCATAAGAAAGATGGGAAGGAAATGCACCAAAATGTTTTCAAAGTGAGATTCTCTTTGAGTGATAGGAAAATGGGTGATATTTTTTCTTTGCATTTCCCCATAATTTCCAAGTATTTTTTTTCCCTTTACTTTGTCAGATAAAAACTCATGTTATTTCTTTTTTAAACGTACTCAAAGTAAAAGCATAAGGAAGACTAAATTTGGTGCCAGCCAGTTCAGTCCCTTGGGGAAGGAGATGGAGAGGGGAGGGAGAACACTGGGGTGGGGCCAGCAGCTGGTTAAGGATGTGAGCTCCCTGCCGGGAGGGGAGGGCAGGGGAGCAGCAGGGGTGTGTGGAGAAGGGGAGTAGAGGGCCAAGGGAAGGAGGTGCTGAAGAAAGCACTTAGTCCTCATCAAATGATTGAGGTTATCATTTGCAGGATAGAGGAAGGGCAGGTGTGGAGAATGCACTGCCCAACCTCCCTTTGCCCCGCAGTGTGGCCTCTGCACTCAGGACTGTGCTGAGACTGCTATTCTAGGGGGGCCGTCACCACCCTGTGCCAGGGCAGTGGGCACCATCAGACGCTGCCACCCCCCCTCCAAGATGGCAGCCCAGCCTGCTCTGTGAGACTCCTCTCCCTCAGCTTTGTGCCCTTGCTGGCCTAGCTTTCCTTCCACCTCTCAGATCAAACTTTCTCACCTACCTTTGCTCCTCCCTAAGGCTGAGACAACACCCTGAGCAGTTTGGGCTCCCTTCCTGGGAAATATGGCATTTAAGTGGGTGCCCAGATGGTCAGCAGATTGTTTTCAGGGAGTAAATGGCACACAGGGAGCAAAAGGCAAGTGGAAACACTGGAAACCGTGAATCAAGAGAGTGGGATGCTAGTCCTCCCTTTAACTAATGAGCTGGGAGCCTGGGCAGGTACCTCCGTGTCTTTAGGCTGTGACGTCCTCATCCATAAAATGTGGACAGCCAAGGATGAGTCCCTTCCTGTGTCTACGTCTACCTTGGTTCATTGGGAAAATTAGTTGAGACTGTGTAGTGAGCCTACGCCATGGTGCAGAGAGAACATCCTTCCTTGTCCTACAAAGCTCGACACCCAGCAAGGGGCTTAGGAAGTGTCTCTTAACTCAGAATCTAGAGGACTGTAAGGCCTTGTTATTCAAAGTGTGGCCTGTGGACCAGGGTCAGCATCACGTGGGAGCTTGTTGGAAATGCAAATTCTCAGGCCCCACCCCAGATCTACTGAATCAGAATGTGCATTTTAACAAGTTCCCCGGGTGATTAAATTTTGAGAAGTGCCGTTGTAATGATTTGCCATGCACTTTGAGTGAGTGACAGCAGTACTTGCAAGCGGCTTGTTAGGGCAGGGAAGGATGGTCCTTTTCGTACTGGGCCCTCAGAAAAGGGCAGTGTGTTGGGAGATCAGAAGGTGGAAAATCAGGGGCTTTGGGATCAAATGAAGGCAAAGTTAGGTTTTCCTACTGACAAGCTGGGTAATCTTGGACAAGTCCCATAAACCCTTTGAGTGTCAGTTTTCCCAACAATAAAGTGGGATGTATACACTCACTGCTTGAAATCCAAGCAGCCAGGTGTAACAGGCCATGACACGGGCCCCTCAAGCACCTACCATGCCCTCTGCTAAGAGGAGTCCTCGTGCTGGGCTGCAGCTCGCCTTCCAGCCACACGTTGGGGACTTTCAGCCCAGGAATCAGGGGAACCCACTGCTGCAGCTCCAGGGCCTTTGGTGGTGGAGACCCCACCTGGAGGGCTTTGTGGCATGGAACCCCTACCTCCGCTTACCAGCGCTCCACTGCTGAGCAGGATCATGAAGATGATAAAGCTCTCGAACCAGCTGTGCTCCACAATGACGTAGCAGGTCTTGCGCACCTGCCAGCCCATGGCCCATGGAAACTTGGAGCTGTTCACTTTGCAGCAGGGACAGTGGCGAATGCAGCCTGTGGGGAGAGGGGACTGATGGTGAGCGATGTCCCACTAGTAAAGGAGGCATTGTTTTGACTCCAGCCCTGAAGGGAAACCACTCTGCAGGGAAACCCACTTGCCGCTATTTTGGAAAAGAATTTTTTCCTGGAATATGAGAGAAGTGGGGTCACTTTCAGGTGGTCTCTCCATCGTGCCCTTCAGGTGTCCCTCTCCACCACTGGTCTTGCACACTCTCACCTCCTCCCAAGCATCTTCCTCCCTACAGATGATAGCATAGCCCTTATCCTTATCCCACCCTTTCTGGAGCTTTGACAAGACACGGGGCCTGAGCCTGGGGGTGTCTGAGGGGCTATGCCTTGAGCCTGTGCTGAACTGGGGGGTCTCCACATGGCTGGAATGGGGCCTGGGGGCAGCCCAGCTCAGGGTCACGTGAAAGTGGAAACTCAATTAAGTGGTTTCTTTGTTTAATTATTTAGGCCACACTTACTTTCATAGCATGAACTATATGTTTATTCACTATTGCACAGATATCTATTGAGAATATAACAGGCTTCACTGTTCTAAACATTGAGGAAAAAGAAGAGTAAGATGCAGGTTCTGCCTTTAAGGGTCACAGAGGAGATGCAGGGACACAGGTGCATCATGGCCCTCCTCTGGGTCCTTTTATGTCCCAAGTCAAGAGTTTATGGTGGTGGCTACCTTTTCCCTTTCAACCTCAAGAGGGCTGGTTTATAACTCAGTGAGGTGTTTTCGAGGGTGATGAGGAAGGCAGAGCATCTGTTTGCCATGTCTGATGTGGCATGAGATGCAGATCCCACCAGTCAGCTGCTGCGAGTCTGGCATCTGTGTTTGATGCTGGGCTCTCAAGCTTGGGAGTGAGGAGCAAGGGGCACTGCTTGCCTGTCTCCCCTAGACCCCAGGCCAGAACCCTGGACACAGAGGTGACCAGATGAGTACTTGTTGCGCTGGATTCTGGCCCTAATGAATGTCAAGTGGAGGAGGTCTGTGGCTGCCACTCTACCTTCTGTGAAGCAGTCATCTGGCTCATCGAGGTCATCCGCCAGCTCAGGGATCTTCCTCAGGATCTCCCCAAGATCCAGGCAGTCCACAGTGCTGCCTTCTGAGGAGCTCGTGTCGTCCACTCCCTGCAGGGCAGAAGCCCCGGCAGTGAACCCAGCTCTCTGAGGGGCCCAGTGAATCTGCACACTGTCACCACAGGTCCGACTGGCTCAGAGCTCCAAGATGCAGAGAGAGCCCCTCAGGGCTGGACCCACCACGGCGTCCCTTCTGTTTTGGTGCCTTGCCAGCTGAGCCCCAGAACAGTCATGCTCTCTGAAGAGCCCCAGAGGTTCAGCTGTGTGAGGCTTTAAACCTCCAGGCCCCTGATGGAGGGCTGGCGATGGCCCGAGACACAGTAATTACACCCATAAAGACTCTCAGCCTTCACTGGGCTTGAATATTTAATCATGGAGCAATGCTGCAGGGGCCCTGTTGCCCTCCTGGCAGCTTCAGCCCTATAATGTCTCCAGATGAATTCAATTAGGAGCTGAAGCTGCTCTCATATTAGTAAACCTGATCGCTTGACTAATGGACCCAAATGGTGGGGTGGGTCCCCATCTGTCACCCTCCCCACCCTCCCTGCCTGGCTAGGGTCATGGACAAAATCAAAACAAAAACAAAAACAATCCCCAGCGGTAGTGTACTGAAAACACCGAGTAGAGAAAACTAGCCAGGGGAGTCCTTAGAATGCTCAGCAGAAACATGTTCTCCACGTGTAGAAGATGGCAACCCTCACCCAACTGGAACCAAGAGGCTGATGTTCACCCAGAGCCCTCAAATCCCTTCTCATCCCACCCTCTTCTCTCACCCCGCTGGGTCAGCCTTGCCCAGAGGCACACAGCCAGTGGCTGGCACTCCTCAAGCTGATGGGCTTGATAACTTTGGGATGAATTATGTCTTCCTTATCTTTGCTTACCCGGTGCCTGTCACCATCGGCACTCAGTGGCTAGGTGTCAAGTTAACTTCTTGCATTTAATACTGTGCTATTACAGATGCTAAATCTTTAGAGATACCTCTTTCAATGTAGCTTGTTTTCTTTAAAGATTTGTAATGAAACCACCAAGTTTATTTTTACCTCTTATAAGATCTTCTTCCTGCTCAGTCTATGTAAGTCTGTCAGTACAGCACTCAGTACAGATAGCCTCTCCCCAGCACCAGTCTGCTTTTGGCCCGAGAAGACAGTGTGGACAACAGAAAGCGGGGGTGGGAGGTGGGAGATGGTCACAGGGAAGACTTCCTCACCCACAGCAACTCCGACTTTTATCTGCTGGCTCTGAAAGATACTTAACTTTCTCTGTGCACTGTCTTTTGTTTCCTTTTTTCTTGGCTGTCATTTTCTGGGCACTTATTCCATTTCAGGCAGGAGCTAAACATTTGACAAGCAGCATCTCACTGAAGCTTCAAAAGAATGCTACCAAGTAGCCATTACCACTTAGCTTCCCAGATGGAGACACGGAGGCTCAGAGAGGTTGAGGAACAGGTCCTCGGTCCCCCAGTCTATGGAACCTCATTCTTCCCGGTGAAATCATGCTGATTAGCCCACAGGTTTGGAAGGACTTTAAAAATTCCCAAGATGAGACATGAGCCTCCACAGTTGAGCGTAGTCTGGAATACCCCATGCCCAGCCCTATCCTCCAGTCCCCTCCATCCCACTGGTCATTGTCCGGCAGGCTGTTTAACCTCTCCAGGAAGCTCACATACCTACCTCTGTAGGGCCCTGAGCAGGAGCCTCGTCTTTCAACTTCTCACCTAGGTGTGGAGCCAGGTCCTCAGAGGACATTCCAGAACCTGAGCTCCTGGGTGGCAGGTGGTCCTCATATCTCCCGACTTGTTGCCGCTGCTCCTGCTAGTGAGAGAAAGCCCCAACTTGGGTACCTGTGCCCACCCTCAGCTAAGCAATTCTAACTTTGAAGAGTCATCTGCCAGAGCCAAGGACCTAACATATGCAACGAACATACATACATACAGCCAGATAGATCTGTGTGTAATATCTCGTGTCATTACTTACAAGTTGTGTGACACTAGGCAAGTTATTTAACCTCTCTTATTTTCATTTTTCCCATCTGAAAACTTGAGAAGGCAAGATCTACTTCATTTGGTTATTTTGATGACTAAATATGTTCATACTTGTGAAGCACTTCGCAAGCAGTGCTTGGCTCCATAGATGTTAGCCATGATCATTATCACTTGTCCAGGGGTCAGAGTGGTAGTGAACTTTGCCCTCTGGAGACCCCAAGAACCCCCAAAGTAATTGAAAATGACTCTGAGTGGAGACAGCATCACAGAGTTTATGTCCTTTACTCTGGGGATGGTGACGCCCTGCCCTCGGCTGTCACCCAGACAAAGGCATGTAAAATATGGCAGCTGATAACAGCAGCTGCTGGAACACAAGAGCAGTGACAGCTGCGAGGGACGGAGGCTAGGGAAGAGCTACAGACTCAAAGCACAGCTGTCTGAGGCCACTTAGTGGCCTGGCCAGCAGTGCTCTGTCCCCGGGTCCCACAGGGACCCCTGCCTTCCAACATTGTGGAGACGTGCATGCCCTGAGTCGTTGAGAAGAGGTTAACGAGGGTTGATTTATCAGCTTAAGGTAGAAAGGAACTATGCAAAGCATTTAAAAAAATATATATTACCCAAAAATATGCTTCAAATTCTTTGGTGCCAAAGGAACAAGTGTCATTTCCCTGTGACATCCCCTGTCGGGAAAAGCTGGATGAATGAGTCACATAATGATCAGGAGTTTTTAGGCTGCTGGCGAAGATGAGATGAGACTTGCTCTTGGACAACATCCTGTTCTTAGAGCAATCTTATTAGCACCTCCTGCACAGAGACTGGGTTGGGTGGAGCAAATGGGGCAGCTATATGAAAGACAATTTCAAGCAACTCCAAGTGGCCTGGGGCTCAAGCAATGCCCCTGCTCCCTGCTTGCCTGGTGAATTCTGACCCTTTCTTCCAGGCTCTGATTAAATGTCACCTCCTCCAGAAAGCTTGGCATGGCCTGTGCTTCCTTATGTGAAGGGGTCTCATGCCGGGCTTGCCTGGGGCTCTTCAAGGCTGTGCCAGCCCTGAGGTTGGAAAACCTCTTCATCAAAATTTCCCTACTGCCACTTGTCACTCCAGCCCTAAGTCCCCACCCTGCTTCCTGTGGCTGTCCCGTGGGAGAATTCTCACCTGCCCTTGGGGGATCACTTCCTGCTGGGTACTCTGAGCATCCTCCTCACCATCATCCTCCAAGTCATCGAGGTCAGACTCGCCCTCGGCAATGGGCACAGAGACCCATATGTTAGGATTGGTGATGAAGTCACTGTGGTCATCCCTGGGGCCTCCGGGAGCCAGGAGCCCTCCAGGGCTCCCCGCAGCCGTGTCAGCAGTAATGTGGTTCTCAGCTTTGGAGGTGGAGAGTGGGAGTTTCACCACCAGCTGGGGCTCTGCCTTGGGCCGGGGGAGCAAGAAGGGCCAGCTGAGGAAGCTGCAAAGGGCCTTCTTGATGCGCCGGCCTAACACCTGGATCCTCGCTAGGGCCACCTGCAGGTTGTTCACCTCCCCATCGTCCTCTGGGGCTGTGAGGTTGTCGGTGCTGAAGGAGTTCAGCAGCAGGGCAATGAACAGGTTAAGCACCTGGAGAGAAGGAAAGGAAGATCACTCAATCGATGATCTGACCCCCTCCGTGGCCCACCAGGTCAGCAGCTGGGTGGCAGGACAGGCACACTGGGGCCTCTCCCTGCCCACCCAAGATGCTTTCCTTCTTGGGGGAATAGACATTCTGACAGCAACTGAGAGGAGCCTCGGGGATGCCCCAAGCAACTTGCTTCACGTGGACAAGGCTTGGAAGTACATTCCCCACCATAGTACTTGGAAGTACTTGGAAGTACATCACCCCTGCTGAGCAAAGGGACATTCAGGGACAACAGAGAGGAGCAGGCATGGGCCTGCCCAGGACCACCCTCATCAGCCATACCGTGGTTTCTATTGCTCACTCTGGAATCCTGGGCACATCTCCTCTCTGCTTCCAACTATGTGTCCTTCGGGACCCCCTACCCGTCAGAGTGGTTGTGAAGAGGAAATGGCACAAGGATATAAAAGTGCTCGGAAAGGCAAACTTCCTGCCTCAGGGTCAGGGACCTCTGTGACACTGCAGGGATGGGGAACTCAGCCTGGAAGAAAGGAGTTTTGTCCAGCCCCCTACTCGGGAGAGCAGGCAGAAGGCACCTCTGGCTCAGGGACCCTGTTGTGAAAGACTTTGAAGAGTCTGGATTTGTTTTTTCATCCTCTTTCTTGGTTTAGCTTTCTCTTATCTGTAAAACTCTTATGGGAAAAGAATTCAAGTTGGTTGACTTCCAAGGCAATAAGAAAGGGGCTCCTGCAAGACATGGAAGCAACCCAAGTGCCCATCAATAGACGACCGGCTTAAGAAGATGTGGTCTATATATACAATGGAATATTACTCAGCCATAAAAAAGAATAAAATACTGCCATTTGCAACAACATGGATGGACCTAGAGAATATAATGCTTAGTGAAATAAGTCAGACAGAGAAAGAAAATTACTATATGATATCACCTATGTGTGGAATCTAAAAAATAATACAAATGAATTTATATATAAAACAGAAACAGACTCACAGACATAGAAAACAAACTTATGGTTACCAAAGGGGAAAGGTAGGGGAGAGGGATAAATTAGGAGTATGAGATTAACAGATACAAACTACTATACATAAAATAGATAAGCAACAAAGATTTACAGTATAGCACATGGAATTATACTCAACATCTTGTAATCATCTATAATGGAAAAAAACCAAATCGCTATTCTGTACATCTGAAACTAACAATATGGTAAATCAACTATACTTCAATTAAAAAAAAAAAAGGGGGTTCCTAAAAATAACACCCTCCCCTCACCCTGGTCAAGGCTGGGAGAGCAAAGGCACCCAGAACTTGAGGGAGTGGAGACAACTGAGGACAAGGAGCCAGACTGGGCCAGAGAAGGGGTGCTGGGGCCAATTGGGAGAAAGGCCTCCAGAGGGGCTCCCCGCAAACCTGAGAGTGGATTTTGTTATTGTCATGGCATTGGATGTTGTCCAGGATCCAGCTCCTCTCCTTCCTCTTCTCCCATTGTGCCTCCCCTCCTGCTCCTAGCTAGAACCTACGTAACTCTACTCCCCCTCACCCCCAACAGAAATACCTTCTGAGAACCCCAGAATGGGGAAGGGAAATTTTCCTTCAACAACTAACAGCTACCATTTATTGACTTCCTGCCTTGGTCCAGAAACTGCACTAGGCAATTTGTGTATGTTGTTCCTGTAATTTAATTCTCCCAGTAAGCCCATAAGTAAGCACTATTTTCTTGATTTTAAGGAAATTAAAGCTTGGGAGATTGTCTCTTGTGCTGGGTCACCCAACTTTACTAGAGGTGGAGCTGGGATTCTACATCAGGTCTTTCCTGCTCTGTCATATGGGCTTATTCCAGCTGCTTCCCAACAGATATTTATGTGTCCTGTACAACTTGGAAAAGTGTGAAGACTTTTCAGTCAGGGAGGTACAATGTGGGCAAGACATGTGCAATGTCAAACTTTCTAGGATAATATGGAAGTCTCCTGCATTGCCCATGCACTCACCACCAGGTTGCCCAGCACCATAACCGTCAAGAAAAGGATGAGGCAGATGGACTTCTGGCCGACTTCCATGCAGGCCCACATGTTCTCAATCCACTCTCCACAGAGGATCCGGAAGACGATGAGGAAGGAGTGGAAGAAGTCGTGCATGTGCCAGCGTGGCCATTCTTCGTTAGGTGCTGAGATTTTGCGCCGGTTGTCACGGTAGTTGTCCCCGAGGAGCTGCTTGCCAACCAGAGCAAAGACGAAGACAATGATGGCCAGGATGATGGTGAGGTTCCCCAGAGCCCCCACCGAGTTGCCGATGATCTTGATGAGCGTGTTTAAGGTCGGCCATGACTTGGCCAGCTTGAAGACCCGCAGCTGCAGAGAAACAGAGACCGTGTCAGGTCCTGGTGGCTGCTTCCATCACCTTTCATCTCAAGTCTTGGCCAGAAACAAAAAAAGCACAAGGTAGCTCATTCCATCAATGTGGGTTGATCCCGGGAAGCTGCTTTCAAAGACCTTTCTTCATATGTCACCAGTTACTCAAAAATATGACCAACTCTATATGGTCCCTATGTACTACTAATGTGCTCCACTGACTGTGGCAAAGTCAGGGGTCTCATATTGGGGTGTTGGTCGTGTGACGTGTACTCTGTTCTATAGCCACAAGCCTCCTGAATGTAGATCTATTCTATGGGGTGGAGTGGGGTATGATGGAGCTCATAAATGTGTGAGAAGAGCCCACCTTTGACCTGAAGAGAGGCTAGCTTCCTGCAGGTAGGGCACAACCCACTGCATTTGAGAGGTATTGGCTACCCATCATCTTGGGGCATTTCTCATCCTGAGGCCTTGGACAACATCTTTTACCCCCACCATCTCTGAAATGGCAAGTATCTGTGATTTCATGAACCTGGGATTCATATGTTTATTTAATTGACCAACCAATCTACCTACTTTGTTGGACACCAGCCATGCACATACATAGCACTGTACTAGCCTGTGAGGTATATGGAGAGAAGTCTGTGGACTCCTGTCCTCATGGAACTAATGGTTTAGTTGCAGAGATAAGGCAAAGACCCAGAAAGTCTTCACTGTAAACCCAAATGTGCTAAGTCCCACAGGAGAACAAAAGCACCATGCATAAAGATGCCTAAACATTTAAAAAATACATTTGTGTGGTTCTCTAATTTGTTAGAAAGAAATATGTGAGCTCAGCTGTCATGGGGTATTTATGGAGCCCTTACTAAGAGCCAGGCACTGGCCAAGGAGCTGGGATGCTGTGCTGGACACAGTAGCAGCAGTTTTATCACCCAACACAGCAATAAGTCCCAAGGTTTAATCCTCTTATGCAGGAAGCTCCATACATATTTTTCTTTGTGATGGAGGCGGTCTGTGTTCACCTTAGATCTAATCTGGAACTTACTTTAATGAGGATGCTTTACTTTTGGAATAGAATGCAAGGTAAGTCTAACATCTGCCTTCTACTGAGGAGGTCACCACTTGGTGATGAAATGGGCCTCGAACTTGTGAAGAATATCAGAAGATGGAGTAATATGATAGACTATCTTGGGTCCCCCTTGGGTTCCCCTTTCCATCAAAAGTTACTAAAAATGCTAGATAATAAAATCTTAAGTGCATTAATGATCTGTCAATAAAGTAAGTAATTCTTTAGCCAAAAATTAAATAACTACGGGAATTCAGAGATATAAACAGATTGCTGAAGTCAGCTTTTCTCTGAAGACATTTGCAAAACTGATGAATCTGAGCATAAGTTTTAATGGTCTCATGAGGCACAGCAATCAGGAAACACATCCCAGGGCTGCCTAAGGTAGACAGTATAACAGGAATTTCTCCCACCATTAAGGCGAGATCCCATAAGAAATATCTCTCAAGACAAGGGCATGGGACTTCCCTGGTGGCGCAGTGGTTAAGACTCTGTGCTCCCAATGCAGGGGCCCGGGTTCGATCCCTGGTCAGGGAACCAAATCCCACATGCATGCCACAACTAAGAGTTCTCATGCTACAACCAAGGAGACAGCGAGCTACAACTAAGGAGCCCTCCTGCCGCAACTAAGACCCGGCACAACCAAATTAAAAAGAAAAAAAAAGATAAGGGCAAATTGAACGGCAAATTTTAGATAAAACTGAGAGAGGTTACTGCCAGAAGGCACTCACTGAAAGAAATTCTAAATGATGCACTTCAGGCGGAAAGAAAGTGATCCCAGAAGGAACGTATTATGTGCAAGAATGGATAAACAGCAAGGAAGCGCTAAGTATGAGAGTGAATCTAAACAAACATTGAATGGACACAACAGTAAAGTTTCACGGGGTAGGGCAGAGACTGGCTATATGGTCACCATTCACTTTTACTCCTCTCAGACACAAAGGAAGACTGTTTTCCCACTTTACTTGCAAATAGTTGAGGTCATATTATTGGGTTCTGGCTGATGGAATGGAGATGGAGACAGAAGTAATGTACACTACTTTCAGGCAGAGCCATAAAACATCATGCACTTTCTCTTCCCCTCCTATGGCCACCATGGAGGCCACCCATTGAAGATGGTGGTGACATCACACCATCCTGAGTCATTGAGTCACTACTTGGCGCAGACAAACCAGGAGAGTTTCCCAACCAGCACTGAATATGCTGTAAACATAAACCTCTATTATGTTAACTCACAGATTTAGAGATTGTCATTACAACTAGTTGTACTTCTCTTGAGTAATGTAGAAATTGGTACTTTGCAGAGAGCCATTTCAACACATTGGATATGTGGCACTGGCTTAGTGATCACATGGTGTACAACAAGGAAACTGATAGAAGAATCCTTGGAAAGTGTTGATCTGTGTTGCAGGGGCAAAACGATGGTCTGCAATAATTCTGGGGCAGATCATGAACCAGTAGCACTAGGCAAAGGGTCTGTAAAACAGAACCTTAGTATCATGTGTCAGTTGTAGTTGGTTACGTTTGTCAAGACATTACAAGAAAGAGATGAGTTCAGGGAATATTTGGTTGATTGATAAGAAATAAAAGGAAATAGAATCCAGAAGTTTAATGTATAACTGAGTCACTTTGCTGTACAGCAGAAATTAACACAACATTGCAAATCAACTATACTTAAATAAAATAAAATAATCCAGAAGTTTAGAGTCTTGAAGGTTTAGGGAAGTACATTGCTTTAGATCTCAAAGAGTGAGCAATGGGATTAAGTCTTTATGAGTTCAAGACCAGTTAAATTTTTCAATGAAATGAAGCACATCTTAGCAAAGATGCTATTAATGGCGTAGCCACCATTTGAGGCAGAGAGAGGCAGGAGGACAAGAGAGCAAAGAAACAAAGCAGAACTGAGAACATTGTCATAGAAAGCACTCTGGATGTATAACACACACAGAGGTCTGAAACCATCTAAGTTTTGAAGGAATTGTATTGCAAAAGAAACCATGAGCCCTGACTAAAAAAGCCTTTGACTGTGTAAACTTTGCCATCTTTCCACAAGCAGGAGGCAAGCTTTGAAGGTTGTACAGGCCTTCAGATATGGCACAGTCACTTCTAGAAGGAGTCCCACCTAGAGCTGACTGGCTTGCATCAGACTATGACATGAGTGAGGAATAAACCTTTATTGGGCTAAGCTACTGAATTTTCAGAAGTGTTTGTACAAATCTGGAATTATTTATCATCAATTAAGTCATATAGCTTTTAAAAACAAGATAAAATTAAAATAATTAACACGATAGTAAGTTGGGAAGGGGTAACTGGAATAAAAAGTTGTCCTGAAAAGTAAAGATTTTAGCTAACTTTTGACTTTAAGTTAACAATACATGCTGTCATTTCTAAGGTAACCACTCAAAGAATAGAAACAGAGTATTTAGTTTCCAAACCAATAAAGGAGGAAAATGGAACAAGGAAAAACAAACAGTCCAAAATAAATCAAGAAGAGAGAGAACAAAAATGCTACAACAGAGGAAACAAATAGAAAACCGAGAATATAATGATAGACACACATCCAAATATATCAGTATTCACAATAAAATAAGTAGACTAAATGCTTTGGTTAGAAGACAAAGAGTGGATTGAATAAGAATCCAAAATCTGACTGCATACTATTTACAGTAGACACATAACAACCTTAAAGATATGCAAAGGCTGGAAGTAAAAGGATAGATAGAGATATATCAGGCAAATTCCAAACTAAAAGAAAACAAAGTTGTTTAATTACTACAGGCAAAAGAGACTTTTAAGGCAAAAAGCATTTCTAGGGATAAACAAGGTCAATTCTCACTGATAAAAGTTTCACTCCACTGGGAAGATATAATAACTTAAAATATGTATGCATTTAATAACATAGCCTCCAGATAGAACCGTAAGGAGAAACATCATGCCATAATCATAGTGAAAGATATTTTTATACACTACCATCTCAGTAATTGCTAAAACAAGCAGGCAAAAATAAGCAGGGATATAGAATATCTGGACTACACAATGAACTTTCTCTACCCAATGGATATATATGCAGAGTATTGCACCATACAACTGCAGAAGACGCATTCTTTTCAAGTGCATAAGGAACATTTTCACTATACTGAGCCAAAATGAGATTATCAATAAATTTCAAAGCATTAAAATCATACAGTGTATGTTTTCTGAGTATAATACAATTAAGCTAGAACTCAATGGCATAAAGATAACTAGAAATACCACATACATTTCAAAATTAAGAACCATGCTTCTAATTAACCTTTGAGTCAAAGAATAAATCAAATTTGAAATTAGGAAATATTTAGAACCAAACAATAAGGAAAATTCTGGGGCTTCCCTGATGGCACAGTGGTTTAGAATCCGCCTGCCAATGCAGGGGACACGGGCTCGAGCCCTGGTCCGGAAGGATCCCACATGCTGTGAAGCAACTAAGCCTGTGCGCTGCAGCTACTGAGCCTGCGCTCTAGAGCCCACGAGCCACAACTACTGAAGCCTGCACGCCTAGAGCCTGTGCTCCGCAACAAGAGAAGCCACCGCAATAAGAAGCCCGCACACCACGACGAAGAGTAGCCCCCACTCGCCGCAGCTAATGGAAACCTGCGCGTAGCAACAAAGACCCAATTCAGCCAAAAATAAATAAATAAATTTTAAAAATAAATAAATAAAATAAGGAAAAATCTACATATTAAAGCAGTTCTTAGAAGGAAATTGAAGTCTTCAATGAATATATTGGAAAAGGAAATAGGCTGAAAATTCCAACCTAAGAAGTTAGTAAAGAATAAAATATGTGGAATGTAAGCTGCAGTTAAGATAAGATGCAGGATTAACTGAAATAGAAAACACCAATGAAGTAGAGAGGATCGACAAGCTAATAGATGGTTCTTTGAAAAGACATTAAATTGACGATCTTTGGCGAGACTAATAAAAATAGATAAAAGAAAGCACAAATGACTATTTTTAAAGAAAGAAAAGGATAACATAAGTACATGTGATATGGAGCATTAAAATGTAACAGCATAGCATATACAACTTAGTGTCAATAAAATTAAAAATTTAGATAAGAAGGAAATTTTTTTAGAAAAATAATAACTTACCAAAACCAATTCGAGAAATTGAAAATCTGAGTAGTTTCACAGCCATTAAGAAAATTAAATCAGTAATGAAAAATCTTGACTTGCAGATGGCTTAATTAGTGAATTCTACCAAACTTACAAGAAACAATAATTCCAGTCTTACCCAAAGATTGGGTGTAGAAGAAGAGGAATGTTCCTCACTTCTTTTTACGGAGATTAGCATAACCTTGATGCCTAGATACTAAAACCTAGCAAGGACAATGCAAGTAAGGAAAATTACAGGCCAAATATTACTGATCAATACGGAGGCAAAATTTTTTTTTAATTATTAGCAAACTGAATCTTCCAATGTATAAAAAGTGTATCACGATCAAGTTGGGTTTATCCCAGGAATGCAAAGTTTATTTAACATTAGAAAATCAATTAGTATAATTCACTGCTTTAACAGATTAGAGAAAATCATGTGATTACCTTAATCATGCAGAACAATTGTCTGATAAAATTAAACATCCGTTCATGATTAATATTCTTAACAGAAGAGAACTTCCGGGCTTCCCTGGTGGTGCAGTGGTTGAGAGTCCGCCTGCCGATGCAGAGGACGTGGGTTCGTGCCCCAGTCCGGGAGGATCCCACATGCCGTGGAACGGCTGGGCCCGTGAGCCATGGCCGCTGAGCCTGCGCGTCCGGAGCCTGTGCTCCGCAACGGGAGAGGCCACAACAGTGAGAGGCCCGCGTACCGCAAAAAAACAAAAACAAAAACAAACAAACAAAAAAGAGAACTTCCTAAACTGATAAAGGAGTTTTTAAAAAAATCTTCTTAAAAAACCTGCCACAAATATCAGACTTGCTGAAATACTGAAAGCATTTTCTCTGAGATCAGGAAAACAGCAAAAATGTGTGCTATTAACACATCTTTTCTACAGTGTACTGGATGTCCTAACCAGCACAGAAATGTAATAAAAAGAACCAAATTGTATAAGGATTAGAAAAGAAGAAACAAAACTCATCATTTGCATATGATATGATTCTGTTAACAAATTTAAAAGATTGCATAGATAAGTCATGAGAATTAATAACAGAGCTATCTGGATCCAAAAATATTAAATAGCAAAGTGCTAGCAAAAAAACAAAACAAACAAACAAAAACAACCCAAACCCCAGAAAAGAACATTTAAAAAGAGGTTTCATTTGAAATAGCGTAATGAACTAGGGAATATCTAGGAATAAATCTAGCAAAAGATATGCAGGAAGTCCCTTATGGAGAAATTATAAAACTATTGAAAGACTGAAATAAATAGATTGTGTGCCATTTTTGTGGATCAGAAGACTACATAACGTAAAGGTTATATTTCTTCCCAAACTGATCTATAAATTACTGCAGTCCTAATAGAAAAAAAACCCCAAACCCAACAATTTTGTGTGTAGGTGGGTATGTAACTTGGCAAATTGATTCTAAAATGAAGTGCAGGGGCCACGATATTCTTGAAGAAATAAAACAAGGTGGGTGACTTGCCTTACAGACACAGACATCAGGGGGACATCTCTTTTGTTAAGAATAAGGGAACGCATCCTGCAGAAGGCATCCTGGAGCTGAGTTGGGAGAAGAGCCAGGACGGGAGGCTAGTAGGAGGCAGTTTTTGAGGTGGGTGAGACATTGGGGCTGTGATTTGGGGACCAAGGGAATCAGAGGATGATCAGAGCTGGGACTCTGGAGTCAGGCAGCCTGGCTTTGAAATGCAGGTCTGAGGCTCACTCAGCAGCAGGGAGACTTTGGGCCATCATTTAACCACTCTGTCTCAGTTTCCCTCATCTATCTGTGGTGATAGTAAAAGCAACTCTCTCAGGGTGATGTAAGCATAAAATGAGATGTGTTATGTCAAGGGTTTAGCTCTGTGCTTCATGCATTGTCAGAACTCAAGAAAGAGTAGTTGCTATGATTATCATTTACTGTTATTTGGTAAGAGAACAAGAGGGTGCTAGGAAGTCTCCTTTTAGCACAGATGAGGGGAGCCAGGCCCAGAGAGGAAAGGGCACACCCCCACTTTGAGTAAGTGCAAAGCACCACGTCTCTGGCTCCCAGGAGCCATGCCCTGCCTCCTCCCACAGGGAACGAAGAGGAAGAGGGAGCTGGCTGGTGGGGTCCCCAAAGGACAGAGGCCGTTTCCAGCGGGGAGCCTCCTTGGATGTCCACATGGAGGTTCCCCAAGTTGCCAAAAGAGTACATTACCAGGCGGAAGGTCCGCAGCACTGTCAGGCTCCCCTTCCTGACCGCACCCAGCTCTATCAGGCTCACTGTGACGATGATGCAATCAAAGATGTTCCACTTCCTCTGGAAGTAATAGTAGGGATCGAACGCTATGATTTTGAAGACCATTTCAGCAGTAAAAAACACGGTAAAGACCTGCGGACAGAGACAGGGATCCATCTCAGCAGGGTCTGTGAGGTCGGGTGACAATGACAAATAGAGCAGGGGGAAAATGTTGTGTTTGTAAAGTAGCAAATCCCTTTACCTCGTTTTTATTCTGTTTCTATATTATCTGCAGGCTCCTGACGGATTGGGGATGGGAACACTCAGTGTGGCAGCAGAGAGAAATCTCTGGATCAGTGCTCAGGGAATACACATTAGTGTTTCCATGCTTCAGTGTTTCCGTTTGAATGGTGTTGGACATGGAGTAAGTGGATAATCATTAGGATAATAATTATTATATAATAATGTAAATGAGAAGTCAATCTGGTTCAGTAGTTTAAAAGCAGGGATCGTGGGGCAACACAGACCCAGAGAAAAATGTCAACTCAGCCATTCCTAGCTTGTATAAGCTTGGACAAGGAGTGCATCCTCTCTACCTCAATTTCCTCATCTGTATAATGGGCTTTAAGTGAGATAATGCATACGCAATTCTTAGCAAAGGTCCTGGCAGAAAGTACTTCATTAATCAATAATAGCTATTAGTAAGAACAATAATAATACATTGCCTCTAAGATTCTTTCAGCTCTGAGTATCTTTAATGGTCTTAAATAGGATAGAATTTTGACATTGAGAGAGGTCAGGGCCAGGCTTGGGTCACACAACAACCAGCAGGGAAGGGTGACAGGTAAGGAAGAAACCAAAGATCAGAGTCAGGTGTTTTTCTCTCATTTGTTCTCAACAGAGCTTCTCGCCAGCCTGGGAAACAGAGGTAGTTACATCCCTTTTACAGAGAAGGAAGTGGCTGAAGGTTTAAGGAACTTGACTGATGCCACAAGATGGCAACTGTGAGATGCAAAGAGCATCTACTGAGTGCCCTTTGTAGGCAAGTCAGCCTGGTGTGGGGGTGGGGCGATGAGGTCCTGTGCTCTAGAGAGACCTGGGTCACCTCTGGCTCCACCTTCCCCACCTGTGCTACCTTGGGCAGGATACTGAACCTCTCTGAGTCTTAAGGCTCTCTTTTGTGCTGCGAGGGTGGTGATAACCTCATAGCGCGTTGTGACGCTGAGAAAACACTTATAAAGCACCTGACTCATCATAAGCACCACACAGTGCCTGCCTTTCTTTCTTTTTTAAAAAATGGCACTGGGCTCTGTCACAGTGGTAAAGGCCTTTGGTCTTTCTTGCCTCAGCTTCTCCATCTGTAAAACAAGGTGCGGGCTCAGAGGTCTCTTCCATCTGACCCTTTGGGATCTATGATGACTTCTTGGCAATAAGCTCTCCCTTCTCTTTCCATTTCCCCTTTTCATATCAACTTTACATAGCATGTGTCTTCTTAGCCTAGGTGCTGCTGAAACGTAAGGCATGCTGGCTCCACAGTATCCCAGAACCTACTGGCATCATTTTCACATCCCTGGATTCTGGGAAAAGGGGAGATTTCTAGAGAAGAGCAGTCACATTTCCTCTGGGACCCCTCCTTCCACCTAAGTCTGCAGCCTACAAGGAGTTAGAAGAGCTGTATGGTCCTGGTGGAACTAGTAAGCCACCTGCAGTGGAGTGGACAGTGGTGTGGACATGGAGGCAGGACCCTGACCTTCACAGCTTCTGCTTTTCTTGTGTGCATGTGCGCACACACACACACACACACACACACAGACACTAGCACGTCCTGTGATGGGGTTTAGCACCCAGGAGTTGAGAGGTGTGAGCTTCAGAGCCAGTTGGCCTGGGTTCAAATCTTGATGATGTCACTTACTCACCTCTAGCACCCTGGGCAAATTAGTTAACTTCCTGTGCCTCCGTTTTTCCATCTGTGAAGGGGCATAATAATAGTACTTACCATATTGGGGTTTTGTGACAATAACATGAGAAGCATCTGAGGCCATGTCTGGTCTTGAGTAGGTGATCAAATAAAGCTGGCTATCATTACTGTTCCTGTGGGGCACAGGCTGAGGACAGTTCTCCTCTGAGTCTGACACTTTACTCAGCATGTAGGGAAATCCAGTATGGACTTTGTGTTGTTCAAAGAAAATTATACTACAAAGTTATGGAGGAAAATTTAAAGGAAAGTCCTGTCTGAACCAGATTTTAAAAAAAGTTCTGACTCCCTGACACTTTTGTGACAACAGCAAGCATGATCCCAGGTTCCCTCTCTCTCATTATCTTCCCCTCCCTCCCCCACTCTTCTGCACTTAAATAACAGCGTTGAAAAACCACAGACACTGTGTTTTGCAGTCACAAAAGCAATAAAATTGGAAGGAAATTTGCAAGTCCATAGGTTGTCTTTAGATGGGAAAGTGGCATTTATCATCATTTCGAGGTAGTGGCAGCTGCAATGCTGAGAATTCGGGTGGCTGTCCTAAGTTCTGCAAAGGGGAGGCTAGCTGCCCCTAGGTCAGGGCTCTCTCTGTCCACTTCCCTGTGCTCGTTCATCCCAAAGCAATTCCCAGCAGTTCAGCCTGGTCCTCCAGACTTGACTTCCTGCACTAAGTGTCTACACATCTCCCACACTGCTCTCAGCCAGCAAGATCAACACTCCAGTGAATGAGGGCATGCTGCTAGCCCACCCAGAGCCCCACAGATCTGACAGCACAGGCAGTGGCTGCCAGGGCACTCACAATGTTGCCAATCTGAAGCATGGCTTCGAAAGCGGGACTCATGCCGTAGTGCTCCATGGCCATGAAGATGGTGTTCACCACAATGCACAGGGTGATTGTGAGCTCTGCAAAGGGGTCCGTCACAATCACGAAGAGAAGGGTCTTAAGCTTCACCCACGTGGGGCAGCAATCCCAGATCAGATACTTCCGAGCCAAGCTGGTCAAGCAGGGTGGGCACCTCTGTTTAGACTCCTCGAGTTCTGCATCACAGGTGTGGTCAATGACAGCTCTCAGCCGGGCATGGACTCAGACCCCCACCCCATGGCCAGCTTCTAGACCTTGTCATTACTTATAACTCCCATTATAACACCTTATAACACCTCCCATCTCCACTTCAGCACTCACCCTTTTCCTCCTTTTTGAGCCCCTGTAGTCTAGCAAGTACAACCCAACCTCTGTCCCCATTCAGTCCTCCAAACCATGGACCGTACACTTTTTAACCATCCATCGCAAAGGTCATGCATGTCTTTGCTTCTCAACTTACCCAGCTTACATTTCATGTCCACCCCCTTTATACTCCCTCGCAGACACCTCAGTTCCCTTGCCCTCTCCCCCCTCCATTGTACTTGCCTGGCAAAACCCCAACTCCGAATAAACCCAACATGGAGATGACTCTGTACCTGCGCCCAACCAACTGTGGGGAAAATCCACAACCACGCTGACTGGTCCCAGCTTGTCACTGCCCTGTGTTTCTCCATTTCATTCCTTCAATCTTCCAGACCAGCATTTCTCTCTACCTTCCCTCTCCTCCAACCTCTCCCTCCTCCTCCACCTCTCTAATCCTCACTCTCTGCTGATGAGTAATTATTAAATAGTTATCCATGAGCAAAAATAACAACAACACTGTTGTTACTAGCATAGGTACACATTTCTCAAAACACAAACTCAGTTATGCAAGAAATGTAGCTTACGGGGTTTTCTCTCCCGTAACTGAATTCAATTTATACTTCAAGTCTCCAACCAGGGGACTTTGTTTTGGTTAACTCAACGTCTGCTACTACTTCGTTATCTGAAGTTGTGTCTGAGTTCTGGGGAGCTGAAGGTTGGTGGAGGGTTGAGCTGGTCCTAAGTCATTGCCAAGTGTATTTCACTTGAGTCATCAATGTTCCCATTTGGTCGTCGCTGGTGGGAGAGCCATGGAGATGGCTGTTCCCTCTTTGCCTCTCACTCATCTCCTTCTGCAGCCTTCAATGCGAACAAGGTGATCATCCAGATATTCTCCTGTCATGCTGGGGCCACAGAGCCCCCTTTGAGGCTGCCTCAGTTCTTCACTACCCAGGCATGTTACTGGCCCATGCTACCCTACGGTTTCTGTGTCATACTAGGCATGAGGGTCTCTGTCTAAGATTTGCCGCCTCCAGCTTCACCTAGAAAGTAAGGTACAGGTTGGCTCTGTTTTCAAATCACTCAAACATTTTGTTGTTGTTGTCTGTTGTCCACCATGCCCTCCCCTGCAGTTAGAATTCAGCCCAGGGCTGGGAGGAGAGTACACAGGGCCCCTTCTCAGGGACACACCAACATCCAAACTCCTTTCTCCATCCTCCAGCTCAGGACATTTTAAATTTGTCCAGAGGAGATGAATAACTAGATATGACTAAGGCCATGTTTTCCATGCCCTTAGGCAAAAGAAAGGCTGGATAAGAAGACAGGTCTTATACTCAGGGTGAGAAGGATATAGCCGTGCTCTTTGGTACTTGAGTGCCAGGTGGCCATTCTCTTCCTCCACCCTGTGGCTTGGTGTAAGCAGTTAGAATTTAGATCCATCCCTGGGGAGGCTGAGTGGATTCCCACCTGATTGATGGAACCCTGAATTGACAAGGATTTAGTTAAACTGGAGGATTAATTTACTTAAACTGCCTTCTAATGTTCAGCATGAGCTTGAGACAGAAATTAAGTTATAACCATAAAAGTCACTGCCATGAAACACATGGGAACAATTTTTCCATGTTTGAAAATTAAAGACTGTTAAATTTCTTGCATACCTGAGTGGTAGCTTGAAATTCTCTGTGCCTGCTGGATCACTTTTTAAAATCCAGTTTTGTGAATACATATGAAGCAGATGTTAATTTGAACAAGAAATGAACTAGAGCATTTCATTCAGTGGATTCTATTGTTTTTGAAAATTTATCCACATTTTAAAAACCACACTGATAAAGGGTAATGGGGACAAGGGCATAAAAATGAGGAGTATCCCAGGACACAGAGATGGGTGCTCTTCGACACAGGTTTGGGGCATCCCATCTTCTGCTCATATGGGGACTCCTCATGGCACAGTGAGTGGAAGTTCCAATGAGCAATACTTACCCTCGAGGACAGAGGTCATGATACTGACAACACTCATTGCCCTTTGGGTTCGGAAATGTTCATTCAAGTATTCTGCTGTCAAGTAAGTCTTCTGTCCTGCATCAGATGCCTGCTGGGACAAAAACAGAGTCAAGACATTCCCCTAAAGTCTTCAGTGGCAAAAACAGATCACTCAGCCTCTTATTGGCCTCTCTTGGGTGGTTGCGAGCTGCCCAGTGAAGCTACGGTCCTCTGCAGTCATGCTTGGAGTAAAGGGGCTACTCCATGAACTTGGGGTAAGAGCTCAGATGTGAGGAACAGCGTGACACGGAGCTGGGGTGCAACCAGAGCCTGAGTTCGTAGCTAACAGATGACCTGGCCTCACCTGAGGCTTTGCAGAGTCCTTCCCTAAGACAGGTTCCTGGGCACCAGGGTGGGGAGGGGGCTGCCTCAAGGGTCTCTGAGGTTTCTACCAAAGGGTAGTGGGAGTTGCAAGGGCATCAGGCCAGGCAGTCATTATTGGACTTCTGCCGGGCTGCGCATATGACATTTACAGAGAATTCCTACTCCATGATAGGCTTCCTTGACCTCCCTCCTAAGAGGCCCATTTCTCTTCCCAGCATATGACCCAGTTCCTATTCCACATGGTCTCTCTCTTTCTGAGGGAATATTTGTTGTGTCTTGATTGTTCAATTCTTAGTTTCTGACACAATCCTTTTGACTCTTCTCTCTCTGGGCCTTTATTGGAAGCTCTGTCTGGATTCTGTGCCAGGGCCCTAACTCTAGTCACACACTTACCCTGGATGTGGGGAGTCCCAGGCCCATTGTAGCTGACTCAGCACTGCAGTAACCATTCAGAGTCCAAATTCAACAAGTATTTATTGAGCATTTGCTGTAGGTGAAGCTCATAGGTATATAGTACATATAAAGAAAGTTTAGAAATTTCTCAACCATGAGGACTCAACAAAAGGTTCTAGCATCTACTGCTGTTATTGGTCAGATGTGTACATAAATGAAGGCACTTTGTGATTCCATTTAACCCTTCAGCCATTTAGAAACCTTTTTATAAGGTCTTTATAAGGGGAGACATGGAGGCTTGAGGAATTTAAGGGACTTGCTAAAGGTGACTCACTTGGTAAATGGCACAGCTGTGACTGATGTTCAGGTCCATGTGACATGGAAGGGATTAAAGAGTTAATCTTGCACTAGCCAGATAATTTCACTAAAATGAATCAAGGCTGGAATATCCAGGAAAGTGGTAATCCACAGAGTAATAACACGGTTTCCTGAATGAGGCATTTTCTAGAGAGTTAAAGCACCTCCAAGAGGACCCTGAAGCCTGGCTTTGACTTGAGGACTTTGGGTTGGTGATTCTCTTGGTAGGTCTTGGAGACCTACTCTCTACCATCTCTGTCCTGCTCTGTACCCATGGAGGGTGACCTGAGCAAACTGCATCACCCTCACCCTCTGGTTCTGGTCAGGTTTGGCCAGTGGGAGGCACAGACAGGAGATCTGAGGCTGGGAGGAGAGAGGAGCTGGCTATTTGCCAGCTGGCTTCTTCCCTGCTGGGCTGTGGCTGGGCCACCTTCCATCAGGCTGCCTCTCACATAAAGGGGCAGGTCTTGCTGGGCTCTGGTCCTTCCCCTCACCCCTTAAGCCTAGGCTTATTACAGCTTCCCACTGTGGCTAGTTCCTCGGCGCCTCACTGCCCCTTCTTAGTTCCTGAGCCCAGCGCACATCTCTGTAAATACTTCCATAAACCCTCTCCACTTGCCCACTGCAGTGGTTCATCTGTTTCTTGCTGGGACCCTGAATCCCATGCATCCAGTCAGAGATGGAGCTAAGGTAACACTGTAAGACTTATCCAAGTCACTAGAGCCATATAATGGTCAGCTCACAAGTCGGTTTGTAAACCACTGTGTGTCCTGGGCTGGCCAGAGGGCAAAAAACAACAACAACAAAAAAAAACCAAAATGGGGCTTCCCTGGTGGCACAGTGGTTGAGAGTCCGCCTGCCAATGCAGGGGACACGGGTTCGTGCCCCGGTCCGGGAAGATCCCACATGCCGCGGAGCAGCTGGGCCCGTGAGCCATGGTCGCTGAGCCTGCGCGCCCAGAGCCTGTGCCCCGCAGAGGGAGAGGCCACAACAGTGAGAGGCCCGCATACCGAAAAAAAAAAAAAAGAAAAGAAAAAACACTAGAAGCGTCATTACTGAAGATGGAGGGAGAGCTTAAATTAAATCACAGCTCCAATCCAATGAGGAGTCCCTGATTTGCCATTACACTCTGTGATTATTCTATTAAGAGTGCTGGCCAGTTAGTCACTGTTGCCTAATTTGTGCATTTTGGCAAGTTATTGCTTCTCCAACTAAAGTCAGGGATACTTTGCTTCTGCTAAGATCTGTCCGGGGCCCCTCCCAGGATTTCTCTGAGTCTTAATTGTCAAGCCCAAGGTAGTTTTCACAGAGTCACAGGCAAGAAGAGAAGAACCTTTAATTTTTTTTCACACTCGTCCAGGAAGCAAACAGGCCTATTTCTAAAGCCGTGATAGTGAGTAGGGACAGAGAAACTCTGGGGGAAAAAATGATATCAATTGGAAAATAGTCTGTATCACCGTCCTGCAGAGTAAACCAGAATACCTGTTTGATCTCAGTTAAACCCAATCTCTCCCTCTGGGTCTCACCTGCCTTGTCTGTAAAATGGGGGTAGATGGGAGGTGCTGGGCAGAGTGATGTCTAAAGGATCCTTCCACGGGTGACACTCAGGGCTTCTTGGCCTGAGGCCTCTAGCCAGAGAGCAGCCCCAAAGAGTCTGGAGCGTTCACAAACTCACCGAGACTTCGATGGCTCCAGCGGCAAGCTCACCAGTGGGCAATGTTGGGGGTCCATCTTCTCCACGCCCTAAGCCAGGGCTGGGAGTTTGAGGCAGTGGACTCCTAGGGAGGGGGCCTTGCTGGCTTGCATCCCTACCCAGCAGCAGAGAGCCCCGATGGCTTTGACAGTCTCCAGGAAAGACTCCATCATCTGTGACCCCATCAGGGAATGAGATGTCTCGGCCAGGGGCCTGGAAATGGAACACACTGCCATGGCTAGCCTGGTGTCTCTCCGAGGTGAGGCCTAGGAAAGACTGGGCATTGCCCCAAAAGAGCAAGAAAGAAGGCAGGCTGGAAGAGCATCCTGCAGGCAAATCTGGAACCTAACACTTCCCCACCCCCACCCCCACCCCCACTCCCACCTCCCTGCCCTCAGCCTCGTGACCTTCCCATAGAAAATTAAAGACACAGACCTACGGGGTATTCTAGGTATACATGGGGAGAAAAGAGAGGAAAAGAGTATTCTTGACACAGCCTGGGAAAGGGCCAAGATCAAAAAGAGATTGCAAGATGTTCAAGATCAGCAAATAGGTCATCATGGCCAAGGATGTGTCAGAGGACAACCTTGTCACCCAGATGGGTCAGTTGTTTGCCAGCCTTTGGCCATGGTGCTGGACAAAGGTATCTTAAGTTCCCTGCTTCAATGCAAAGTTGTGACTTCAGTAGACAGTTATGTACACCAGTACAGGAACAAGCTTAGTAAAGGGTTGTTGAACAAACGAGTGCTCTTATTTTCTGAAAATTAGGCTCGACAATTCATTAGATCCAGCCTATATGGGTGTGAGAGTTTGTTTTGCAAAGGAGGAGATAAGAGCTTTGTAATATAATGAGCTTCTAGGATCCCGCGAGGCAAACGTTGAACAGTCAACAATGGGGAGATTGAAGGGAGAGTTGCAGCCTAATTTCCTGGAAGAATAGTGCCATTCCTCCAAATCAATAAACATTTCCCATCAAAATCTTCCTCCAGGGGAACTGTGTGGCGTACAGTTGCCAGAGGAAAGGAGCTAATTCAGAGGCCCAGAGCCCCTGGAGAGTTAGTGTGCTGGGTTAGCTAGTTCCCACGACCACGATCTTGACCAGACAAGTTATCAATTCTGTCCTCACCTCATAGAAAGTGCTTCTAAAATCTAAATACTGACTTCCTATCAAACTCTGATCATAATGCTGAATTTTTCCCCCTTCCTTAATTCCTTTTATTTACTAAATTACTAAAGTTGGGACACTTTGTCAATTAAAGCTCTCCTGACCTATCCCCCTCTCCCACAGAAGTGAAATTTGCTTTCTTGATCATTTGGAGCCCAGTCCTGTTCAACAACCATCACTGTAATTCAGTATTAAAGTCCGCCACAGCACTAGGGACTTCCCTGGTGGCACAGTGGTTAAGAATCCGCCTGCCAATGTAGGGGACACGGGTTCCATCCCTTGTCCAGAAAGATCCCAGATGCCACGGGACAGCTAAGCCCATGCGCCACAACTACTGAGCCTGCACTCTGGAGCCTGCGAGCCACAACTACTGAAGCCCGCGTGCCTAGAGCCCGTGCTCCGCAACAAGAGAAGCCCACGTACCGCAACGAAGAGTAGCCCCCGCTCACCGCAACTAGAGGAAGCCCATGCGCAGCAACGAAGACCCAACACAGCCAAAAATTAATTAATTAATTTTAAAAACACAGTGCTTTTTCCCTAGAATATATGTCCAAGGACATTGAACTCATAAAAATCCACGAATCCTTCCTAGTTTTGAAGCAAAGGAACAGAATTGGCATATCCTTATTAAAGATGGGACAACTGAGTTATATGCACTTGGGCACTAAGCAAACCAAGAAACTAAGAAGAAAATTTTGGTCCCGTATTTGACAAGCAGTGCCTCCTTGGCCACCAGCTAATATTTCACAATTAACCTATTTGACAAATGGTGGACAATGAACTCTGAATCTAAGTATCAGACGTGCCTTTAAAATGCATCCTCCAAGCAAACCAACTGTGTTCCCTGAAACCCCTGCTGTGTCTCTCTGCTAAGTGCTACCCCCAACCTCTCTCTCATTACTGCTGGTCAGAAAATGGCTTTTTATTAAAACCTCCTATGGTCTATTTACTACAATAACACACCTGGGAAAGAAGGAAGAGGATGCCTTATTGAATGGACTCCAGTTAATCAGTTAGTATTAAGGAAGTACCCAAACAATGCCTCCCTGTCTTTGCATAAACATGACCTCCTTTCTGCCTGGAAAATATTCCTCCCCAAACCCTCCCAGTTCTCAATTACTAGAGGACACCCCTACTCACTATTTACTATTCACTTAAATTATCCCCTCCTCCATGAAGCCTTTCCTGATACACCCTCGCCCTCATAAGAGTAGACGTTTCCTCTTCTATTCCCCAAACACCATCTATGTGTCCCTAATAAAGCACTCAACACACAGCTATTTTTATATCTTCCTCCTCCACCCAAATGGAAGTCCTTGGGAAATGGACGGTGTTTTAGTCAACTCTTTATAACAAGCACCTAGTGTTGTTGAATTAACAAAACATGGTTCCTCTTTTTCCTTTTGAAGGTAAACCTAGCTGGAGACACAAGCACACAGACACACACCAGACAACTATTGGACATCCAAGTGCTAATCTGTGTGAGGCTGACTGAATAGGAGAAATTAAAGCCCAATTCAGAGTGTCACTGACATGTCCACGGAAGCTGTGATTCATCCTGTTCCATGGTTGTCAGAGCCCTAGTCAAATCCCCTTTGAAACAGCTTCTGAACTGTGCCCTGTCCATATCAGGTGCTGCTCAAAAGAGGCAGAGCAAGGAAGGGAAGGGCACAGACTCTGATAAATGCTGAAGTGTCGGTGTCTGAGGTCAGTGTGCATGGGAGTGTGCCTGTGTATGTCCATGCACACAGAAGTCTGGGGGTTGTAGAGATCCTATTCCAAAAAGTAGAACATCCTTCAGAGGAGCACAAGGAAAAGAGATCGGGAGGGAAGTGAGTGTCAGCAGCCTTGAAAAATAGCCATGTTGATCCCCTTTCCCATACTGTTATTGTGGGATCTACTCTACCACAAAGGGGTTATTATCTCTCAGGCCTGTGGAAAGGGTATATTTGGGGTACATAGGACTTTCAAGGGAGAAGGAGCTGGTGGGAGGAAACTTGGTGAGTACAGGGAATCTTGGAGTAGGAGGTAGCGGGTCACGATGGTGGCGAGAATTGCTACAGGGTCTGAAGTGAGGAACTGAAGTTATTCCCAGGCTGGATTGTTATCACAGAGACAGGTGCTGGGATCTCCTGTGCCAACAGTAGGGGAGAATTTGAGCTGCAGGGGCTGAGGCATGAGGTCAGAAAGAAGCTTGTAAATGATTTCAGCATCACGAACAAGGATCCCACTCCTGCTCCAGAAATGCAGATCAGAGTATCAGAAGGAAGCTGACCCTTGATGTCCACAGGTCCACAGACACCTCAAGGTCAGCATGTTCAAGGTCACAAACAATCCAGGGTTCTTCTCCAGTGTTACTGCCTTAGAATCACCACCTACCTAACTGCCCAATCTGGAAACCTGGGAGGCATTTTGGACTTCTCCCTTCTTTTCCAACATTCCACAGTCCCAATCTTGTTTATTCCCTCGAGTCCCCATAAAAGTCTTTATAATCCACCCTTTTCCTCATCCATAATGCCCCTGTCCTAGTTTAGGCTACCATTGGTTGGGGGGCGTGGCAGGCAGGGTCTGTATTATCAAAACGTCCTCCTAGTCTCTGTGCCTCCAGATATCTCTCTGCTACAAACCTCTTCCCACTTCAGCATATTGTCCATGGCAGCTGGAAAGGTGGGTCACCTTTAAGGCGCAAATCTGAGCCCCTTACCATTCTGTGCTCGTTGTAAGGCTCAGTCTGGGGTGACTTGTTGTCATCTGTGGAGCCCTCTGACACCCTTGGCTTCATTCTGTGCCTTCTCACACTGGCATTTTTGGAGGCCAAAGGGGATCCATTGTGGGAGTGGAGAGAGGCTGTGTCAACCCCCAGGGCTGCCAGCACCTGAAAGGAGAGAACAGCAGTATCTGGATGAGCTTAGCATAAATGTGTGTCCCCCAGACATGGGGTGTCACAGAGGTGATGGCATCTAAACCAGAGGAAATCAGGATTAGGACCTGGGTGGTGGTTGGATTAAGACATGGCAGGAAGAGTCACCTCCCTCATTCACACCCTGTAGTAAACTCTGTTGATGCCCTGTCCAGATCTCTTTTACCAGGTCAGTACCCTCATCTCAAGCTGCTTGAATGTTAGTTACTAATGGGTTACAGCTACAGGATTTGCAGAAAACTTTCTTTGACTATACATTTGACTGGAGCAAGTATGGAGGTACAAAGGGCCAGCGTTCTTGCCTCCAGGTAGGGGTAACCCTGTGGAACAAGTCATGCCCTGGAGCTCCCCATGGGATCAGGCCAAAGGTAGTATCTAGCTGAGGCCACTTCCTTGTTTAATTCTTCCCCTGTCCCATCCTGTTTCCTTCAGTCTCCTCCTAAGAGCACCCCTCAGTGAATCACTTGCACAGGCTCTTCATTCATTTTTTATGAGAAAATCTAACCTAAGATGGTCCCTGAGATAAGATGAATCTTCCTATGGTTCCCTAAAATGACAGTCTTACTCTAAGAGGCTAGTCCAGATATCTGCCCAACAATGTACAACCTGCAACAGATTTCACAAAGATCCACCCCTCACTGACCTCCTGCTCTGTCCGGAGCATCTGAAGGGCCTCCTGGAACTTCTTCTCCTTGGCTTCAATTTCATCAGTGGTTGCCTGGTTCTGCTCCTCATATGCCATGGTGACCACAGCCAAAATCAAATTGACCAGGTAGAAAGACCCCAGGAAGATAACAAGCACGAAAAAAAACATGTAGATTTTCCCAGAAGCCCTCAGGGTCTGCAGATTCAAAAGAAAGAAGAGAGACTTGTACCTAGAGAACTTGGGCCCCTGACATGGTCAGGGTCCTCCAGGAAGAACGTACCCATGCAGCCAATGCCCCAGCCTCCAACCGAGTCTGTATGGGGACATGCAGATCAATACCTGCTGGTAGAGGCGTTCCCAGGAATCCTGTGTCATGAGGCGGAACAGTGAGAGGAAAGCCCAAGCAAAGGAGTCAAAGCTGGTATAGTTAAAATCTGGGTTGTCAGATGTTTTAAGGCAGAAATAACCTTCAGGGCAGTGGCTGCAGCAAGAACAGAGAAGGTTGTCAATTGCACAGCCTCCCACTTACTGGGGCAAGACAGTCCAGAGTTGTGGGAAGACCTGAGGGTTTGAAGTTAAAGACTGGAGTTCAAGGCCTAGCCTACCTCTTATTAGCTGAGTGACCTTGGACATTCAGTCTCTTTAGGTCTCAGTTTCTCTTGCCCATTAAATGGGGACGATAATGTTAGGGAATTACTGACTGAAACCACCCATCCTGGCCAGGTTAGAACCGCTTACGTGAGTTGTCTCACAACAAGAGGTCTCAATAAGGAACATGGAACCAACAAGCTGCCACCAAAACCAACCAGAAGAACTTGGGAGGGGAAAAAAGGATGGAGGAGGTGCCAACCCATAATAGTCCTGCAAACCTCCCAGACTCCCTCATGAGAGAAACTGTCTTGACTGAGAGATGTGTGTGCAGCCAGGAAGGGCCCTGAGTCAGACCAAATATGGGCACAAGCAAAATGATTGGCCAGAGACAACCCAGAAAGTTAACCCAACCTCCATAAATCCTGAGACCGCAAGCCATGAGGCAGAGCAGTTCTCCTAGGTTCCCTACCCTGCTGCTGTCTGCTCAAACACTCATTTACAAAAAAGTGTTTTATTTTGTCAATATGCACGTTTCCTCAGACGATTCTTTTTTTTCTTTTTTGGCTGCGTTGGGTCTTCGTCGCTGCACACGGGCTTTTCTCTAGTGGCGAACAGGGGCTACTCTTCGTTGAGGTGCGCAGGCTTCTCATTGCGGTGGTTTCTCTTGTTGTGGAGCATGGGCTCTAGGCGTGCGGGCTTCAGTAGTTGTGGTACGTGGGCTCATCAGTTGTGGCTCGCGGGCTCTAGAGCGCAGGCTCAGTAGTTGTGGCACACGGAATTAGTTGCCCCGTAGCATCTGGGATCTTCCCAGACCAGGGGTCGAACTCGTGTCCCCTGCATTGGCAGGCGGATTCTTAACCACTGTGCCACCAGGGAAGTCCCTATGATTCATTTCTGAGTGTTAGACAAGATCTCATCTCGGGCCCTAGAAGAGGTACCCCCCCACCGCCCCACCCCACCCTGGTAACATAATACCTTCACGTCAGAGTTTCATGCAAAGGGAAATGGCCTGGAGAAGGCTAGCTGGCTGCCCAGACATGACCCCATAAGATGGTGAGCTCTTTGCAGATTGACACCAGGGGAGGCAGAGTCAGTAAAACCTGAGCCAGTTGGCATCACCTGCAGAGTTGTCTTTCAAAGGAGGACTCACAGTTAGCCAAGTTCAGTGACCAATTACATGCAACAATCAAAACACCACTTTCTGGGCTTCCCTGGTGGCGCAGTGGTTGAGAGTCCGCTTGCTGATGCAGGGGACGCGGGTTCGTGTCCCGGTCCGGGAAGGTCCCATGTGCCCCTGAGCGGCTGGGCCCGTGAGCCATGGCCAATGAGCCTGCGTGTCTGGAGCCTGTGCTCCGCAACAGGAGAGGCCACAACAGTGAGAGACCCACGTACCGCAACAAAAACAAACAAACAAACAAAAAAAAAAACACCACTGTCCAATAACTGAGCACGTAGTGTGTGCCTCTCTCACTCCTAAGTGCTTTACAAATGTTATAATTTAATCATCTCAATAATCCTTTTTTTAAAAACAGATGTGTGGTACTGGCACAAAAACAGAAATATAGATCAATGGAGCAGGATAGAAAGCCCGGAGATAAACCCACGCACATATGTCACCTTATCTTTGATAAAGGAGGCAGGAATGTACAGTGGAGAAAGGACAGCTCTTCAATAAGTGGTGCTGGGAAAACTGGACAGGTACATGTAAAAGTATGAGATTAGAACACTCCCTAACACCATACACAAAAATAAGCTCAAAATGGATTAAAGACCTAAATGTAAGGCCAGAAACTATCAAACTCTTAGAGGAAAACATAGGCAGAACACTCTATGACATAAATCACAGCAAGATCCTTTCTGACCCACCTCCCAGAGAAATGGAAATAAAAACAAAAATAAACAAATGGGACCTAATGAAACTTAAAAGCTTTTGCACAGCAAAGGAAACCATAAACAAGACCAAAAGACAACCCTCAGAATGGGAGAACATATTTGCAAATGAAGCAACTGACAAAGGATTAATCTCCAAAATTTATAAGCAGCTCATGCAGCTCAATAACAAAAAAACAAACAACCCAATCCAAAAATGGGCAGAAGACCTAAATAGACATTTCTCCAAAGAAGATATACAGACTGCCAACAAACACATGAAAGAATACTCAACTTCATTAATCATTAGAGAAATGCAAGTCAAAACTACAATGAGATATCATCTCACACCAGTCAGAATGGCCATCATCAAAAAATCTAGAAACAATAAATGCTGGAGAGGGTGTGGAGAAAAGGGAACCCTCTTGCACTGCTGGTGGGAATGTAAATAGATACAGCCACTGTGGAGAACAGTATGGAGGTTCCTTAAAAAACTACAAATAGAACCACCATATGAGCCAGCAATCCCACTACTGGGCATATACCCTGAGAAAACCATAATTCAAAAAGAGTCATGTACCAAAATGTTCATTGCAGCTCTACTTACAATAGCCAGGACATGGAAGCCACCTAAGTGTCCATCATCAGATGAATGGATAAAGATGTGGCACATTTATAGAATGGAATATTACTCAGCCATAAAAAGAAACGAAATTGAGTTATTTGTAGTGAGTTGGATGGACCTAGAGTCTGTCATACAGAGTGAAGTAAGTCAGAAAGAGAAAGACAAATACTGTATGCTAACACATAAATATGGAATCTAAGGGAAAAAAATGTCATGAAGAACCTAGGGGTAAGATGGGAATAAAGACACAGACCTACTAGAGCATGGACTTGAGGATATGGGGAGGGGGAAGGGTAAGCTGGGACAAAGTGAGAGAGTGGCATGGACATATATACACTACCAAACGTAAAATAGATAGCTAGTGGGAAGCAGCCGCATAGCACAGGGAGATCAGCTCGGTGCTTTGTGACCACCTAGGGGGGTGGAATAGGGAGGGTGGGAGGGAGGGAGATGCAAGAGGGAAGAGATATGGGAACATACGTATATGTATAAGTGTTTCACTTTGTTATAAAGCAGAAACTAACACACCATTGTAAAGCAATTATACTCCAATAAAGATGTAAAAAAAAAAAACCAGATGTGGAAGCTGGGGTTCAGAGAGAAGAAGTCAGCTGTCTAAAAGGACACAGATGCCGATGGATTTATTTAAAAGGAGAAATATAACTGTCAAGTAGTTTAGAAGGAAGGCCAAACTGAAGATGACTGCCTGGTGAGCACTGGGGTGGCGAGGGCTGCACTGCCCTCTCTCTCACAGTAAGAGGGTGAGTTGGTATCACGAAGCATCTCTAAGCATGAGGCATGTGAGTGCTCCCCTGCACACCAGTGAGATGGCCTGGTTGAGGAGACAGTAACGCTTTTTTTGTAGTTCTGGATTCTACTTCAGGATTCCTCCACCAACACCAACCCTGGGGGGGTCTTCTTGTTCCAGACATCCATACAAACACACATCCAGGAACCCACACAATTGATTAGGGCCTGACAACTTGATTATAACTAAATCCCAATTCTGTCTCCAACCTTGGTTGAAGATTTGCGAATTTCCAGACTCTGTAGACCCACATATAAAGACAGTCTCTTGGTTCTGCTCTCCCAAGGACCTAGTTAACCCATTACCTGTAGGTTTGCTAGTTAACACTAAGGGCAGCCTATTTCTATGTCTGCCGTAGAACACTCTATAGCTGCTACACATCAACAGCTAACTGCTCAGAGAATTAAATGAGACCACGGTGTAAAGGCTCTTGCAAGATGCCTTCAGCATAGCAAATATTGTATGTCAAATGCAGAAATAAATTTCTTGGTGTTTTTAATCTGAAGCTACCAAAAAGATGGACTAGAATAATGTATGTGAAAGAATGCTGAAAATCATCAAGTATTTCCTGGCACTTGTTCTCCACTTTGAGACCCTGGACTTTCTCCCTGCAGTGTCACTGGTCAGTGTGAGCATTTGCTCAGGGCTCTGGCTTCTCTGCAGCTCAGCACAGAACCCAGGTTCGGTGTTCACAGCATGCTTGTCAGGGCTCACTCTGCCCATCATCTAAGCTGGCCTCTACTTAACATCCCAGCCCTATCCACTCCTTCCCCGCCTGGCCAGGACCTATGCAGCAGGATAGCTGGTCTCTCTCAGCGTTGGAGAGGGGCCCCATGGATGGACCCCACAGCTTTACCACAGTCAGTGCATGGGCTACTGTGGAACCATCCTCATGAGAAATGCCATAATCCAGACAGGAGGAGGACACTGACGGGTCCTCGGTTTCAATTTAAGTCAAATGCAAATAAAAACTGACATCAGAACAGCCCTCTTCCTGAACTCAAGAACCAAATGCCAAGTGCATTCGTGAAGAAAGAGGCCAAGGGGCCTGTGTTGCTCAAATTCTCCTGTTAGTCCCACCCCTCAGCTCTAGCTGAGATTGTTTTCCTGGGGAGCTGATGAAGGCAGAACTCCATAAAGTTCCCACCCACCTCCACTCGTGCAATATAGGGTTGTTAGCCACTCAGGGAGGGGGTGTGTGGGCTCGGGGTTCCAGACCCCCTCGCCATGGAGATGGGAGGGATGAGTCTTTCTGATCTGTTGCCTGATCTCCTTCTGCTCACACCTGTTCCCGTGGTCAAAGCAGCAGGCAGACATGAGGGGCCCTCTACCCCTTTGCTTTGTCTCACATTCTGTTCTGCTATCTAAAGGCTCCATCCGGGTTTCCCTGGTGGCACAGTGGTTAAGAATCTGCCTGCCAATGCAGGGGACACGGGTTTGAGCCCTGGTCTGGGAAGATCCCACATGCCGTGGAGCAACTAAGCCCATGAGCCACAATTACTGAGCCTGCGCATCTAGAGCCTGTGCTCCATAACAAAAGAAGCCACGACAATGAGAAGCCCGTGCACCACGATGAAGAGTAGCCCCCGCTCACTGCAGCTAGAGAAAGCCTGCACACAGAAACGAAGACCCAACACAGCCAAAAATAAATAAATAAATTTAAAAAAATAAAAAAAGTAAAGGCTCCATCCAAACCATCTCTTGTTCATCAAGCCTGGAGACATCCTGTTTACCCTTCAATCTCACCTCAGTCACCACCTCTAGGAAACCTTCCCTGACATCCTCCCTGCCTCACACCATCACCTCGCTGTGTTTCCCCAGCCCAGGGAGCCTCTAGGACAGCACTTGTAATTCACAGCATAGCATCTTTATGTATATGCATCAGAGCTCACAAACTGGCAGATTGCTAGCTGAATTTGCATTGCTAAAATATTTTGTTTGGCCCACAATATGTAGACATTTTCTGAAATTGGTAGCCAATGTTTATAGTTAAGAGAGTTTACATAAAAATTGAAATTTCCTGTCTCTCTTTTAAAAACTTGGACGTTCTGGAAACAGTGGACCCACATTTCCACATGACAACCAAAAGCTGAACTGAGAAGTGGCTACCCCTTTAGATGGAGCATGAACTCTCATGATCATGGTTCCCACCCAGCCTACTCCTCACATTTGTTGTTATGTGTCTGGCCTCTGCAAGAATTTGAAACTGCAAAGTCTGATGCATGTGTTTCTTCCTCTGCTATGTGAGGATAATGAAACCCATGTGATAGAGTTGTAATTAAATGTAGAGCATTTGACATAAAACATATTTAATAAATATTTGTTCCTTCCTGGGGCAGATTGTTTGTAAAAATGACCACAATTATTCACATCCCTGTCTCCACACCCCTTTTAATATGATGTTGCAGGTTCTCCCAGCAACAGGTGGAGTCTATTCCCCCATTCCTTGGATTTGGACTGGCCTGTGCCTTGCTTTAGTCAATAGGATGCAACAGAAGTGACATTATGCCAGTTCTAAGCCTAGGCCTCAAGAGACCTGGAACACTTCCACTCTTTCTCTTGGAATCCTGCCTCCACCAGAAGAATAAGCCTGGGCTAGTCTGATGGGGGGTGAGAGACCACATGGAGCAGAGACAAAACACCCCAGCTGAGGCCATCCTAGATCAGCCAGACCCCTGCTAACCCATCTACTGTCTGCAGATGCATGAATGAGCCCAGTCAATATCAGAAGAAGAGTAGACTGATCTCAGCTCAATGTGCAGATCTACAGAATCCTGAGCTAAGTAAATGGCTGGTGTTTTAGGCCACAAAATCTTGGGGTTGTTTGTTACACAGCAAGAGCTAACTCATACACTCCCTCCTCATGAGCCTGGGATGGCAGAGGCCATGACTTATTAATTTCTACATCTTCCTCAGGACTTGCAACCCAGGCTTCACCCAGAAAAAGCTGATGACAAGAAGGAGAAAGGGCTGCTGGGCATTGGTGCTATGTCATGGCTTGGGTACTCACCCTGAATCAGATCCATTGCCACACAGTAAGGGATCAGAAGTGCCTGGTTTGTTGGTGTAGAAATCTGCAAAATAAAGGAAGAATTGAAAGCCTCACATGGTTCTCAACCCTCAACTCAAGCCTTGAGTGGTGAAATCAACATCCGCTGAGTCTTCTGCCAGAGTGAGGAGAGAGCCCTTCGCCATGTGCCCTCACTGGATATGCTGAGACGCCTGGAAGGGGAAATGTCTCATCTGGGAAGAGAAAAGCTGAGCAGTGGCTTCAGCTTTGAGCTTCCTTCAGCAGAGGCAGAATGACCTGCCTCTGGATTTATAGCTCATTTCCTTGTAAAAGGAAATTTGGCAACAGAGAATAGGGGGGCCCAAAAGTAAAACACAACTCATGAGAAGCATTTCAGCAGAAAAGAGGAATCAAAATATATGTCTATACAGGTATGCAGGGGCTTCACACCCCCTGCCAACCAGACCTGGGTCCCTATGACAGAAATTCCACTCCCGTTTTTCATGAGAAGAGTAATTGGCCGTCTCGTTGACAACTGTGCAATTCTTGACACATTTGTTCTTGAGGTTGCCCTTGAAGAGCTGCAGGCCCACCAGGGCAAAGACACTCAGGCAGAAGATGGTGAGGATGGTCACGTCAGCCAGCTTCCTCACCGAGTGGATCAGGGCTCCCACGATGACCTTCAGCCCTGTGGGAAGATGACACTGATACTCTCACGTGGAAGAGGTGCCACACGCAGAACACACATGTGTGCCTGGCACGCTTGCATCTTAGCCATCCTACCCTCTCACTACACACAGGTGTGAGGTATTTTACAAACTCTAGGGCAGTTCCAACCCCCGTTTCTCATCTGAACCTTGTAATAAGCCTAAGAGGCAGACAGAGATTATTGTCCCATTGTAAAGATGAAGCAACTGATATCCAGGCAATGCATTTCATTTTAAAGCTAATAAATTCTGGAGAGTAGCAATTCAATTTAAAAAGTAATTGATGAGTACCTGCTATGTTCCAGGCACTACACTAGGCGTGAGGCTACTAACTTCATTCCAGTCATTTGGTATCTGTTTTTCTGTCCTTATCTCAGTCCTGAGAGGCAGCTCAAGGCTGGGGACACACGTACCTCAGTGTGTGTGAGTGTGTGTGTGTGTGAGTGAGTGAAAGAGAAAGAGAAAGAGAGGAGGAGGAGGAGGAAGAAAGGAGGGAGAGAGGGGGAGAGAGAGACATGCAAGGGAGATAGAATGAGACAGAGATGCAAAGACACAGATGTACATAACAGTGTGAAGCCATGAGGGACACTGAGAGTCACTGAGGAAGAAACAGAGAATCTGAGAAGGAGCACAGCTGGCAGCAAAGATGGGGCCCCTGCTTGTTTAAGGAAAGATGATTTGTTGCTCTGGCAAAGGAAAACACCTTCTTCGGGAAAGCAGCTCCCCAGGTAGCAGAAAGAGCTCTAACCAGGGAAGCAGACTGTGATCTAGCCTTGCATTCTCATTTTGGTCAACAAATAACCCATTGAGCACACCCCCTGCCCCATGTGGTCCCCTCTGGGAGCCGAGCAATGGTTAAGGCACTGGCCTGTGGTGGGGCTGTCTGATGAGTGAGGGGAAACTCCATAGCATTATTGAGCAGGTGGGCACACAGAGGAACAGCCCCTCACAGAAGCCTGGGAGTCGGGGTAAGATGGGGTGGAGGGTGGGGAAGATGGGAAGGACCAGGGAGTCTCCTTGAGGAGGTCAGAGCGTGGCAGAGCCCTGAGGATGCATATGAGTTGAGTGAAGAGAGGAGGAGGGATTTCCTGACAGAGGAGCAGCATGGCCCAGGGCTGGGCAATGAGCAAAAGCTTTGAATGTCTGTGGAACCACAGGCAGATTCTGGAATGTGGTGTGAGGTGGGTACAGGAGACAGATGAGGCAGGGAGAGGAGGAGGGTCAGGACAGGCCAGGTCTTGTAGACAAGGCTCAGGGTCTTCCTGGCTGGGAGTAGGTGAGAGAGGTACCAAGCAGCAGAACTGGCTACTTACTGCTCTGATTTTCTTCATGAAGAAGCTTGTCCAGTGGAAGTTGGCAAAGACTTTTCAGTCGTTCCCTGCAGAACCAGTCACAGAACCGTGGAAAGGGACTTCTACTCTAGCGTGAGTATTTCTATTTCCCAGATGAGGGCATGGGTTCTCAGGGGTGAGGGAGGGTAGATAACCCATCAGGCCACAAGGGAGAAGCATTGAGTCCCATCTCAGGGCTGTTACCTGGTCTCTGGCCTCACTATCCCCTCCATCAACCCAGTGGAAGATGAGGAGTATCACTGGGCTACTTATTGGAGGCCTGGTAAGATGAGCCCTGGTATACTATTTTTGTTTCTGAATTGCCTGTAATCAAGAATTGTCTAATATTTTCTCTTCTGTGGGTCCAAAGACAGGGCTGAGGCCCAAATTTTCAGATCCATGGAAATGGGGAAGATACTCACCAGAGCCTAGGACTGCCTTTTTCCTTCTTCACTGTTTCCAAGTTTACATTTTGGTTTAAAGTATAAATGAGAATCTGACTGGAGGCTTGCCTGAACCCCACAATGAGAACATAAAACGAAGACTTGACCTTCTTGTTCTTTACGGACACCATGGGGTACTGTGGACAGAGTGTTGGCTGAGAATCAGGACATGAGGTTTCCAGGTCACAAATGCCTCTAGTGATGAGGATTTGGGATTGTGTTTTCTACTCTCTGGGCCTCAGTTTCTTTGTCTCTTAAATGGGGACAGTAGTCCATGTCCCAGAAATTTATAGGGCTCTTGTGAAATCAAAGTGGGACATTAGGCTGTGGAAACCAACATAAGCTCTATGAGTAAATGTACTGGTTAAAGCGGCTCACCTGGGATCACCGACACTGTTTTTAAAGCTCTAAGGACTCTGAACGTCCGCAGGCCTGAGATCCCTCGGAGATCTATGGCTTCACCAACATACCTGTAGGACCAGAAGTCAGTCAGCATCTCTGCAAGAAGAGGTACTTGGGAATTCAGGCAGCATAAATAAGGACAATTTTGGGTAACACCAGCCTAGGAAGGACCCAGAACAGACACTGAGAACCTACTAGCACTTCCACTTATAGACTGACATGAACACTGATTTAATTAAGGCAATATTTTCCAGAATGGCCCCTTTGAGAAGATGTATTGTGATCTAGAAGGCTCCGTGTGCTACATGTGTGGATGGATATTCAAGCATGTGGGTGTGGCCAACCCATCTTCTCAGGTACTGGTTCTCAGATAAAGACCTTCATATCTGGTAGGTACAAGGCTGAGCCTTGCCTGATCCACTTTGACAGGCCAGTTATCAGCTCAGATCTGAGGTCTCCAACTTCTCCCTGAGTGTATGGAACTAACCCTAGAAAATGACTCCCAAAGCAACAGTCTTTGGCAAAGAAACCCTAGGCCACACAGTCCCGAAAGAGGAAGCTGGACAGAGATAAGGAAACATCCCCAGAGTGGCAGCCTTGGATACACCTACAAGCCCTACACAGATGCACATACAAGTCAGTGTGGAGAAATACTCACGCCAGGGTGATGACACTAAAATCCAGCCAGTTCCAAGGATCTCGCAGGTAAGTGAACTCATTTAGACAAAATCCTCTTGCCAGTATCTTTATCAAGGCTTCAAAGGTATAAATGACAGTGAAGACATATCTGTGAGGGAAGGTGGAAAGGGAGTATTAACTGTGCCTTGGAGAGAGCTCAGAGGGACAGCAGCTGTGATTGTTCCAAAGGAGAACGTGCAAAGATCATCGCCAAGGTGGGGAAGGGGAAGAAGGGAAGGTAGGGAGATGAGACGCAGACGGAGGAACTCAGAGGAGTCACACATATGGGTGGGGTGGGATGATCGGCAGCCTCTGCTGCTCTGAAGGTAGGCAGAGGGCGATGGCAGCTGAGAACCTCTGGCACCATGAGGTTCAGAACAAAGTTCCTCCTGTTCCATGAGGCTCCCCGAGGATTTCTGCCCTGAGGGAAGCTGGCAACTCCTCTCTCAACTTGTTGATGGCTGAAAATATGGAAGAGGGAGGAGGCCCAACTACATCCCTCCTCTCCAAACTTCTCTACTTCTGACTCTTTTCTTCTCATACCGTGCCTGGTCTGCCAGCATTTCTGGCCTCAGGGATCCCGGTCTGTTTACTGTCTAAGGCAGTAAACAACTAGGTGTCATGGAAGAAAAAAGCATCTGAGTTCACACACATTTTCTCAGGAGGATGGATCCTGTTAGAGGAAGTCATCTCAAAACAGCCACTCTGCTGGGCACTTTGTGGGTTTGGATTTGAAGAGATGGATCTGAAGCTTAGGTTGAGAGTAGGGTAGTGTTTCTCAAGTGTTCAAAATCCCTCCATCACCAACAGCAGTGGTTCTCAGACTCTAGCACGCATCTGACCCCCTGGAGAGCTTGTTCAAGAATCTGATTTCTGGGCCGCACGTCCAGAGTTTCTGACTCGGTAAGTCTGGGGTAGGGCCCAAGAATTTGCATTTCTCACAAGTTCCCAGCAGAGCCTAATGTTGATGGCCCGAGGAACTACACTTTTAGAACCACCGACCAAAGGGATTCAGATGCATGCATAAATCACACCTAATTTTGGATACATTACATTTTTAAAATTATAAAATTCTAAATGTAAGCCCTGGTATGAAAAATGAAAAGACTTTTGATTGAATATGGCAGATTGAAGACATGTATTTACCTCCAACCTTTTGGAAATCCTTCTTAAATGATAGTAAAAAGAATTTTTTAAAAAGCATAAATTCACTAGGGCAATGATAATGGAGAACATAACAGCACTCTGGAAATTAGAGTGAAGATGGATGAGTGGTAACTGACAGAGCAGACCCTAGAAAGCTGAAACCTTAGCTGGAAGTAGGGAGTTCCCAGAAGCAAGCCCACCCACATGGCAGAGCTCCTTAGGACTTAGGGATGCTAAATACCTCTGAAAGTGGGGCCTGGGGAGACAGTGGCAAGAGGGGCTGAAAGGGCAGTTTGAAAATCTTTACAAGAAGCAGTTGGGCTTTCTAAATCCCCCTCCACACCAACCATTCAGGGAGGAACTGCCTCCTCTGATCTGGAAATAGACTGGATTGAACAAGAGGGAGAGAGTTGCATCCTGAAACAGGGGTATAAAGGAAAAATTTACATATGTACTAAAAGGCAGACAACCTTCCCACCCACCCACTTCTTCCCCTCAGTAAGTTCCTAGAAGCCTGTCAGTCAGGTTAACAGCTCAAGAAGTTGCTGCACTTTTAATATGGACAGCCAGCCAATGATCATCAGGAATCTGAAGGCTACTTCTACCACCAAAGACTAAAAGAACTAAACAGGAAAGAAAGAAAAAGAAAAAAAGACAATGCAGATAGAAGAAGAGTCAGGAAAAAACCCTTATCATTAATATTTTTAGAGAGTTAAGAGATGAGAAGATACTGGATACATATAGAAGGCTATAACAAGAATATTCAAAGAACAAAAGAGAACTTTTGAAAACAAAAATATGATAGCAAAAGTAAAACATTAATAGAAGGGCTAGAAATAAAGTTGAGGAAATCTCACAGAAAGTGGAACAAAAAGAAATAAATAAAAGGTGATTAAAAATATGAAAATTCGAGAATTAGACTAACAGGTACAATGTCTGATTAATAGGAGATCTAGGGATTTCCCTGGTGGCCCAGTGGTTAAGACTCCACTCTCTCAATGCATGGGGTGCAGGTTCGATCCCTGGTCAGGGGACTAAGATACCACATGCCATGCAGTGGCAAAAAAAAAATAGGAGATCTAGAAAGAAACAGAGAAGGAAATAGACAGGAGAAAATTACCAAAGAAATAATATAAGAAAATTTCCCTAAACTGAAGGATCAAAATATTCAGCTAAAATACCCATGAGTGTTCAGGAAAATGAATGAAAAAGGTTCATATCAAGGCACAACATCACAAAATTTGAGAACACTGTGCACAAAGAGAAGAGCCTAACTTTTTCTGAAGGAGTCAAAATCACAGGTCACATACAAAAGATTGAGAATCAAAATACCATCAGATTTCTTAATAGCAAAATTGGAGGTTATAAGACAGTGGAACAATGTCTTCAAAATTGTGAGGAAAATAATTTCTAATTTATAGCTGCTTCCCCAGCTAAACTGTTTAGATGAGGCTAGTATAAAGATATGCCAAGTCTCAGAAAATTTATTTCCCACCTACCCATCTAAGAAAGTTACCAGAGGATATGCTCCACCAAAACAAGGAAGTAAACAATAACGAGGAAGATATGGGATGCAGGGGAGTGACAAATGGAATCCAAAAGAGGATGGAGAAGGAAAAATCTCTGGAAAAGAGCTGTACATCAGGCCTAGGGAACATCTAGACCAGATTGAGGCAGGAGTTGAGGGACTCTGAGAAGGATTTCCCCAAGAAAAATGGAAACTGATGGATAATCTGATACGTTCAAGTAAATTTAAGCAATAATTAAACCTCTGGAGAAGAGTTTAGTGATAAAATACAGAAATTAGTGATAAATATACAGAAAACTGAGCAAATGAAGAAATTAAATCCTTATTAACTCTAGAGAAAGCAAAAACATTGTGCAAAAAGGAAATGTAACCAAAGTATACTGCATGATACAGCTGTGAACAGTATTTGCTTAGCAATACTATTATATAATCATATATGTAGTCAGAAAATGTACATATTGTCTGATTATCTAACCAAAAATTGTGATATAACTATATTGGGAAGAGGAGTGTGAGAGAAAATGAGTGTTTGTATGTGGACCTAATCCCCTTTTTTTTCCATAACAGAAAGCTAATAGATAATATCTAATGTGGAAAAATTTTTAAAAATAGTAGTCTGAGTATATCTTTAGAGCTAGAGAGGTATCAGAAGAAAGCAGTAAACAAATGGTGAGAATGGTTGCTTCTGGAAATATGGGATTAGGGGTGAGGGGATGAGAAACATGAAATTGCTGTTTTTGTTATAATCTTTATGGAGCTATGTGACCTTTTAAACCATGGATCTGTATATCTTAAATAAAAGTAAAAATTAAATTTAAAAGTGCATAGCAGTAATGTTTCTTTCCTATCTGTGAGAGGAGAAATAGTGTTTGAAATCATTCACAAAGAAATCTATATCTGCCTGGGTAGCAACCTGAGCTGTCAGCTGCCATAGCTTGTCGGGTTTCCCCCCACTCTTTATGTTTTCTAAATTAGAAAATCTTAACTCAGAATTATAGGTTGTTGGGAAGCTTTGGCAGATATTTTGGCCTTTCAGGTCAAATGCAGATCCAGAAATTATGGAGAGAGTTCTCTCCAAAGGCTATTTTCAGTGTTTCACCAGAGGACAAGTGTCCCAGCTTAGTGCCACTGAAAGCTAGAAGGTTAAAGTTCTCGGCTTGGGAGACAGCAGCTGATGGAGTCACATCCTCTCTCTGGTGACATTTGGCTCACAAGGTATTTCTGCATGTTCAGTTGTAGCATTTGGATGTGATTTTTAATATGCAAAGACATATCTTAAGTGTTTTTCCTGATGAATGAAGAAAAGCATTGGTACTGGGGAAAAGTCAAACTCTCAGCCACTGAGCCATTTGCACCACTGTTAAGTTTTAAGAAGTCATGATGTCTAATCATTTAAAAATTCTGATATTTAGACCCTGAAGTCAAAGATCCAGACTATTCAAAATCCTAAATGTACTCCTGAGACATGCCATGTGTATTCACAGAAATAGTCATTTTAAAAGATTTAATATCTTGCTGGAAAACACTGCAAACCTTTTCTTGCTTGCCAGTCAGAGCAGTTCAGTGTAGAAAAGCATCCTGTACTCACTTGTTTCAGCCCTGTAGGCTGAAGAAACATATACTAAGTGGTCACAATCAGTTTGTAGTCACAACTTCCATGATGTCCCTCAACAGCGAATCAGGGTCTGGAAGTATGCTATGGACCCTTGCTATTTTCACAAATAATGTACATACCACATTGGAAGCAACATCTTCCATTGGTATAGCGATGCCCTTCCTTGCTGACCATCTAGCTGGAGCTTCTTCAATATCAATTCAGCTATCTTTTCTTTTCTTTTTTTGCGGTACGCGGGCCTCTCACTGTTGTGGCCTCTCCCGCTGCGGAGCACAGGCTCTGGACACGCAGGCTCAGCGGCCATGGCTCACGGGCCTAGCCGCTCCGCGGCATGTGGTATCTTCCCAGACCGGGGCACGAACCCGTGTCCCCTGCATCGGCAGGCAGACTCTCAACCACTGCGCCACCAGGGAAGCCCTATCTTTTCTTTTTAATTGTAGTAAAATACATATAAAATTTACTACTTTACCCACTTTTAAGTATACAATTCAGTGGCAATAAGTGCATTCACAAAATTGTGCAACCATAACCACTATCCATCTCCAGAACTTTTTCATCATCCCAAACAGAAACTCTGTACTCATTAAACAACTACTCCCCATTCCTCCCTCCCCTGCTCCCTGGCAACCTCTGTTCTACTTTCTGTCTCCATAAATTTGCCTATTCTAGGTACCTCACATAAGTGGAATCATACAATATTAGTCCTTTTTGTGTCTGACTAACTTTACTTAGCATAATATTTTAAAGGTTCATACATGTTGTGGCATATATCAGAATCTCATTCATTTTTCAAGCTGAATATTCTGTTGTATGCACCTACCACATTTTGTTTATCCATTTATCTGTTGATGGACATTTATCCATTTATCTGTTGATGGGACATTTGGAAACAACCTTTTGACTACAGTGAATAATACTGCTATGAACATTGGTGTAGAAGCTAACATCCCTTTTTAACTCTGTTTCATAGTTTACAAACTAATCTTTAATTAAACCAGAAATCTCATCTTTTAAAATCAGCTTCATGATAAATAGGACAAAAAGTCATTGATCACTTCTCTCTCACATATATGGTGAAACTGTACTGACAACTGATTTATTCACAATTTTATTCAACTATAAAGTACAATGTCTGCTTGTTTACATACATAAGAGTCATTGATTTTTAAATGTCAGTCACATTATAAGAAATCCAATATTTCTGATGAAGGAATTCTATCAATTATTTCTCGCTTTTTTTCCAACTACAATATTTGCCATTGATTTTGAAGCTGGTTTCATATCTTACTGGCAAGGGTATAATTTTGCTTGTTTTTGCTATGAGGGCAAATGATGACTCTATAGTTTTCATGTCTTTCAACTTTTAACATCAAATTTTGACAATTTTGTACTGGAAATCCTTATTTTATATTTGTACTAGAGACAGTTGGTTTAAAAGTGAGGTTGATAAACTTTATTAGAAAATAATATGGAAGTTTTGGTAGCTTTCTATTATTACTTGATAAAATGTTGAGATAATAACTTAGGTACTAGAACAAAAGGCTCATTGATCCAATAAAATTTAATTATCATTATTCATTGTCATGCTCCCTGTTTATTTATTTTTTATCAGCTTTTGTGAGATTATCCACATCCATTGTCCACTTGTCTCATGACATACAGATTCAAGCTTTATGTCTGTGACAGAGTCCATTCATTACTTATAGGATTTATTTTTCTTTTTTCATCACTATTGTTATATTTCTGCAAACCACTTTTGAAATGATGGTTCATTTTCTGAATTGTAATATTATGTAGTGGTAAAGATGAGAAATGCAAGTTTAACAAATGTAAATGTAATGTCATAGGACAATAAAATACATTAGTTAAGATAAAGTACCCATGATTAATTCCATGTTAACCAGTATGAACTATCAGTCCTTGAAGTTCATACACTGCTCTAAAGAACACGAAAAGTCAGAAATTCTATGTAAATTACAAATAATCTTACATTTCAGATTTTTAACTTATCTGTGCATAAAATGATTGCATTGCTTTTTCTTCTGAATCTGTCACATTTTTTAGAGGCTACTGAGAGCCTTCTAGTGACCAGTAGAGATCCTTCTATTACTTATTGAGAAAGGCTGTAGGGGATAGAGAGCTGAATTGCTCTGCAGAACAGAGTGAGAATTTGGAGTTCTCAGGGACAAGAGAGAAAGAAGACAGTGAGGCAGGGAGATGGAAAAGCAACCCAAAGGGACAGCTTATGAGAGAAGATTATAAGTCAGCCTCATTCACCAAGATAGGTCAAATGAAGTGCTGGCAAACTGAATCTAGCATTGATTAAGCTAGAACCATTAAAAGAGATTAGCAAATTTATTAATGTAAACTACTATATTAACAGATAAAAGACTATTTGATAATCTTAATAGATATAGAAATATTGATAGAAACCAACACTCATTCAAAATGAAACTCTTAAACCAGAAGTGAAAAGAAAATCCCATGACTTGATAAAGAGTAATTATGAGAATCCCATAGTTATCATGATAATAGTGAAATACTACATGCATATTATTTAGAATCAAGAACAAAAGAAATATGCTCACTATTATAGCTTCAATTCAGCATTGTGATGAAAGTCCTGGCCAGTTCAATAAAAAAGGAAAAATAAACAAGTGGTATAAGAATCATAAAGGAAGAAACAAGTTCATCATTATTTGCAGATGATATACTTGTTCAAATAGGAATTATTAGAAGAGTTCTGCAAGGTTGCTGAATGCAAAACCAATGTACAGAAATTTAATAACATTAATTTATTTTATCAATAAAAATAAATATTCAAAAGGGCAAGCAAAATGATATATAATGTACCTAGAGATAGGATATGTAAGAACTTTATAGAAGATGTCAAATATTATGGACGAATATAAAAGAAGGCATATATATATTAGGAGATACAATTATATATGTCATTGTGGCAGTTCTTCCTGTGGTAATAGATAAATTCAGTGCATTTGCAATCAAAGTTTCAACAGAGTTGTAAGAAAAGAACTTGAAAATCTGACCCTTAAATTGATATGGAAAAGTAAAGAAACAGGAAGAACCAAGATAATTTTAAAGAAGACAAATAAGGAGGGGTGCTATGATCAACCAGGTCAAATCTTATTATAAAGCTTTTAGATTGTATGGTGTTGACTCAGGAGTGACAAATAGCTTACTAGGAAAACAGACTTGAGTATGCATGGGAATCTGGTGCATGACAGAGGTAGTAGAAGGAATCACTAGAGAAATGATAATCTATTAAAATTGGTGTTGGAATAATCTTTATGGAAAAATATGAGAAGCCTATCACATATCATACACATACACTCAAAAGTCTGGGAGGATGAATTATCTAAATGTAGAAGGAAATATGACTTTTAGAAGGAAATACAGGACAATATATTATGGAATGTTAGATAGCAGTAAAATATATATGAAATGGATACATACATACATAGTGTTTTTAAAAATTTTTTTCTTCCCTAGAAATTTTATAATTTTAGTTTGGTTTTTTTTTTCCCATCTAAGAGTTCTCTAAAAGAGGTTTTAAAAATTATCAAGTAGGAAGGTCTCTTTTTTTTTTCTAATTTTGTTATTATTTTCTCATTTTATTGTAGTGTGATCAGAGAATATTTTCTTTATTATTTTACTTTTTGGATCTTGTTAAGGTTTTGTTGTTTAATATCGGTCAATTTGTATAGTTATTTTTCAGAGAATATAGTTTGAAAGATATTAATTAGATCTATCTCACTATGTTACTCCAGTTATCTGTATCTTTACATACTGTTTTATACATTTGATCTGTCATAGGGCTGAAAGAAATTAATTACACTTCCCTATCCCTACAATATTCTTGTCTATTTTTGTCTATTTTATTCTTGTCTTGTATATAATTTTTGGTTTATAAACATTGTTGCCACATTATTTGTTGCAAATATATACATTACTCTTTATGGATTATTTAGCATTACAAAGTGTCATTTTTGTCCTGTTTAATAATTCTTGGCCTAAATTCTACCTTCTCTGATGTTAAGATCATGCCTCCTGCTCTGTTTGCCTTTGCCTATATCTTTGCCCATTCTTTAATTTTGACCTTTCTGTATCACTTTGAGTGCTATATTTTTTAGTCAACGTAGAGTTCAATACTGCTTTGTTATATAACATGACTTTTTTTTTAAACAGATGAGTAAAATCCATTTATATTTATTGACATGATAGATTTATTTGATCTTTGTTTATATTACTTTGTGTTATGTTTTTTATTTATTTATTTTTGGCTTCATTGGGTCTTCATTGCTGCGCGCAGGCTTTCTCTAGTTGTGGCGAGTGGGAGCTACTCTTCGTTGCGGTGCGAGGGCTTCTCATTGTGGTGGCTTCTCTTGTTGCGGAGCACGGGCTCTAGGCGAGTGGGCTTCAGTAATTGTGGCTCACGGGTTCTAGAGCGCAGGCTCAGTAGTTGTGGCGCACAAGCTTATAGTTGCTCCGTGTCATGTCGGATCTTCCCAGATGAGGGTTCGAACCTGTGTCTCCTGCATTGGCAGGCATATTCTTAACCACTGTGCCACCAGGGAAGTCCTTGTGTTATGTTTTTAATAGTTTTTAAAATATTTCATTGCCTGATATTTTTTATTTGCTTTAGTTTTTTCTGTATGATTCTGAATTTAGAAGAGTTTTTATTTTAGTTCTGGTAGTTGCCTTAAAATATACATTTATAATCAAAACTATGTAATACATTGCCTTTACTATGCTATCTCTTTAAATAATATCTCCGATTTCCATTAATTCTCTTTCCTTTTCCCTCTGTTTTATCCATCATCTGACTGTATTAATAATATCTTTTTCCTGCTTACCTTTGTACTGTTAAATGTAATTATTTTTCATTCCTTGATGTATCAACTTTAAAGAGTGCTCTTTAATTTCTTGCTACTATAGAAGTGACAATAAGTGAACATCCTCTGCTCCCATGTTCTTCCCTCTTTCTAGTCCCAGTTTTTGCTATTTGTACCATGTCAACATTTTCAGGGCCTCTGGAGTTTTAGGGGGTAAAATGACTTGATCCCCATTTTTATCCCCCTCTGCAGGCACTGTCATTTAACAAGCCCTCATCTGCTGAGTCATTTACCGTCCTCCACCCACTTTCGGTCTTCTGAGATTATTTTGACATCTTTTGTCCTCTGTGCTTTCCTTTCTACTTCTCTTTGTTCTTGTATATTTATACTGTTCTTATTCCCATGCTGTCATTTCATTGGCATTTTGAGAGGGTTGGGGTAAAACATATTCATACTATTTTCCATATTTAACCAGAATCCCCAAATAACTCTTACTTTTGATAGAAAATGCTTTGCATTAGAAGTTTAAAAGGATAGAAATTTTACATGCTATATCATCTTAATATATATATGTGTGTGTGTGTGTGTATATATATATATAGAGAGAGAGAGAGAGATAATAAACTACAATTCTAACAGCAATTTATCTACATAGTTACTATCTTCTGACATATTTTTCAGTATTCTGTATTTAATGCAATGGCCATTTATTTTAAATTTATTTTGTTTTGAAGCTTTTCATTATGATATGTAACATACATAATGAAAATGCACATGAAACAAAAATTAGTTGTAAAATGAATGCTTGTGTATTAGTCAGCTTAGGCTGCCATAACAAAATACCACAGATTGAGTAGTTAAACAACAAATATTTATTTTCTCACAGTTGTAGGGGCTGGTGCCAGTGTGGTCAGGTTCTGGTGAGAGCCCTCTTCCTGGCTTGCTAATGGCTATTTCTGGCTGTGTCCTCACATGGTAGAGAGAGAGTTCTGGTGTCCACTCCTCTCTTATAAAGGTATCAGGTCTACTGGGTCACAGCTCTGCCCTTATGACCTTATTTAACCTTTATCACTTCCTTAAAGGCCCCTTCTCCTGTACAGTCACATGGGGGGCAATTAGGGCTTCAACACATGAACTTGGGGGGACACTATTCAGTCCAGAGCAGCTGTGTGACAACTAGTCATGTCACAAAATGGAACATTTTGAACACCCATAACCTCCTGCCCTAGAGGTTACTACTATCCTAAGTTTTGATATTTTTTTCTTGCTTTTTTAATTTATATTTTTACCTCCTGAGTATGCATTCCTAAACAAAAATAGTTAAGTTTTCTTGTTTTTGAATTTTCATATAAATGGAATTGTATTTTTGTAATCTTTTGTGTCTGGCTTTTTTTGTTCAATATTATGTTCCTAAGACTCATTCTTGGTGTTGTGTGGAGGTATAGTTTATTCATGTTCATTGCTATACATTATCCCCCTTTAAGAATATAACAGATATTTAATATACTCAAAAATGTATGGACATTTTGGTTGTTTCCAATTTTTGACTTTTATGTGGAACGTTCATGAACTTTTTGCAGCTGTATCCTGGTGCCCATAAGTACATATTTCTGTTGAGTGTATGTACCTAACAGTATAATTAAAAGATCACAGTGTATGTGTGTTTTCACCTTTATTTGATAATATTCACTGCTTTCCAAAGAGGTTGTACAAATTTACATCCCCACCAGCAAGATATGAGTTTCTGTTGCTCCATATCTTTCTCAATATTTGGTACTGTCACAATTTAGAATTTTCCTCATCTGATGAGGGTATAGTAATGTCTCAGTATGATTTTATTCACATCTCCTTGATTAAGAAAAAAGTTAAGAATATTTTCATATGTTTATTGACTATTTGGATTTCTACTTTTATGAAATATCTATTTAATTTTTTGCTCATTTTCCAGTTGGTTGCTCTGACACATTTCTAATCGATTTGTAGGGGCTCATTATTCTGGATGTAAACACTTTTGAGGTATATGTGTTGCAAATGTCTTCTACTCAGTAGGCTTACTTTTTCACTCTCATAAAGTTGTCTTCTGATGAACAGAAATTCTTAATTTTAACATCCTAAAATGTATCAGTGTTTTCCTCTGTGGTTAGTGCTTCTTATACCATATGTAATAAATCTTTCCCTAACCTGAGGTCATGAGACTTCTCTGTGGTTTTTGTTGTTTGTTTTTTTAGTTATTTTAGTTTTTTTTTCGGTATGTGGGCCTCTCACTGTTGTGGCCTCTCCCGTTGTGCTCCAGACGCGCAGGCTCAGCGGCCATGGCTCACGGGTCCAGCCGCTCTGCGATATGTGGGATCTTCCCAGACCGGGGCACGAACCCGTGTCCCCTGCATCGGCAGGCGGACTCTCAACCACTGCACCACCAGGGAAGGCCAGTTTTCTTTTGTTTTTAAACCTTCAAAAAGCTTGATGTCTTTGTCTTTCACGAAGAAATTTAGATCTTAATCCACCTAGAACTGATTTTTGTGTTTGGTGTAAAATTGGATGTTCAATGTAATTTTTCTGTTGGGATTCCTAATTCTTCAGCATCATTTACTGAAGACTGCCCTTTCCCTGCTGTTTTGCAGTGCCACTTTTGTCAGCAATTCAAGGTTTGTATGTGCATTGGCCTGTTTATGGGCCAACTATTCTGTTCCACTGGTCTGACTAATCTTATACTAATGGCATACTGTTTCAATCATTAGAGCTTATAGTAAATCTTGATATCCAGTAGAGCACATTATTTTCTCCTACCTTGTTTTTCTGTCTCAAAAGTGTCTTGGCTATAATTGGCTCTTTGAATTTTCATATAAATCTTAGAGTCAGTTTGTCAAGTTATATTAAAAAAAGCCTGTTGGGAGCTTCGCTAGTGGCGCAGTGGTTGAGAGTCCGCCTGCCGATGCAGGGGACACGGGTTCGTGCCCCGGTCCGGGAAGATCCCACATGCCGCAGAGCGGCTGGGCCCGTGAGCCATGGCCGCTGAGCCTGCGCGTCCGGAGCCTGTGCTCCGAAAGGGGAGAGACAAAAAAAGAAGAGGCCCCGCGAACCGGAAAAAATAAAAAAAAAAAAAAAAAAAGCCTGTTGGGATTTTGATTGGAATCACGTTAAATTTATTAGTCATTTTGGGGAGCCGTACAATATTGTGACTTTGAATCTAAGAATACAATATATCTCTCCATTTTGGGGGTTTCTGTAATATTACTAAATATTTTTATAATTTTCTTTTTAGGGATTTTACTCATACTTTGATAGTCTTATCTCTAGAAACTTGATATTTTTAACTGCCAGTGTAAATGGTATTCTTAAAAACTATTTTATTTTCTGTTTGTTGCTAGTATATATATACAATTGATTTATGTATATTAATTTGTACCTAGCTACTTTTCTATACTCTCTTATTAATTTTAATGGTTTACCTCTAGATTACATTGGCTATTTTATGTACATAATTATATTATCCATAAATCATGGCATCTTTGGTAGTTCTTATTTTTTCTTTGAATTTTATTTTTTTATACAGCAGGTTCTTATTAGTTATCTATTTTATACATATTTCTTTTCTTATTCTTATACCTTTTATTTCTCTTCCTTGCTTTACTACACTGGCTAGGATCTCCTTTACAAAGCTGAATACAACTGATGTAACAGAGATCTTTGCTTTTTTTCCTTCTGATGTCAAAGAGAAAGCTTGCTGTGTTTCACAATTAAGTATGATGTTTACTCCTTTCTTTAAAGTGGTTACCGTTTATCAGAGTACAGCAGTTCCCTTCTACTTCTACTTTTCTAAGAGTTTTTAATCATAAACAGATATCAAACTTTATCAAATGACTTTTCAGCATCAATTAATATGACCACTTTATTTTTCTTCTTTATTAATAGAAATAGAACATATTTTCTATTGTGGCATGTATTAATTTACAGTCAGCAAAAGACAAAAATTACAAAGTTGGAAAAAGAGAAAGCTCTACAAAGCTCCTGTTATTATACCAAAAATATGCCCTGCTTGAGCTGGGCAGGGGGCAACCTTCCCAGATGGTTTGGTGAAGAATGTTTTTGGAAAGGCCTCACAGTCTGAAACTACAGAGATTCTATCATTAACCCAGGGAGATAGAATAATCTCAGGAATTTTACGGTCACTTTGAGGTATACAGCCAACAGCTTCATTCATGGGTTATTTTCTGAATATGTTCAAGAACCATTTGTTCTTGGTTCTGCATCTCTTTCTCTTTCTGAGTAGGACTTCCCTCAACTGCATTCAGGTGTGCACCTAACAGGTGAGGGCGGGGAGGCAGGGGGTTCATCTGCCCTGGCCACCCCAGACCAATGAAATCAGACACTCTGGGGCTGGGACCCAGGCATTAATATTTTTTAAATCTCCCCAGGGGATTCCAATGGGCAGCCAAGGTTGAGAACCACTCATCTATAGCTCTTTGAAGCTGAATATCATATGTGTGTTTATGAAACAAAGTCCACAGAGAAGATATCTAAGCATTGCAAAGTCAGACAGGCAATAGGATTCCACATTACCCAAATGAGACCAAGCAGGATGAATAAGAGAAAAAAGTCGCCCAGTGAAGGAACAGAAGGAGAGGACAGAAAGGAAAGGCACAAGAATTACAGCAAATCTACTCACTCCATTCTCTCTGGAAGTTCGGTTTGGGTCATGCCCACACAATTGACCAAAATAGTGATGGTTATAAATAAACTGAACCACCTGAGAGGCCTGTGTTAAGGAAAAGCTGAGAGTCACCACGTTTTCCTGAGGTCACTTCTGATCACCTTGACGCTGAATTGATTAAATCCATAACTCTTTAGCTAGGATCAACTTTATGTTCTTGTCACATAATAACAGCTGACACTGAGTGCCTACCCTCGGCTGAATACTTCGTCCACATTATTTCTAATACAACTAACCTACAGGTGGATATTATTACCTACACTTTGGAGCTAAGCAAACAGGCTGACAAAGCTTAAATATTTTTCCAAGGTCATATAGCTAGTCAACCATGGCGCTGAGATGTGGACTCAGATTGTCTGAAAATAGAACCCTGAGCAAGATGAAAAGAAACAGAATCCCTTTTCCAAAATGTCCTTCTGCCCTGACACCTGTATTTCACTATACAATATGGCCTGAAATTTCATCCTGCAAATGTCTCTTTTTTCCTAAAAGACAAGGAGAATGCAATAGCGCCTCCCTTATCCATGGTTTCATTTTCTGCAGTTTCAGTTACCTGTGGTCAATCGTGGTCTGAAAATAAGCTTTAAATTATCCACCATTCTGAGTTAATGTGATGACATTTCAGCCTTCCCACTCCCTCCCACCAGGGATCCCCAACCATCAACATTGTTTGCTTCTGACACCCAACCATCGACATCATCATGGCTCCATGATCTGGGGTCACCCAAAGCACATGCTCCTCCCTCTGACTTATCATCAGGAGGTCAATAGTAGCCTAATGTCCTGTCACAATGGCTACATCATTTGCCTCACTTCATCTCATCACGTGGGCATTTTACCATGTCACATCATCACAAGAAGAAGAAGAGTGAATACAGTACAATAAAGAGAGAGACCAGGGCTTCCCTGGTGGCGCAGTGGTTGAGAGTCTGCCTGTCGATGCAGGGGACACGGGTTCGTGCCCCGGTCCGGGAAGATTCCACATGCCGCGGAGCCGCTAGGCCCGTGAGCCATGGCCACTGAGCCTGCGCATCCGGAGCCTGCGCATGCGGAGCCTGTGCTCCGCAAGGGGGGAGGCCACAACAGTGAGAGGCCCGTGTACCACAAAAAAAAAAAGAAAAGAAAAAGAGAGAGACCACATTCACCTAACTTTCATTACAGTATTTTGTTATAATTGTTCTATTTTATTATTGTTGCTGTTAATCTCATACCTAATTTAATCTCTTGCTTAATTTATAAATCAAATTTTTTCATAGGTAGGTAAGTATAGGGAAAAACATATAAGGTTCAGTACTGTCTGTGGTTTCAGGCATCCACTGGGGGTTTTGGAACGTATCTCCCATGGATAAGGGGGAACTACTGTACTCCTAGGAAGTTAGAGATAAGGGGAGGGCTACACGCTTTCATGGCAATCAGGTTCGTCAGATTGTTTTTCCAATTTAGCTGAGATCAGGCACACTGAGGAAATGGACATCTGGTTAGGAATGGAGGCAGGCACAGGGGAGTAAAATGCCAGCTCAAGGAGAAGATCCCAAACAGGATTAGGCTGTTGAGGAGAACTCTGAATAGCAAGAGGGGAGAATCTTAAAGGAGAGGTTGAGGGCAAATGCATTACAAGAAGGGGATAGAGACACTGAAAAGTAAGGTGAGTGGAAGAGGGTAAATAGATGGGGCAGAAATGTTGGTGGCGAAGTCCAAAGATAGATTTCCCCGATTGGACATTTTTCTGAATTCCTAACAATTACTTCCTAAAGAAAACGCCTGAAGATATAAGCTTGACCTACAGAGTGAACCACTCATCTTTCATAATTTCAATTTGAGCAGAAGTATCTAAATCTATTTTAGTTTTCTGTAAATGCCTTTAATGTGCCCTGTTTTACAGTTACTTAGGAACCCATCTATTTTGAAAAGGGAAATTCTACTAATTAAACCACATTTTCCTGTTGACTTGCAATTAAATTAAGAAATGTGTTCAGGTTGGGGGGAAATGTTAACCCAAGGATTAAATTAAAATCATATCTCCAACTCCACAAACCTTTAAAGAATTATGATATATTCTGATAATATTACTTGTGAAAACATTCAGAGCAAATTTGATTAGAATTATAATTTTGGTGAAATATTAATAATAGGAGATTGAGAGTTCCATACCTTGAATAATATGTGGGGGGCTGGAGCTACAAAGTTCATGAGATTTAAATATATAAATTCAGACTTTTGTGGGAAGGAGACCCTTAACAGCTTTTCTGTCCAGCTGTGACTCCACCCAGCAATTATTTATTCATCAAATCTCAAGATAAAAGGAATATTTACTGGTTACTTGGTTCTTTAAAGGGGTTTTATTTCTAATTAGTTGTTTCTTACTTAACTAGATGTAATTCAACCAGGATGGATGAAAAGGAGTTTGTATATTTTCTGTTTTTCTTTATTTGTAATTTTTATGTAATTGTATATTAAAAAAAAAAACTATGTAGAGATGACATACTTAGAGAAAAAATTACCCTAATTCATTTCCATTAACTGCCTACTTCCTTATTGCTGATACTGCCCTAAGCAGGACGCAGGCTGGACCTTTTAACTAGCTGTGTGACCTTGGGCAATTAATTTCATGCCTCTGAGTAACAGTAACATGTAGGATGGAGGTGCTAATCCCTTCTTCAAGGGTTTCTGTACCTATGACAGTGTTGATGCTTAGGAGGTATTTAGCAAATAGGAGACTTTTTTTTTTTTTTTTTCAGTACGCGGGCCTCTCACTGTTGTGGCCTCTCCCATTGTGGAGCACAGGCTCCGGACGCGCAGGCTCAGTGGCCATGGCCAATGGGGCCAGCCACTCCGCGGCATGTGGGATCTTCCTGGACCGGGGCATGAACCCATGTTCCCTGCATCGGCAGGTGGACTCTCAACCACTGCGCCACCAAGGAAGCCCCTATTATTATTATTAAATACTCTTCTACAGCATTAGGAAAGCCGAGATTGAATTAAGAAAATATGATTCCCACTGGTTGGCCATAAAGGTAAAACATGTAAAGGGAAAATGTAATGTAGTGAGCTACCAGGTCACTGAGTGCTGTCCAGCAATCCAACAATCTACCCCAGAGTGCGAGGCAAGAGCCCTTTTACTAGACAACCGCTAAGAGGCTGGCTACCATCTGACAGGCAGCCGAGGCAAGGCTGGTCTTGCAAATCAACCTCCGAGAAACCAAGGCTGAATTTGTTATTAGGAACTTCCAATTTGGACAGTCGCTAGGGAAGATCCTTGGAAACCAAGCCAAAGTCTCTTGTTTGTCCTAGTTTGGCTTGTCTTGAAAAAAAAGAAGAGAAAAGGTTGAGGCAGCTTCTGAAGCTACATACATAAAGCAATTAATTTAATACAGACATTTGACCAACGTATTTCTAACCATTACTACGTTCCTCAATGGCATGAACCTCAGACTACTGACATTTTTAACCTGCCAGTAGTTTGGGGGTAGTGTGCTGTAGGCAGTACCCCATGACCAGTGGGGTCCCATTTAGACAATCTTCGCTCTGCCCGTTGCAGTCTGTTCTCTTTGCCTTCTCAAGAGTTGATTTTTTGCCAAATAAGCAATCACTCTCCAGCATGGCTAGGACACAGAATATCAACCCACACCTATCATATCTGCCCAAAGAAGCCTAGGGACCCTCTTACTGGTTATTATGTTGTGGGAAGAACAGGCCACATATGATGAGAATGTACCTGGGTGTATCAGTAATCTCCCCTTTTCAACTTGTGCATCCACACATGTGTCCAGACTGGTCTAGTTGAATCCCAGACCAGGTGTGGGTTGCATGAACACCTCCTCTGTCTTGAGACTGCTTTTGGGTGTTGAACACACTAAAAACACAAACTTTTTTTCAATCTGATGATCTCATTGTTTTAGGATTCAGTTGGAGGAAGGCTCTATTGTTAACCCCCAAAGAAGGTACGTGACACAGTGGGCACCGCTTGATTCTAACATGTGGAAGGAGCAACTGTGCAAAGGATATGAGTGGACAGACACTTTGATGGCTGTTCTTCTGATCAGGTTGAAAGGACTGAATAACCACAGGGCCCGAGTGGCACTAAACCGGGAAATGGTCCTCCCTTTGTTCAGCACCATAAATGTCTAAAACAAAACACAACATAAAGCTGATTCACTTTGTGTACAGCAGAAACTAACACAACATTGTAAAGCAATTATAATCCAATAAAGATGTTAAAAAAAAAAAAAAACCACAACAGAGGGTGGATCTCCAGTGAGAAACATGCATCCTCCTCCAGCCATGGGTTTGAGCATAAGTGAGATCATCTCAGGCTCAGGAGCAAGTAGGGCTCTGGGAACCACGGGTCAATGAGAGGCAAATGGAGGGGCAGAGAGTAAGGGAGGATCAGGGGCTAAAAGCCATATCGTCACCCTTCTAGCAAGACCCCAGGCCCTGCGGCTGACTGCATCAAGATGGGCCTCTGAGATTGCCCAGTGAACAGGCAGCTGACCCAGGGTTGGTGAGATGCATCATGCCCAGGGAGAGGATTCTGGCAGCAGGGGGGTGAAGTTCTGGTTGCATTTAATTCCTCTTCTGATTAGTGGATCATCCCTGGTCTGTGATGGTCCTTCTGTTCTCCACCTCCTAGGTCTCCCCTTTTAAACCCTCTACTGGTTCCCTCCTCTGAGCATTTTGGGGGATAACAGCTCTTGGCAGGTGAGAGGAGAAAGTCATTTCAGTGCCTTTTTTATTTTCTCTACAAACCATATTTGAGATGGCTGATTCCTGCCCCTCCCAACCCCCAAACATGCACACACCACTTTTTCAGCTGTATAGAACATCCAAGATAAAATACAAACAGGGTAATTGTCATGAAACTGTTTAAACTGGTGGTTCTCAAACTTTGATTTTAGGACCCTTTTGTACTCTTGAAAATTACTGAGGACCTTAATGATCTCTTGTTAATGTTTATACCTTTTTGCTTATACCATGTGTGTGTGTATGTATATATATGTGTGTATATATGCGTGTATATATATGTTTGTACATATGTGTGTGTGTGTGTGTGTATATATATATATATATATATAATATTAGAAATTTAAAAAGATAGGACCTTTTAAAACACAGGCGTATACAAGCATACATTCCAGTAGCTGTTAGACAGATGTGATCCTCCATCAATAGCCTCTATGTTAACTACTGTATGTTCACAAAAGAATGTGAGTAAAAAAGACAAATGACATCTAAGTATTACTAAGAAATAGTTTTGAACTCCTGAACCCACTAAAAGGGTTTTGGGAACCCCAGGGGTTTTGAGATCATACTTTGAGGACCACTGGTTTAAATCATCCTGATTTCGGTTCCCCTTCCCTATGCTACGTGGCAGGACAGGTACTCTCAATCCCAGCCTCAAGATTTCTGCTCCCCACTTGCATAGAAAGCCAACACCTCTGGAGATCTGAGGCCAGAACTCATCCAAGGGAATAGCCAACTTCCTCTGAAAACTCCACAGCAGTTGTCACTGCTTTTGAGGATTTGGATTTAATTAACCTCCACCGTAAACACCATAGAGATTCAAAGAGAGTATTGAGGAGGTGAATTAAATATATTTTTCACTAACTGAGTCCAGCTGACAGCCACATCACCCATGGTGCAGGAGGAATCCTGGGCTGGGTGGGACAGAGGTTTCCTCTCCCAGAGCTGAGAATGGCCATTCCGGCCAGTAGCCCTTACCCGGTGTGTGCTGTAGAAGGGGTCCAGATCCTCCAGTGGCTCCCCGACCAGCTCTGCTGGGAGCTCGCCATAGAACTTGGGCAGCTGGTTACACGCTTTCAAGTCAAGCTGGGGCCGAGTCTTCTCTTCCTGGTCCTTCTGTTTCTTGGACTTCTCTTTGGTTTTCTTTGCCTCCTGCTTAGCAGCAATTCGTTTTTCAATCTCCACCAGAGACTCTGGGGTGAATCGATGGAAGTTGGTAGTTTCCAGAGACCCAGAGGGGAATTCCATCTTCTCATTCTTCTTCAGGAAGAATTTATACTCTTATGAGAGTGGACATAACCACAGAGAGGTAACAGCCTGCCCACTGGCTCTCTCCCTCCCACCTTGCTTGCTAGAACTCTTCCCCCCCGACCCCCCACCTCTTCAGTTCCTTTCTTAACTCACACTGAGCTCCCCCAGGACCCCACTGCCCTGCAGCATTCTCGAGGGAGGCTGGTCAGTTCATCTTACTCCACGTACCTCAGGGTGGTATCTATGCTGTCTATGAGCTTCTAGTCTTTGTTCCTTCATCATTTTTGTACCCCCTGCCCCCCACCAGATCCAGCCATACTGCCCTCTCTCTTCATTTCCATGACCACGGAGTAGCAGGCACTCTCCTGCATTCATCAAAGACGTTGGTACATGATCTACTTTATCTTGGGTCTCCTCCTACTTTCTGATCACAACCTTTTTTTAATTGACATTTTCAATGCTTCTCCCCCTCTCTGAACTCCATTTGGACTCCCCAGGCTGCTTTCTCTTTGTCCGTGGCTGAACACTTCTTTCCATATCCAGATCAGATCCTGTGGTCCACCATTTTGACCACTCCCTTGTCCTTATCCTAAATACCCAGCCTAGGTCAGTCTAAATGAGTCTAACTCAGGTTTCTCTGAATCTGTACTGTTGAGGGGTGATGAGGAACAACAATGCCACTTAGGAATCATATGGTTTCGCTAGGCAGCAGTTTCTTCTAGTCTGATATTTCAAATACTGTTTGTCTTTCCTGACTGCTATTCCCCATTTCCCCTTCCAGTAAGACAATGACCACATTGCCTACCTCACGAAGAAAACACAGTTCCTTCAACTTCATGCCCCCAAACCTCCAACTTACCTGCAATCTACACCCTTCTATCTTCCCTCCTCCTGTCACAACAGGGAGAACATCACTCCTCATTCTGGCTAAGGCCAATCTTTTCCTTCTGTTTTGGATCTTATCCCCTCACTACCTCATTTCTCTTTCCTGATTTGTCTGCTGGTTCCCTCCTATCAGCCTTTAGAGATGCTCAAGTCTCCTTCAACTTTAAAATTTTTTACTTAGTACATAGCCCATTCAGTTCTTCCCTCTTCTCTCCTCCCATTCCCTGCTGAGTTTCATAAAGGACTCATTTCCACTCACTGTCTCTGGTCATTCTTCAGTTTTAGCAGCTTAACATCTGTGTCCACTACCTCACTAAAATGCCTCCTTGCAAGGGCAGCAGAGACCTTCTTCTGCCTAAATTCAGGGAGAACTCAGTTCTTATCTTGATGGGGTTATTGGTTATTTTGACTACTTCCTCCTTCTTGAAACGCAGTCTCTCCTCAACTGCTCTGACACACTCAATCTTCTTTTCCTCACTTTCTCCCATATGTGACTATGACTCTAGGGGCTCTAAATTATGCTTTTTAAAATTCTGCATAATGATAATAATAATAACATCGATAGCACTGATAATAACATTTACAGAGATTCACTATATTCCAGATTCTGGATTAAGCAATTTGCACGCATTAACATATTAACCATCACTGTACCCTATGAGGTTTATCTCTAATATATAAATGAGAAACTAGAGTGGCAAAATTAACTTCCCCAAGATCACATAGCTAATAAGTGGCAGGACAGGTACTCTCAATCCCAGGTCTGTCTGACACCACCTCCTGAGAGCATCTCATCCATACTCATGGCTTCAGTTCTCATGTATATGCAGATGACTCCTGAGTCTTTATCTCCAGCTCTTATTATGCCCATGGGGATCAGACCCAAATTTGGCATCTCCACTTGAATGTCTACTGGGTACCTCAAACTCAACATGTCCCGAACTGTACTTATTACCATCTCTCCACCCCTTTCTAGTACCTGTCTCTCCTCTAAGACTCTCTCCCTCTGTGAATGGCCCCCAATAGCCTATTTCTGTGCTTGTCCATAACCTAGCTATCATCATGATGTCCTTTCTATTTCATTCCCACATCCAATAAGACAACCAGTGCTGTTGATTCCATCTCCTTAGTATCTTCTCTCCATGTCTCTTTAGTTTCTCCATCATACTGGTCGTTAAATCACTGTCATCCAATGACCCCCTATGTATATTTGCTTCCCCTTTAGTCCTTTTTCATCTATTCTCCAACTGTAACCAAATGATCTTCCTAAAATGCAAATCTGGTTATATTATATTCTTATTTAAAATCCTTCTAAAGCTCCCCACAGCCCTCAGGATAACCCAAACTGTGTGCTTACCTCTCCAGCACTGTTTACCAGGCATACCATTTTTATTAGTTTCTCCTTGAGACTGACCCATTCTTTTTCATTTTAAGACCTTTCCATGTTCTATTTCCTTTGCCTGAAATTACTCCCCCACCTTGCTTTGCCTGATTAATCCCCTCTCATTCTTTTACTGTTGGTTTTCAGATAACTCCTCCATTTCCGACCCCATATGAAGTCTCTGTTAGGCTTCCCATTTTGTGCTGCTGTAACTCACTGTGTTTTCTCTATAAACCTCTGATTTGTAATTGCTATTTGCTTTACTACTTCTCTCACTAAATTGTAAGCTCAGTGAGGGAACACATTTATCCTGTTCAGCACTGATTCTCCAGGCCATAGCATAGTGTCTGGCATTTAGTAAATACTCGGCAGATATTTATTAAATGAATAGCGGTTTTGAGTTTTAGAAAAAAGGGAAGAGAAAGCACTGGTACTTGGATTGTGAGACCAGGGTGGGCAGAAACTGACCATATTCCAAGTTACTGGGGGAAAAATGTGGTTTCTGTTCACTAACAACTTAAGGCCGGTGTTCCTAAAATCCACCCTGATTTGGATAAAATTTGTTCTTCAAGGTGGAAGAACAGAGAGAGCTGAAACCTGGAGGTCTATGGGGGTGAAGAGGTGTTGAACATTACAGAGATGCTATAGCCAGAAAGAAGAAGAACAAAATCTGTCAGTGTCATAGAAGAGCAGGAAGAGAAGTTTTAAGAAGTGCTAAGCCTTATTCTAGGGGTCGGAATGGTTTTAGTCATGGGGATTCAGGGGGAGCATGAGTCAGTACCATGGGGTGGAAAGGATGTGACTAGATTGCTTGATTTGCTGAAAGAGAGTGGTTGGGTATGGGTGTAACTACAAACATGATTAAACTAGTTATGTGGGCTACCCAAAAAGTAGAACCACGATAATAAGCTGCTTCAGGTTCTGCTTCCATGACTTGGATGCCTGGTGGAACAGCAAGCATATTATCAGGATGTCACTAGGACTGAGAATGTGGTTGGACATTTCATGGGTGGGCTGTGAATGTGACTAAGCTGGTGCTGAGAAATAGTAACCAAGCGATTGGCACATCTGAGTGAAACTGTATTGTGCATGGTGCTGAGAGTGTGGTTAGGCTCTTTAGTTAGTGTAATGAGCAACCTAGCTAGCTTTAGCACTAACTAGGGATATTGCTGGGGTCTCTATGCTAATGGGAATATGGAATTAATTGTCCCTGTTTTGAGGGATGTGGCCATATTAGTGAAGACTTAGAGCAGTCCCTAAAGTGTCAGCATTTTAGATAGTTGGTGATACTGATATGTGTCTATCTGAGCTGTCCATTGCCCTGAAATTTTTAATTGTTAGGCATCTGATTGGAGCAACAGGGAAACTGGACATGTGAGTAAGCTATCCAGAGAAGAGATAGAATTTGAAGTAGCGATGCCACTGGGAAAGTGCAATAAGCTGTTTCTGGTGATGAAGGTGAGACCACATTATCCATGCTCCTGCCCAGTAGTCAGAGATTGAGCCTCAGCTATCTGGGACAACAGAAAAATATCACTGAGTTGTCTTTGAAGTTGAATAGTCCTGAGTCCCTGGTGCTAAAGGAATGGGGCTATGGGAATCTTTGCTGAGCATAATTTACCTCCGAATGATTCAGAGATAATAGCTAGCTGATCTGTTGTCCAGGGATGGAGTACAACAAAAAGTATTTACAGTGTGGTGAAAACGACATACACCATCAGTCGTTGGTGAAAGAGCAAGGCAATGCCTAGTATGCCCTTGAGCTGTCCATGGTGCTGCACAAGAACTGTGGGGATGGGTGAGAGAATTGAGTGGGAATGGCTTTCTACCAGGCTTGGTGAGTAACTGCTGTAGGGTTCAATGAGTGTGTCAGGCTATAGTGCTGAGAATAATCAAATTTCTGTGAGGGATAAAGTGGAAGAAAGGAGTAATTCAAGGAAGAAAGAAATGTGAAAGTTTGGGAGAAAGTGCCTAACAAGCATTTAATCAAAACATCTCTGCCCAACAGAACAGAGATCCAAATGAAGCTGAAGAGGAGAAAAATATTCTTTTCTTCAGGGTCTTTGTCTCACAACCCCAACCCACTGAAAACAGAATCAGAATGAAGGAAAATATTTTTGTCAGTAAGGAAGAAATCAAGTTCCTCATCACCTGATCTGGAGTGTTATGGACCCAGAAACTCAGGATGGTGGATTGAGTCAGTTCTAGAGACTTCAAGTTATAATTAGTCAAACAAAAACAAAACAGAGAAGTAGTGTGGTTTTGTTAAAATAGCACTGGAATTGGAGGGAGGAAGCTTGGGTTCTGACACTAACTAGGTTTTTTTGAATTGTCTTACCCTCATTTCTATGATTTGTGAACTGGAGATGCTAACATCTGCCCTGCTAATCTGACACTGTTATTGGGAGAATCGAGTAATGTATGTGAAAGCATTTTGTAAGCTAAATGCTGTGCAAAGGTACAATGTAACTTTAAAATTTCCCATTATACGTGTGATAAAATAGCCAATAGCCATTTAACCTATTTCAATTCCATACCACTAGTTCTCAGCATACAAACTAAATAAACATTTGAGATCATTTACAATTAAACACAATATTAAAAACTCATAATGTTTCCACTTTATTTCTCCATCCCCCACCTTTAGTGTATGAATACTTTTTAATATGGCTCAGCTCCCCAAAATAAAAGTGTTTATTTAATGAGATAATACAAATTACAGTATACTCAAAATTTGAAGGGAATTCATGCTGTGGATAAGAGTTTTTATTAAAAACATATAGAATCTTTCTTCTTTCTCCTACTTCTATTACCCTCCCCAACAGAATCCTATCCTCTTCAACAGGTTCCTATCAGAGTATATCATTAACAGACCTTCAGAATTCTTCGGTGAGGGAGGCTGAGAAGCGCTGTGAGTTCTTATAGTTTTTAAAACATGACCAGGTATATTTAAGTAAGCTAGAGATTTCATGAGTGCTGGTGTCTTATGAATCTGGAAGTAATGCGATGGCTTTGACTCATTTTGAGGGTGATCTTGTGAGGAAGCTAAGGTTTTGTCTAGTTAAGGACAGGTTGACTTTGCAGTAGGAAACATCAGGATTGGGCTTGATCGTGCACCTGGTAGAAGTATTTCTCCCTGACATGATTGATGTGTTCAGTTTCCTTCTGGATGCAACTCCTGGAGGAATAAGAGGATTGCCTTTCACATTTATTTTGCTTCTTGACTCTCTAGGGAAAGAGGCGACAGATCTGTGTTCTCTTGGCTACAGTCAAATGTGAACATGGCCTTGTGCCTTTTAAGGTTCAGAGGTTCTCTTCAAACTGCCATAGCCTGGAAGTGTTCAGCTGAGCTGCTGGAAGTTGCAGGGTGAGTCAGGAAGACTTAGCTCTTTCTCATTTTGTCAAATATTCAGAAATTCTTCCATTCTTAGTAATTGCTAAAGGCTTAATATGCATTTAGCTCTTTGAGGTGTTGTGGAAGATGAGATGGTGCAGAGGAAAGAGCACTGGGCCAAAAGTTAGAAGACTGGAACCGCAGCCACAGGTCTATAATAAACCTTGCTCAGTCGTTGCGTATTATCTTTCTCTGGATTTCAGTTTTCTCATCTGTACAATAAGGGAATTGGTCTAGGTATAGACCCTATACCTAGGTATAGGTATATACCTAGGTATAGGCCCTTCCATCTTGACAAAAAGCCATGTTTCTTGCTCTGGGGGCCTTTCAGACTTCTCAGGGAGAAAAGAATCCTAACAATTAGGAAATAATTGGAAAAAAATAAGGGCTAAATTATGTGGTTCTGACCATGGAGTTTTTAAGCCATAAAGACAAGTGCCTGAAGGTTTTGAAGAAGAGCAGGACCAACCTAGATGAGAGAAACTGGTGAAGGCTTACTGTTTTTAGAGTGTTTTTATGACTGTATGTATCGTAATATGAATGTCACATACTCTAGCTGGGAGAGGCACAAGTGCACTGTGGGCTAAGAGACCCTAAAGAATATGCAAATTCACACCCAGGCTGATGGCTCCCACTGGAGTATTTTCTCCCTCTGTCTGGCCTTGGTTGAACACCTCCTGAAAGCAGTGGCACCTATATGAGGCCTCTTTCCATGAGGTAATTCTATGGCTATTAATCTTCTTCTTAAACATTAATTATTTTAGAGTCAAACATGCTTCTCATGAATAATAATCCCCCTTTTTCTTTGCTAGTTTTCTAAAGAAAATATATACAAATTCTGACAGGTAGAAATGGGTTTTGGAAAAGTTTCTAAGGCAAGAGCACTGTGAATATTATGTAAATGCCAACCAATATAATGTAGCCCATCAGTTTATTCCAGGGAAGCAAAAGGTACTCAGAAAGTCTGGTGCTGCTGCGTGGCTCTTGGCATTGAAGGAATCTTTTTTCCACAAATCACATTCTGACTTGGTCCTCAAATCCTGCTTTCAATTGGCAAATTCTGACAAAAATAGTGTGTCTCCTTTTAGGCCACTGAGTAAATGTCACTTCCTCAGGGAGGCCTTCCTTGATCTTGCCTTTCTAAATTAGGTACCTTCAAGATGATGTCCCAAAGAATCCTTTCCTTTCCTGACACTTATCACAGTTTATAATTAAATTTATTTGTGTGTTTGTTTAATACCTGTCTGCCTCAGTCAATTGTAAGTCCTGTGAGGGCAGAAACAAATTTATTCTGTCCACAGCTCTGTGGCCCCCAGTGCCTGGCACAGTGTAAAGCATGAAGGACTGTCACTGGGTAAAAATGGGGTCTCAGTGAAATTGTCACATTTTAAAACCTATATGGTGCATGCTTAGTGTTTCAGATCTTTAAAATGCACTATGTGATTTCATCTAATATTTAATTTCTCTAAAATTTTTTAACACATTTTTACCTCTCCCTCAGTATAATGAAATATTTTCCATTGGTTAAGAAACCGGTATGTAGAGAGGCAACGTGTAATGGCTAAGTTCTTGGATTCTGGAGCCAGACTATCTGGGTTTAAATCCCTATTCTACAAAATTGCTAACTGTGGGACCTTGGGAAGTTTACTTAACTCCTCTGTCCTCAGTTTTCTCATCTATAAAGCAGGCATAATAAGAGCACTAAGAGATTATCATGAGGATTAAATAAGTGCTGAGAACAACGCTTATCTATAGTGCTTAGAGCAATGACTAGAACATATATTAAGGAAACATATATTAAATTTGCTGTTAACAGTAGTATTCCCCAAGGGAACATAATTATTAAGTAGTTGACCCAGAAGTGCTACATAATCCATCTGATTTCACATCAAAACATATACTCTCCCTGAAGGACAACTGTCTCTAGATGACAGGTAAAGACTCTGAGACCCAGGTGGATAATGGATCTTGCCCAAGTCCTCCAACTAGAAAGAGGCAGAGCTGGGACAACAACCCAGATATCCATCAGTCATGCTGTCAGTTTCCCCAGGATTCCCTTTATCTTGCCCTCATACTGATGTTCCACAGAGCCAGGACTGGAATAGATGGGAGCAGGAGATATAGTGCAGTGTCTGGATGAGCACTGAACCAGTGGGCCAACCAGGACATTCCAAGCTGACCCCATTATTAACCCATTTCTACAGATAAGGCACTAAAGCCTTCAGGCTGACATAGCCAAGGTCAGAGCCTATTGGTGACTTAAGTCATTATTCTTATCTGTTCTGTCCAGAAGGTGAAGAATAAAAATATTAACACTGATTCTTTGGGGGGATTATTTTTGGTGATTTCTTTAAAATGGAGGGGTAATATATACATACACAAAGTAAATAAGAGGCACTCATTTTAACTTTACAGTTTGATGCTTTTTTTTTTAACATATGCAAACACCTGTGTAACTAGTACCAAGACCAAGATATAGCACATTTCCTGCACCCCAGAAGACTCCCCCGTGTAACCACTACTCTGACTTTTGTCAACAGAGTTGGCACTTTCTAGGTTTCTCTGATTCTTTGCCTATGTCTCCTCGCTGTACCCCTCCCTCCTCTGTGCACAGTAAACCCCCCTTCTCCATCTATCTAAAGCCCACCCACCATACAAGGCCTTCCTCTGCCTGAAGCATCCCTAATTTGTCCTGCCTGTCAGCTCTGTGAGCCCCTCAAACAATAATAATAGTAATAATAATAATAATAATGCCGCGACTCACTCCATCTCCTTTTCCCTAGGACTGTGTGTAATGCAAGGTCAAGCTCACATCTGCTGTTGCATACATGCTGGGCTTTGAGTGCCTTGGCCCTTCCCTACAGAATGTGAACAAAGCATCTCCAAGAGGGCTCCCCTCTTGTCACCTCGAAGCCAGTCAGTGCCACGTGGCAGGGGGAATACCTCACAACATGGGTCCCTGCTTCTCGTGCCAGTAACCACCTATGTGACCTTAAATAATGGGTGGGCTTTAAGAATAAGTCACTAAAACTGAAATTCCAGGTCTCAGTTTCATTATAAAATGAGGGCATAGGACTAAATAATACTAGGAATAGTAGCTAATAGGCTGGGCTAAGTCCTTTATACATACCACTGTTTAAAATTCACAATCATCTTGTGAAATAGGTATTATTATGGCCATTTCACAGTTGAGGAAACAAAAGGAAGGGGGAGAGTTTCCTGATGTGCTAATAAACAGCAAAGCTGGGACACTACCCAAGGTCCAGCTCCGTCGGTAGGCCTGTGCTCTTAGTCACTGTTCTCTCTACCTGCCTGTGGTCACTGTGACCTCTTCCTGCTCTTCTGATCCAGTTCATGAAACATGACTCTAGTCCTCTCTGGAGCACCAGGGGAAAGCTCGATAATGAATAGCAAGGAAAGAAGAGTGACCGTGGGGGTCTAATGAGCAAGATGGACCACAGTGACATCTTCCCCAAGGACAAAGAGTTCTAAGCTCCCAGAATTAATACCAGCAGGCAAGGGAGAGAACACATTTGCTTGAAGCAGGAAGGTGAGAAAAGGTGCTATTGTACTTGAATCTTCTTTCCATATGATCCAGAACCCCAAGCCATGATTTTTATTCAGGAAGCACTTTCTGAGCTGTTAGTGTGTACAAAGTTGTGATGGGGGTATACAAATAAAGGATGCTGAGATCCTGCCATTCAGAAACTCACACTCTGGTGGGAGCTGTAATAGGGGACATACACCATACAAAGAAACATAAATGAAACAGTGAGGCAGAAGCAGAGAAGGGGAAAGAGGGCCTTAGGGGAGAAAGAGGTCTATCCAGGACTTTGAAGGACAGGTAAGATCTGGGCAGGAAGTGATTATGCAGAAAGGGCAAGCCCTCTAATGAGCAATGTACCAGAAAGGGCACAGCAATTGCAGAGGAGGAAGGGATATTGTTTCTTCCATGGGCCCAGGAGGCATGGACTCCAAGCTCATGGTGTTGGTTTGTATGTGGGACCCAGGACAGGTCTGTTCTGGGGTGGAGCGGGTGCTAATGGGAACCATGGGGCTGCTGCTCATAAGAAAGCTGATGTTTCAGGAGTCTTTTTGCGTGATTGGGCTCTGACACAAGGGAATGCACACCCAGAGTCAGTGATCAGTGTTTTTTCTCCTCCTAGAACAGCATTTCTTTGGCAATATTTGTTTGTGAAAGACTCTTTATCCACCATTTACCATTACAGACCCTTCTCTTTTTCCATTTCCTTCTGATGATGATTTTCTTAAAACCATCCTTGCAAAGATCTACTTTTATGCCTGGGGCAAAAAAAATTGCTGATGTTTCACATTAAATGCTTGTTCGTTACTATTATTATTATCATTATTATTATTATCACCATTATTTGATTGCTAAGTGAGTGGACAGGGAACCCGTAAATTACTTTTTAAGACCACTCTAAAATCCTCCTAACATTTGAAACCAACTTTCTGCTATTTCAAAACAAATTCTTCTATCAAACTGAAAGCAATTCATTTCGCACCATCATTTTCTCCTTCCTCCCATGTAATGCGGCTGGAAAGCTCAACCTTTAGTCTGCTGTTACTCAGAATACACACGTGGGATTGCTTCTGCCTGCTGCATTTTGCAAGTCCAGGAAAGCCAACTCAAACTACATTTTAAACTCATAGCAGACTTTTCTCTCTTTTTCTGGTACTGATCCAATCAGGTAATCTCAAAGAGCAAATCATGATCAAGAATCAAATGTACACTAAGTGCCCTTGAACTATGGGAGGAAAAAAAGCCAGAACCATAGAAACTTCTGAATGGGTCATTCTTCTGGATTGCAGATTCAGGGCTAAAAACGAAGTAGAGGTGGCTTTGGTTCGACCTGTTGTCAGCTTTCTGAACATGTATGAATTCTCCCTGAAGCTTGGAAAACACCCTTGGTCACCTGGGTTTGTCTTTTTTCACCACAATCTTAAAACAAGCATTCCTCAACCTTGTTGCCCATCAGAATGTTCTGGAGAGCATTGAAAAAATTATAGATTCTTAGCAGTCACTCCTAGACCTTCAGATTCAGTAGGCCTCGAGTGGGTCCCAGGAGTCTGCTTCTAAAAAGTTCTCCCAGTTATTCTGATTTGTGACCAAGAGCAGAAACCATTGCTTTTAACCTTACTCGTATTTCTCTAACAAGAGGACTTGTTGCCTAAAGTTTGAGGCAAAGCTTATCTCTGAAGGAGTGTATCACCTCCTACCCAAAGACCATTCTCTGCTTTCTATGTCCATTCTTATTTAAAGTTTCATCAATACTACTAGGATATTTGTCCTCTGTTACCACAGCTTTGGTAAAATTTCTGAAATTACACTGGCTAATAAAACATCTCTTTATATCAATGTGACTCTTTGAAGAGCATAAGCTTGACATTAATGTGGCATATATATTTGATAGTTTTTGGATTTAGCCATATTTCTTCCCTGATTCTTCAGAGGAAGGGAAGCAGCAGAGTCTTCTACACAAACAGATTAATTGTAACTATTTTCTAAGAACTATGGGTGTTTGGGGAAGGTCATGTATTCAAACAGCCTACAAAACATGCTTCATTTTTGGATCATGGACAAAGCCTATAATTCTTCCCATATTACCCCAAACAAATCTTTACACCATTAGCCATAGACAGGCCCCCGAGTCCCACAGTCATACCTTTGCTGCTCAATCTTGATTGTCTTCTAGATGAGAGGTCACCTCTTCTACCCCAGATCGCCTCCACTGGAAACCATGAGCTCCTGGAATATACGTTCAGCTTAACATCAAGCATGGTACGACACTGACCGACGTCTGCTCTGCCAGGAGGCTATGAGCGACTCTGGGAGGGGAGGCAAGTCCAGGACCCCCAGTTTTGCGAAGACTTACACTTGTTTGTCCTCAGGGAGGTGGTTCAGCCTGTCTGCTGGGAACCTTACTGTCGTTCAACTGGAAGTGCAAGGAATCCTGCTTTCTTGGGTGTCATTCCCTTTTCCCGTCACGAGATCCACCCTGGCTGCTGGTGCTCCAGAAAGTGTTCTCCTTGGATGGAAGCAGGGCGTGGGGAGGGGGTGGGGAAGCTTATGTGTGATTAGATGGTAAAGTAACAAATGTGATTTTAAATGATCTCATGGGAAATGCTGAAACCTGAGGAAGCAAAGAAGCTGCACTTTAGATCACAGTGCCTCTGGCGTCCACAGTAGCCGCCCAGGCTGGAGCAAGGCTGCCTCGAATAGCCGGACAGGCAACTCCCCACCGTTGACCCCAGAGAGCAGGGCTGCACGGATTCACAGGGTGTCTTCCTTGTCTCTACATTCTGCCTCCAGAACAAACACTCACATTTATTAAAATATTTTTGTTCCCCTTCCCCAACTAAAACTTTAAAATTTTATTTTTTGTATTTTGAAAATATTTAATTGAAAAATGTATTTGAGTAATTTTCCTATTCTTTATGTATACTTAGAAATAGATCAGGTCTTATGAAAGAACAGTTTGAAATGAAATTACCAAAAAGGACTAAGACCTCAGATTTGGTAAAAGAAAAGGGCAGGAGAAAGTAACCTGTCCACATGGCCATGGACCAAGAGGGAGAGGGGAGTGAAGCCGAGGGGTCCCAGCCCATCTTGACTACTCTGAGGCTGCCTGGTTCACCCTGGGCTGGCGTGGGAGTCATTCCTCAAGTCCAGTTTATACTGCAAGAAACTGGCTGGATGTTTTATTGCATTATAACTTCATTTACACAAAATTTCCCAAATCAAACAAAAAACAGCTTTTTCAGGTCAGGATTCAGTTCTTATGAAATGCTGGTCTCCCCCTGCAGGAACCAAAACTTTCAAAGGGACAGGCCAAGAAGGGCCAACACCCCTGCTCTAAGGCATAGCTCATAGGAAGGCTGGAGGCTAGAGGGTTTGGACATCACAACAGCTCTGTGGGTGTAGGGAAGGAGGATGGCACTTCTTCTGCCCCTGGCAACCTCTTAAAGATGCTTCGCCTGTGGTCCACCCAGGCAATGGCATCTGAACTGCCTGAACTGCCTCAAAAGATGAAACTTCCAAAGTATTTATGGGTCGAATGACATGATGTCATTCTACCCATAAATGTCTGGGATTTACTGCAAAATAACTCAAGAGGGGAAGGGTGAAGATGAAACAAGATTGACCATGCGTAGATAATTGTGGAACTGGGGTAGGTAAGGATTTATTATACTATTCTCTCCAGTTTGGTGTATGCTTGAATCTCTGTGACAAAAAGTTTTTAAGAAGCAGGCTCAAAGATATAGAGTAGCTACCAGTGGGAAGAGGGAAGGAGAGAGGGGCAATATAGGGGTAAGGGATTAGAAGTACAAACTATTTGTATAAAATAAGTTACAAGGATATAATGTACAACACAGGGAATATAGCCAACATTTTATAATAACTATAACTGGAGTATAACTTTAAAAATTGTGAATCACTATATTGTACATCAACTATACCTCAATAAAATTTTTTTTACATTTTAAAACATGTTCATACAAAGGCATTAACAACAGGCTGTTATATTTTATGAAAATATAAAACTATTCTAGCTGTCTGCAGAGAATATTGTCTGGGAGGTAAGACACCAAAAGTTTATGTGTTTGTATGTATATTGTAGAATTATGAGTAATTTTTCTTTTTTCCTTTTTTTTTTTTTAAACTCTCTTCGTATTAAAATTTTTTTTCTACAACAAACATGGTACTTTAAGACAATATTTGAGGACCATGGTTAGGGCTCCATCTCCCAGGATCTCTGTTTTGCAAGTCCTGGTCTGGTGAGTAAGAGGGAGTAGCTGGGAGTGCTGGCTGGGAGCAGGGAGTGCTGGCTGGGAGCAGGGAGTCCTTTCATTCAGGACTGAGTGCCATTATCACCACGTGACAGAATCTGCACAGCAAGAAAAGGGCTGCTCTCTGCTTTTAGAAATCACCCTTTTCCCACTTTCTCTCCTCCTCCCAGCTGATAGCCCAGGCTTCAGAATTCTCAGAAGCGGCATCGTCTGGGGAAACAGCTCTGGGTTGATATCAGGGAATGTGGGCTCTGCTGCTGGTACATTTGTGTCCTTGGACAAGTCATCCAATTTCTCTGAACCTCGTTTTTCCCACTGCCACTCCACACTCTCCACACAACACCTGGGATGTTCTTTATAATAGAATCTGATCAGAAAACACCTCTGCCGAAAACCCCTTGTCTGCCCATCGCTGTTACAAGCAAGTCCCAGATCCTAGAAGTAGCTCGTGAGCTCTCATGACCTCTTAGCCTCAGGGTGACAATCCCCCACCTCACCCCCATTTCCATGCCCTAGTGATACTGGGTCACTTAACAGATGCTTGAAAACACCACACTGTCTTCCAACTCGGAGACTCTACAGATGTTCTTTCTTATTTTCTTATACATTTCTTCCTCTTCCCTTCACTTACTCATTTCTAGTGACCCTTCTTCCTCAGACTGAATATTACTCCCTTGAGAATAGATTTCCTGACTCTCCAAACCAAACTCATGTTATACCCTCATATGAAGTTTTTCATTCACTCAACACATATTTATTGAGTACCAACTAAGTGCCAAGGGCGCACAGTCTAATCGGGAGACAGACATCGAACAAATAATTCTGAAAATGATGACGATAATGTGCCTTGTGAGGAGGTATCCCATGAAAATACAAATTCAGACAGACAGCGATCAGTGATTGGCTCCCCTCCTTGGCGGCTGGCTTATCCTGGTCACTTGGTGAGACGTGATAATGCAACACACATTCTACATGACTGAACATTTTGGGACTCACTTAAGGCCTGATGACAGGATTTTACTCTGTGACCAACTCACATCACTGAGAATATAAAGCATTTCTTCAAGTCATTTGTTCAATACCTATCTTCCCTCATCCTGTATTTACTTATTTTACTAGTGCTTCAAAAGAACCTATGATGTGTCTTTGTTGAGTGCTAAGCTTATAGAAATGAAAAGATGAAGTTCTGTTCCCATGGAGCTTACATTCTAAATTGGGGGGAGGGGGGCACAGAAAATAAGAAGCTAAGAAATTAGTGAATGCATTATGTGATGTGATTTAAAGATTTTTTAAATTGAGGTATAGTTAATTTACAATGTTGTGTTAGTTTCAAGTGTACAGCAAAGTGATTCCATTATACATACATATTCTTTTTCAGATTCTTTTCCATTTTAGGTTATTACAAGATATTGAGTACAGTCCCCTGTGCTACACAGTAGGTCCTTGTTGTTTACCTATTTCATATATGGTAGTGTGTATATGTTAATCCCAAATTCCTAGTTTCTCCCCCCCCACACCTTTCCCCTTTGGTAACCATAAGTTTGTTTTCTATGCTTGTGAGTCTGTTTCTGTTTTGCAAATAAGTTCATTTGTGTCATTTTTTAAGATTCCACATATAAGTGATATCATACGGTATTTGTTTTTCTCTGTCTGACTTACTTCACTTAATAGTTGCATCCATGTTGCTGCAAATAGAATTATTTCCTTCTTTTTTATGGCTAATATTCCATAGTATATATACACCATGTCTTTATCCATTCATCTGCCGATGGACATTTAGGTGGTTTCCATGTCTTGGCTATTGTAAACAGTGCTGCTTTGAACATTGTGGTGCACGTATGTGATGTGATTTATAATAGAAATATATATTTGATCTTCATCTCCCTGTTTCTGGCACAGAGCTCCTGAAACCCTTGAAATTTCCTAAGTGATGAGAGCCATAAAGGTGTCTCTTGCTATGTTAATGAGGTGACTTTTGGAGTGTACCTAAGGATGCGGCTGGTTGCAGGGAGAACCATCTATGTATGAGAGGATTGGAACTTTTGATCTCACCCCTTAACCTCTGGGGAGGGAAGCAGGCTGGAGATTGAATCAGTCCCCAGTGGCCAATGACTTAATCAATAGTGCCTCTGTAATGAAGCCTCCATAAAAATCCAAAAGGATGGGGTGAGTTTGGGGAGCTTCTTTGTTGGTGAACACATGGAGATTTGGGAGAGTGGGTCTGGGAGAGGGCATGGAATCTCCGTGCCCCTTCCCCATATCCTGCCTTGGGTATCTCTTCCATCTGGCTGTTCCTGAGTTATATTCTTTCATAATAAACCTGTGATCTCATGAGCAAATGGCTTCCCTGAGTTCTGTGAACCATTCTAGCAAATTAATCCAACCCAAGGAGAGGGTGGTGGGAACCCCTGCTCTATAGCCAGTTGGTCAGAAGGGCAAGTGACAGCCTGGGCTTGCAATCAGCATCTAAAGGGGAGGGCAGTCTTGCAGGTCTGAGCCCTTAGCATGTGGAATCTGATGCTATCTCTGCATAGATGGTGTCAGAATTGAGTTGAACTGCAAGACACCCAGCTTGTTGGGTGTCAAACCAGATTTGCTTGTTGATGTGAGGGAAACCTACACACACACACACGCTGGACCTGGGTGCTCACTTTTAGGGTATTAAGGGAGATTTATTTTCCAGAAAGTAACATATTTTGCAAAGATTTCTTTTGCTCTAGACAACCAGAGAATTATTTTTCACCCCCTCTAACAATCTCCATTTCATCCCAGGAACCTTCCTTTCCTCAGTAGACACCCAAGGAGGTCTTCTTCCCCAGTAAGTTACTACTTTCCTTCTGTGTTTCATATATCTTCTGTTCATCGCCCTAAGAAGTTTTATTTGTGCTCCTTGAGAAAAGTGTGGCTGTCTCTTCTGGCATGCTTCACAGTGCTGGCCACAAAGTAGGTCAACACAAACCCTTTCTGTGAGTCTAGGAGGCCCTCCAGGGCAGGGTCCAGGACTTATCCTGGGTCTCCAGCCCCTGGCACCATGCCTGTCTGGATAGAGAGGTACTAAGCTCAGGCTAATCGAAGGAATAAAGGAATTGTTCCTTTTAATCCATTAGCGAGTTGTCATGCTTTCATTTGTCTAATTGTTTTGAATACAGGTGACATTTTTAGCCTGCTATTGCACCAATTCCTTACATGGTCGAGGGCTTTGTAGCTTATACTTTACTTTCAATAATGATACTTGATGGACATCTGGTGGATCAAATGGCCCTTGTTTTACATGTGGGGAGACTGGGCATGGAGAGGTTGACCCCCAGCTCTGAAGTATGAGGACAAGGATGAGAACACAAGGTCTCCCACTCTAAGGCTCTTGACACCACAGGTTCGCCAGATGTGATTCTTGCCTCCTTTTGTTACTGCTCCTTGGACAAGCCAACTCTTTCAGGCAGTAACCATCCCCAGGAATCATGGCAGTGGGAGAGAGTCATTGCCACTTTCTTGGTCCCTCTGCTCTCCGTGCTCCTCCGAGCCCCAGCCTGTGATGTGCCCTGGACACAGACTGAGAGGGTGAGGAGGAGCCCAGGGGTGAGGACGCTCTGTGGAGTCTGGCCTTCCTGTCAGAACTCCAAGTACCAGGGAAAGAAGAGCAGCTTGGTTTCCATGGCGACCTGCCCACCCGGTCCCTACAGCTGCAGCCCCTCTCTGGCCCCCTGAGGTGAGGGCTGCAGGTGACCCGAGCCAGTCCTGTGCCCACGTCGGCTCCTGCCAGGTTCAGGCCTGAGGCACGCTGTTCATTCTGAGCTGGAGCTTTGCCTGACACGGTTCCCATGGGGACGGCAGTGGGCACACGCTGCCTGCAGTCAGATCCCCAGATCAGAACTGCCCTGCAATTCAGGCAGCTCCTCTAGAGCTCAGAGACTTTGGAAGAAAGATTGAGTTTCAGATGCCTTAGTCCTTTAACCCACCCCTCAGCCGCAGGTGGATTTAAGAACTTGGCCTGGTGGGGCTGTGTCATGTACAGGGCATTCCCTCTGTGCCAGGGCCTGGGGACACCAAGATGACTTGAGGCACAGTCCCCACCCTTAAGGGGAGCGAGCAAGACAGTCCATCAAGCTAGCAATGACAGTGCATCGGGGCCAGCAATGTGGGACTAAGAACAAGAAGCCAGAGGGATGCTCAATTCTGGGAAACATTTCAGAAGGGGAGCAGGAGGCATTCCAAACAGAGGGAGGGGCTCCTGCAATAATGTAAGAGGAAAGAATATGCTGTATGAAATACCAAAGTTCCAGGTGTTGGGGAAAGAGCTGAGAGGAGGCTGCATGGCTGGGGTATGGGCAGGAGCCCGGCACTGAGCCCAGCTCGGGCTGTATCTTATAGGGAAAGAGAGTCATTTTACACAGGAAAGCAACATGGCTGGACTTAGAAAGGTCACCAAGGATGCTGTGAAGGGACCGATTTAAGGAGGAGGAGATTAGCAGTGGGGAGGACAGTGAGGTGGCTGCAGAAATTCTGGTGAGGTCGCAGAGGCTGTGACTAATCTTTCAGAGTCAGGGGCCTCCTACCCACCAGCTGTGGCCAAAGGCGTCAATTCTGTACCTTTGCGTGGAGATGGCAGGAACCAGGAGCCGGGAGACATGGCCGTCCGCTGACAGATGCCTTGCCCACCTCCTGCCACAGGTCAGGAAGACTCTCAGGGAGGGAGATCAGCCTACAGAGGAGAGCCCTGGGTCAGCACCTGTGAGGAAGGGGCGGTGGCAGGATTAGGCAGGAGGAAAGGTCAGCTGTGATCGACCCATGGGCAGCTCTGGAACTCAGATGCACGTCAGAGGCGTCCTACATCAGGCAAGTGGCCAGGTTTTTACACCCCCCCTTAGTGGGTCGCTAGAGGTGGGCCATCCCCAGAAGAGCAGGACCTGGAGGCAGCTGCCTGCCGCTGAGGTTGTCCCAAGAGGTGGGAGCTGCCTCTGCCTCCAGCACTGCCAGAGCTGGGCGGTGGGTCCTCAGTGCAGGGGACTTGTGCACAGTTCATACCTCGCCCACATCTACAACTTCGTCCTGGGCAGCTCTCGCAGTTGGAAAATTGATGGGTCTGGAGTAAGAGGTCTGGAAAGTCCTCTCAGGCTTGGTGCCTCCCGAGTCAGGGAGATGATAATAACAGCAAAAATAACTATCATTACTGAGTGCCTATGACATGTGTGCAGACTCCAGGCCTTCACACTCTACTTATATCATCTCGTTTCATCCTATGAGATAGGCACAACCTATTATCCCACTTTGAAGAGGAGGTTGCAAATGTCAGAGAGGTGAAGTAAATGACCAGGTCCCCAGCACCTAAGTGGCAGAGTCTGGTCCCTGTGCAGAATGTCTCACCTCCAGGTGGAATGGTCTCCTTCTTCACTGCAGCTCCCACAACTGCGCTGGAAGATTGAGGGACGACGATGTGACAGTCATGCAAGGGCAGGCCAGTCCACGAGGTGTCGCTACCTGCCAGGAGCCCCAGGTACCAGGGTGAGGCTTACAGCACGCCTTCCCCAGCCACCTACTGCCTACTCAAGCATCCATGGCTAGGGCCTGGGACTGTCCTTGGGGTCTAGGGAGTGGAGCAGTGACACATAAAAGAAAAGATACCCTCACTGAGAAATGCACTTGTCGGGTTTATAAGCAGAATTCCATTCAGTCAAAGTGGAGGAGGAGTGGGGAGCCAAGCACTGAGGACCTGAAATGTAACTCACTTGGTAATCTTCCTCCAGTGCCTGCATCCCCTTCTCTTCCCTTGTAAGCACCGTCCGTGAGGTGGATTCCTGACAGCTAATTCTTTAGCAAGATGCTCACCCCCATTTACTGAGCAGCCAGTACAGGCGAGGGCTTATGCCCGGACATCATCTCATTCTCACAACAGCCCTGGGAGACAGAGGCTGTCGCCTCCATTTCATAGAGCGGTAAATAGAGCCCCAAATGCATTAAGTCACTCGCCTGAGTCACACAGCCATTTGTGGGACAGGACTTGAATCTAACTAGTCTGTCTGCTCAACCGTGGTGTTGAGGGGATTGAGAGAGGGTTCAGGTAAAGGGACCAGGATTAGAGAAGGATGTAGTCTTGTGGGCTTCAGCAGGAAGGGGAGGAAAGTCATGCAGAGCTACTGGGATGTGGGGCCTGGTTGTTCCGGAAGCCACGGCAAGACGAGCTTCGGAAGCAGAATCTTGAGAGGGGGAGTTTGAGTTGTGGGCAAAGGGCAGTTTAGATGAGCTGGCCTGGTGACCATTACAGGGGGTCTAAGAGCAGGTTTAGAAGGCAGTGCTGAGTGGCACCCCACTGGGGACTACTCAGGACACCTGGTCTCCTGCGGCTGAGTCTCGGGGTTCCTTGGTGTAAAATGGCCAGGGAGGTGGCAGTAGGGGAAAGATGAGATGGGATGGTTTAGAGCGTGTTTCTCAAATCTCAGTGTACATTAGAATCACTTGGAGGGCATGTTCAACTAGATTCCTGGGCTCCACCCCAGCGGTTCTGACTCTGGTGGGGAGGTCGGGGGTGGGTCATGTTCTCCGTTCCTAACAAGCAGCAGGTCCTGGCCCTGCTGTGAGGAACACTGGTTTGGTGGTTTCCACGGGCCCCTCCTCCCCAGCAACCGGCTTTCTGAGACTCTGAGATCGGCTTCCCAAGCAGGGCCCCTCTCCCAAGGCTGGCCGCTGTCGACTCAGGCAGGAGAGAAATGACCCTCTTGCTCCAGGAGCTATGACTGGGAGTGGCTGCCATTTTCAATATGCTTTCTGTGCAGACTTTACAGATAATAAGCCTGGTATCAGAGAGGTAGTCCCAGAGTTTACACAGCTAAAAAGTGCTAAAGCCAAGATTAAATCCTGGAGCTTAGCTGAGACCCAAGGGGATAAGGCATAGGCACTAAGGACGCCCTTCAGGACCTGGAGTGCCCATTGCTCTATGGGAAGGTATAACAGGATATTTGTTTGGGAGGTTTGGGGTTCTGCAGGCCTGAGATTCATCGAACCACGTCCCACCAAAACTCCTGATATAGGAAGGTGCCTGGGATGAAAGAAGGACAATTTGCATAGGGTCTAGGAGTCATCTGGGAGGAAATGGATTGATACCATGACTTTTCCCCTGGGGTTCCAAGTTGGCTGGATGAACTAAGTACAGTGAACTCACCATTGAGATTCTTGAAGTTTGCATGAACCAGTGGCACTGGGGAAGAAAGACCCCCTCAAAGGGAACAGAACAGAGCTTGGAGTTACATGAATTTGAATACTAAAGGAGGTGTGATTTTATTTTGTACCCTGAGTTCCTTGCTACAATAGGATTGGATGGGGGCGGTGCTGGCAGGAGAAGTGCACTGTTGCTCACATTATCTCTGAAATAGATGCACATTCATTAAAATGACAATTGTTTTAGAGTCATAATTGATAACTACTTTCATAATTTCAAAGTAAGAGAAAAAAAATAGGTAGAAGAAAAGATGCCTAAATCAGTGATGGCAGTGAAATCAGAAAGCACCAGCCTGAGACAATGGCATTTCACTTTACAAAACACTGTTCAGAGGAGAATGCATTGCCTGATATGGATTCAGTAGAAGTTGGCCGAAGAAATTCTTATAAGAAGAGAAAACATTTGGGATCTCAAACCTCTTAGTCCTCGGCTGGAGGAAAAACTCAGAGCTGGGCTCGAAGAAGCAGGGTGTGCTCTAAGAGCTATGCCAGGCCCTGGAGAATCGGGAGCTCTGAATATAACTTAATCTAAATGGACAAAGGAAATACAGAATGGATGTTAATGGATATTTCAATCCAAGATGAAATACGAGTCCAAGGAGCATTTCAGTATAATATATATTTAATTGAAATAAACTACATATCTTAAATCAAAAATGATGTTAGTGATTCCGTGCAGAAAGAGAATTGCTCTGTGACCTTCATTTTCTCCCTCTCTAATGCTTATTTGGGGAAAGAACTGTTAGCTCAAGTATTTGCTGAATGAATGATTGAACAAATGAAGTTGCATTGGTAGAGGAGGTTTCTGAAAATGTACTTTTAACAATGCAGTTAATTTCCTGTGCTTTCCAGGTTTTCTACAGTGAGAAGAAATTACTTCAATAGTCAGAATAAGATTAGAATTGGGTCGAGGACAGTTTCCTGTGAGGGGCAGTGAGATACCTACTCTCCCAGGCCACAGATGGTGCCCTTCTGACCTGTGACCCAACCACTGGGAGAAAGATGAAGACAGGTGCTGGTCAGCAAGGCTGGGGTGGTGAACCAGCTGGGACCGAGTCTCTCTGTATCAGGAGTTGTGCATGGAGCTGGCGTTCCAGGGGAGGCACTCAGACGACCTCTCCCTCAACAAACTCACAGTTTCGGCTGTGAAGGTTCATGCACTTGTCACATGTAATTCTAGAACAACCTGTCTGCATCTGTGGCCAATAAAACAGCAGAGCTGGAGCTGAGCTGAAGAAGGACAGCTGGCAGATGGGTGGGAACTGTGTCTGTTGAGAAACAGCTGTTAATGCAAAGGAGAAAGGTGTACCCTGGCCCACAACCCCTCTCACTGGTCAGAAATGACTGGAACATGACAAACCATCTCAGATCTCCCTAGGGTATGCTTCCTGGCACTCAGAGCAGAAAACTCATTGAAGGATTTCACTGGAGTGGGGGTCACGGCAGGCTGGACAGGCTGGAGCTTTCCTGGAAGGGGCAGGGCTGTATCTGGGCTCCTCTGGATGGGGAGGGTAGAGAGCGAGGATGGATGGAGACCCAGCAATGGACCAGCAGAGGGGCAGCCAAATGTCATTCACAGGAGTATCCTGTCCAGCAGCCCCTGTCAAAATTGCCAGGGGTGATCCTAAAATGTATAGTCCAGAGCCCTATTTCTAGGGATTTCTTCTTCTTCTTTTTTTTTTAGGTGCAGTTGATTCCAAGAAACTGCATTTTTCACAAGTGCATTTCACTCTGGATGATTCTGATGCAGCGTGTCAAGCATTAGACTTTGGATACTGTATTAGCGTGGGCTGTCATGACAAAATACCACAGGCTGGGTGGCTTAAACAACAGAAGTTTATTTTCTCACAGTTCTGGAGGTTGGGAAGCTGCAGATCAAGCCTGGCAGGGTTGCGTTACTGGTGAGAGCTCGCCTGCTGGCTGTCGACAGCCACCTTCCCACAGTGTTCTCACCCGGCCTTTCTTCTGTGCACTTGTGATCTCTGGTGTTTCTTCTTCTTCTTATAAAAAGTCCAGCACTCTCAGGTTAGGGCCTCATCCTTATGACCTCCTGTAACTTTGGTTATCTTCTTATCTTCTATCTCCAAATACAGCCACATTGGGAGTTAGGGTTTCAAACTATAAATTTCGGGGGACACAAACCAGTCCACAGTGGGTGCCACTCCTGTGGAAGGGAACTGGGGCCTGGATACCTGGCCGAGGATGGTGGAGGATGTTCAGTGAGATGGACCAAGACTGGCAAAGGATCTTCTGCAGGGAGATGACTGATGTCAGTTCTGCCTCCTGTTTCAGACCATTTGAGGATCAGCATGTAGCAAGCAGGGGTTTTACTGCACTATAACTCAAGTAATGCTATATGACTTTATTTTTCTGACATTAAATGACATATGTCCGTCCCTCCGAGGAATGAGAACTTCATCTCAGTCATCCCTGGGGTGCTTCCTCTCTCTACCTCCTCCCAGGAGCGAGTGATCTCTCCAGGCCTTCCTTACAAGGTCTGGAGCATCTGGGAAGGTGCCCTGGCCTTGCACCTGCACCAGTCACCATGGTCATGCTCATTGTTTAAACCTGCATGGTCTCTTGAAGGTGGCAACTGACTGCTTGGTGCCCTGCTTGGTAAGACATCTTTTGCCAGGGCTGGGACACCTAGGGCCTGGAACGCAACTTCCCTTGAACATCACAAGGGTATTTTGCTCTGGTTCTGCCCTGACCCCTGAAAACCCTCATTACCCCTAGCTCAAAATTTCTCCCCAGCCAAACTGAAGAGAGTGCACAAAGTACTGAGGTCTCTATCATTCAAGAAAATCCCCTTCCTAGTTCCAGGGAATGTTCACTTCATTCTTAGACCCAGGCCATTGATCCTGCACCACTCCATGCCTTCTGCTCTGGGAGGGGAGGTCTTCCATGATCTGTGCCCAGCAGGCCTGTGATGGGACGCTGCTGTACCTCCTCCTTGGGTAGGGGCTTGGGAGGAACAGGTGAAAGCTGGTGATTTGGTGGAAGCTGAGAGTTTGTACTGCAGAGTTTAATGGTCTATCCCTACCAGCTCCCTTGGAGTATTTAGGTCTCTGGAACCTGAGGCACAATATGCAGGGTCACCCAGCCCTGGAAGGCAAGAAAGAGCCAGGGAGCATATTTCCTAACTGTCTGAAAAGTAACGGGACCAAAAGAGATCCAGAGTGTCTCCACCAGAATGAGAGGATCATAGAATGTCAACGCTAGAGAGAACCAAGAGCTCATCTAATCCGTTTCCTTGTTTCACAGATGAGGAAACAGAGGCCCAGAGAGGGGAAGGTACTTGCCCAAGGTCACACAGCAGGCAGGTTCCAGGGCAGGAACAGATCCCCCACACCCATGACTCCCACACTGGCCCTGCTCTTTTCATTCTCATCTGATGTGGGCCTGGTTCCTCTGCTCCAACTATATCTTATAATTTACTTGGTTCTACTAACCATAAAATTACCACGTACTTCATCAGAAAATGTGTGGTAGACCTGGAAGCCCTAGGGAAACATACGTACACACACATACATATGTGCACACATTCTCAGACACCGAGGTAACCCCTGTCAGCATTGGGACGCCTGTTCTCCCTGGACATCGGGTAAAAAGCCCAGCCCAGAGCTCTGGTGCCCGGCCAGTGGGCAGCTTCACACGTCCTCCCCCCTCTAATGATAAGCGTGGACCACAGCATCCAGCTCTCACCATCAAGCTCAGAATGGGAATGGGTGGCCACCAGATGCAGTGTCGGGGGAGAAGATCCAGAGACCACTCCCTCCGCAGCATTAAAACCACAGTGCTTGACTGAGATTTATCCATGAGCCATTAGGAAAGTGGGGAGTGCTTTCATGCATTTCTTTGAGACCCGGCAGCTGTGCACCCTGCCCTGGGCAGGGACATGGTCAGCACTGACTTCTCCAGTGAGCTGTTCTGACCCAAGGAGGAAGGCTGAGGCCATGACAGACGGTGAAAGCAGGGAGAATAGCACCAACACTAACAGTGATCCAGCCGACACTGCTTATTACATGCCAAGAGGCTTACATGGTTATTGCACTTAATTCCCAGAACGAAATGAGGACAAAGGTGGTGGAGCTGCGAGTGAGAAGGGAGCTGCCGAGTGACATCCGAGGGGCTGGGATGGCCAGGAGGACCAAGAGTGGCTCCCGGGTTCCTCTGATGAAATGTTCTAAGCAAGTTCTGGGTCGTCCCCTGAACTCACTCCCAAAACCCTTCAGCCATCACCTGGGAGCCTCCCTGGTTGGGAAAAGCCAGTGTGTGTATGTGTCCTCCTGGCCATGGCTAAACAACCAGGGTGGAGAGAGAGCATGGGAAGGAAGCTGGTCCTGGCCCCCAAACCATGCTCTCCCTCCTTCCCGTACCTGGGGGGCTCTTCCTGACCTGGCTGGTGCCGGGACAGCCCCAACCAGGCATTGGAGCAGAACGAGGCAGCTCTTGGAAAAGAGGGAAGGAAAGGTTCCCTTATGCAGGTATTTCTCTGGGGAGCAGTGCTGGGGTGGGCACAGATGGGCCTCAGACAGTCAGACACCAGAGGCAGCGCTGCCCTGACTGCCTTGCCAGGGAGTGACCCATTTACTTGGGTAAGTGTCAGTTTGCTGCAATTATTCATGTGACTCCCCCTTCTTCCTGTTCCTCTAGGCCCAGCACCGTGGGGGCTACAGCATTTCTCCACGACTAACCTTCTGGGCAGCTGCAGGGGGGCCTGGCAGGTGGACCCTCAGCCAGAGAGATGCAGAGGAGGGCTGCATGGGGCCAGGACCCACAGGCAGACTCACCAGAAGGAGGACGGACACTGACTGTCCCCAGGTGATGGGCAGCACACCCAATCTCTCACCTACAAGCCTCCTTGAGCTCTCACAGCAGCCCTGAGTCACTAGTGGTTTTATCTTTCTCATTCTAATGCCAAGGAAACTGACTTAGGGACAAACTTTTCTAAGACAAAATGGAAAGGCCAGGCAAGACACTGAGGTGACCAGTTTCTTAAAGACCTCTGCACTGTCCAGAACACTAGAGAAACCCGTTCAGAACTCACCTTGCAGAGTCCCTAGGGACCCTGGGAAATGGACTCTCAGGAGAATGTCCATCCAGATGCTTGTGGGGCTGGGTCCCAGGATGCAGAGCTGTTTCTCTGGCAGCATCCAAATGATTTCCTAACAATCAAAGACACGCAACAAGAGTCAAGGAATGAAGACTAAAGGAATGAGATTGGAGATTCCTTGGGGGAAGCGGACTACTCTTTTGTCATCTTTGTATCCCCATCAAATCCCTTCGAAATCTAACAATATACATCAATAAATACTTAACACATAGCAATGTTAATACTAATTGAGCCATATCTCACTTAAGGATCATAATTGCCTCATGAAATAGGTATGGTCATTATTGTCTTCATTTTTAAAATGATTAAAGCTCAGAGAGACTGAGGACTGGGTCCAAGGTCACCCCGCTACTATTGGGTAGCGTGGATGTGAGACCCATGCAGCTGCCATTGTCTGCCATGTTTTTGGCCCAGAGACAGCAGCAGAGTCCTTGCAATAAGGATGGCACAGGGCTGGGAGAAGACTGCACTCACAGACCCAGCGGCACCCTCTCTGGTTCAAATTTATCTATTTCTGGTCATTTTAAATTCAATTTAAATTCTATTATTTCATTCTGGGAATGGAATACATAGGAAATGTTGTGTCACCCTTCAAAGTTGATGACAGAACCATTGTATCAGTTAGAAATTCCCCACAGTCACTTGAAACAGAGACTCGCTAAAGATTGGCTTAAAGAATCTGCATCTCTTTTTCTCTAACGTAATGTGATGTGCAGAAGTAGGTGGTTCAGAGCTAGTGCAGCAGAGCCATGATCCCCTCAGGTCTCACACTCTTTCTATCTTTCTCCTCTGCCATCCTGAGGATGTGGCTTCTATTCTTTAGTTCGCCTCATGGTCACAATATGACTATTGAAGCCCCACCATTACATCTATATTCCAGGCAGGTAGGAGGAGGAGGTGGTAAAGGATAAAAAGGCATATATCAACTGATTTAGCCCCCTCTTTTAAGGAGCTTATCTAGAAGCCTCATTCAGCAATGTCCCAATAACTCATTGGCCAGAACTTAGAGCAAGTCTACTCCTAGGTTCAAGGTAGAATTAAAACTGTATTTTTTTAAGGTGGGCACTTAAAACCGTCTTTTTTTTTTTTTTTTTTTTTTGTGGTACGCGGGCCTCTCACCACTGTGGCCTCTCCCGCTGTGGAGCACAGGCTCCAGACGCACAGGCTCAGCGGCCACGGCCCACGGGCCCAGCCGCTTCATGGCATGTGGGATCCTCCCGGACCGGGGCACGAACACGCGTCCCCTGCATCGGCAGGCGGACTCTCAACCACTGCGCCACCAGGGAAGCCCTAAAACCGTACTTTTTTTAAGGTAGGCACTTTGACACCTCTAATAAAATCAGATTTCTTTTACTAACGAAAGAGGAGAGTGGATATTGGGTAAGCCCCTCACCACCTCTGCCACAACTTTACTTTGCCTTGGCTACTTCAGTCCCAGTAGTTAAGGATAGCCCTGGGGAACACTTTCATAGAGACTAAGCTGTAAGTGGCTTGACCATCAGAAACCTGAGGTGAGCCTGGCCCTGCTCTTAAACTCTTTCTAGCAGCAGCCTCAATAGCACAGCCCGTCTCTGTGCTGGCCTCAGGTAGGAAAGCACCTATATTGGGGGAGAATAAATACCTTTGGCTTGACCATGTCCCATGGCTGCTGTGAGCCTCAGAGGAGCTAATGCATGTAACAGCACCTCATAAAGTATGATGTCCATGGCCTTACCACTAAGAACCAGCAGCACTGGCATACCTGGGAGCTTGCTAGAAATGAAAATTCTCAGTCCCCCTGCTGCCTTACTGAATCTTTATTTTAACCAGGCCGCAGGTGATTCAGGTGCATTAAAGTTTCAGATGCACTTCCTTCTAGAGCCGTGGGATTGAATCACAAGGGAGGCCAGGTGACAGGAGACAGGTGTGCTCACCTGAGACCCTTCCTCCAGCCTGATGAAGTATCTTGGGAAAGTCACTCTCCCCCTGTGGCCTCAGTCTTCCCAACCGTTTACAGGAAGGGTTTGCACCAGATCCTTGCTCCACAAAGTATGGTCTTGATCAACAGCATCAGCATCACCCTGGAAGAAATGCAGAAACTCAGCAGTCCCCCCAAACCCAGAGTGACTGAAGAAGAGTCTGCATTTTGGCAACCTCCCCAGGTGAGGCATCTGTACGCTAAAGTTTGAGAAACCCTGCACTAGACGCTCTGTGTGCTCTGAAATGAGAAATCAAAGTCATTTAGGCAACTGGTCCCAGGTTCCCAGCCTGTGATGTGGATGATGGGAGACCACTGATTCCTGGAGTTTCTTGGGTTGGGCTGAGGGGAGATAAACTCCCTTTGAAAGCTCAGTGACTGGCAGAACACAGGGTGGTGAGCCACGCGGCTGGAACTGTGGGTGCCTGGGCTAGGTCTGGAGCCGGGATCAGACTTGGGGCTTCCTCATCAGGCACTTCTCTGGAGCTGGATGGGTCCCTGGAGCCAGAAGCGCAGCTGCAGGCAGCGCTCCAGTGATGGCTCTGGCCCATCCCTCCTTCCTGCCCTTCTCCCTCTCCAGGGCAGAGGTGGGCACACCTGAGATGCACAGGTGAACAGCAGATGCATCACGGAGTCAATGCTGCCGGCTTTCAGCTGGAGAAGGCGGCGGAGCCTACCTCACTAGTCTTCTTGCCCCTGAGCACTTCGTTATTTAAAAGAATCCTTTAAGACTGTTTGATGTTTTGGACTAAATAAAGCTGTGCTCCCACTCTGATTGAGCTTATAATGGAGTCTAATTTTATAAAGAAGCCAATTAATGGCTTTGTAAATATAAAAGAAAGTATCCCTGCTTCTTTTCTTGACAAAAAGGCCCCAGAAGTTAGTCCTGTAAAAATGTCAAATCTTGCTTTAAAGAATGGCAGGACTTCTCTGAGGAGAATAACAGGAAATGACTCACAGAGGGCACCCCGACGCTGCTCAGCTGTACAAAGCGGGGGGGCCCGGGGGGCGGGGGCGGCGGCACCCGGGGCCCCACCCCCACCCCCACCCCCGCGCAGTAATATGAGGCTGCCGGCTGACTGCAGGGAGGAAAGTGCCCCGCCCACGGAGGGGACGCTGTCTTCTCTAGGCCGGAGCTCTCTGAGGGGCCCATGCTGGCTTGCAGAGACAGACATCACGGTGAGGCTGAGAGTCCAACACTGTCAGGATTTAGCGCCTTGAAGAAAACTCACCTAGAAATGCTAAATTAACCACACAGAATTGCCAGTCCAGGGACTCTTACCTGTACTGGACTCTCTCTGGCTCTCATCTTGATCCCATTTGATGAGCCGGTGGAGACCGGGAAGATGTCTTCCTGGGTTCTTGTGGACTAACTCAGACCTGAATCTTCTATTCTGCCTCTGAGCTCCCTATCTGTCTGCCTTTCACTTCCTTTCTCTCCCTTCCCGCCCGCCGCCCTCCTCCGCTCCCCTGGCCCTATTCCCTCCTCAATCCATAGGCTCTCCCTGTCCAAGGCCCTCACTAAGGACAGCAGCTCTGCCCCAGAAGCCCAGATCTGATGAATGGGTCAGAAGATATTCATATGGAGCACATCAGTACAGCCACAGCAGCCAAGTCCTAGAGCAAATAGAAGTCCCATGTTATTTTTTTGTTCTTGGGGAGAAAAGCCATCAGATATTGAATATTTTCCATGCCAGTTGTGGAGTAGCTGCTGCCTTGAGCCCTTGTACTAGTCAGAAAGCAGAATCCTCCTCAAGTGGTTCAGGAAACTTGAATGAAGGACTATTTACAGACTGTGGATGCAGTTGCTTTAGTTACCCATTGCTGTGTTACAAATTACCCCAACAGTTTGCAACTTAATATACATTTATGATTTCACATAGTTTCTCCAGGATGAGAATCTGGGGGTGCCTTAGCTGGGTGCTTCTGACTCTCATGAGGTTGTCACCAAGCTGTTCATAGGGGCCACAGTCACCTCAAGACTTGGCTGGGGCTGCAGACTGTACTTCAGAGCCCATTCAGGGTATTTTGGGCATTTCTGCTCCTGACCATTCCCCTTCAGCCCTCCAATCTTGATGTGTCCTCTTGTTCTTGCTCTTCTCACCCAGAGATGAGGGGCTGCAAGGGTGAGCAAGTTGAGCATGCCCTCTCAGCTTCCTTTTTGTTAGTGTCAAAGTGAGGCCCAGAGAGGGCATGGGCATTGCTCAAGGTCACACAGCAAGTTGGTGGCAAAGCAGAGCTCAGGCCCCCGCTGCACTGTGAGGAAGGGCAGGGAAGTTTTCTCAGCATCTCATCAAGGGAGCAGGAAGGCAGCTACAGGCCCCAGTGGCTCTGAGAAAAGAGCCACTGAGCTGTGGGGCTCAGCAGAGCATTCTTAAGTGTAATTGACTTTAGGCATTAAACTTTTACCAGAATGAGCTCACAAGGTCTGTAGGGAGAAGGAAAGTGCCTGGCATTTCCTGCCTCTTGGGGCAGCGTCTGGGGTGCAGAAAAGCCCATCTTCCAGGCTGCAGGATGGAGCCCTCCCGTGGGAGGCAGAAGAAGGGTGAGGCCCTGGGAGAGACTGCAGGTCAGTGTTCAGCGGCCACCTGGTTCTCACTAATTCTCGGGGGTGGGGAACGGGAGCTAAGACCACCCACTCAAAGGCGTGACGGCCCTTAAGCAGTCACGACTATGCAATGAGTAACTACTGCGGGGGTGGGGAGAAGGGACAGAGGACTTAGTCCCTGCTCATAGGGAGCAGCCCCCCAACCCCCGGCCATGTCCACTCATCTTTTTGTCCTTAAACCTGCCCTACTATCAATCATGGACCTGGTATAAATCACAACCAATCTCTGGGCATCAGTTTTCTTATCTGTATAATGAGGAGCTATACAAGATGATGTCTTGAAATGTTTTGAGCTTTGTCTTTCCGTAATGAAGGAGTTATCCCAATTCTTATCCCAAGGTTTCTTTCCAAATATTGAGGCAGCCACTCTACACATCCAGGCAAGATATCACCTTTGTTTGATGTGTCTCCCCAGCAGCCTCTCCCTTCAGATTTAGTGCTAAAATAAGAGCTCCAGAGGCATATTGAGACTTCCATTTAGATTCAAAAAACTCAAGGGCTTTTTTTTTAAACAGGCTTATTGAAGTATAATTGACATACCACAAACTGCACATATTTGAAGAGTACAATTTGATAAATTTTGGCATATATATATATATATATATATATATATATATATATATATATATGTATGTATGTATTTGGCCATACCACACGGCATGCAGGATCTTAGTTCCCCAACCAGGGATTGAACCCGTGCCCCCTGCATTGGAAGCGTGGAGTCTTAACCACTGGACCACCAGGGAAGTCCCTAGGCATATATTTTTCACTTGTAAAACTTGATGGTTTTACAAATGAAAACCACCACGATCAAGATAGTAAACAAATGCACCATCCCCCAAAGTTTCTTCATGCCCCTTTATCTGCCCTTTTTACCAACCCTTCCCCTATCCCCAGATTACCATTGATTTACTTTCTGTCACTATAGTTTAGTTTACATTTTCTTCTTTCTAAAGGAAAAGGCAACCTACAGAATGGAAGAAAATATTTGCAAACCATGTATCAGATAAGGTGATAATATCCAAAATACGTAAAGAACTCATACAACTTAATATCAAAAACACAAACAACCCAATTAAAAAATGGACAAAGGACCTGAGTAGACATTTTTCCAAAGAAGACATATGTATGACCAACAGGTACCTGAAAAGGTGCTCAACATCACTAATCATCAGGGAAATGCAAATCAAAACCAAAATGAGATATCACCTCACACCTATTTGAATGACTATTGTAAAAAAGACAAGACATAACAAGTGTTGCTGAGGGTATGGAGCAAAGAGAACATTTGTACACTGTTGGTGGGAAGGTAAAATGGTACAGCTAATATGGAAAACTATATGGAGGTTCCTCAAAAAATTCGAAACAGACAACCATGTGATCCAGCAAACCCTCTACTCAATATATATCCAAAGGAAATGAAATCACAGTCTCGAGGAGATGTCTTCACTCCAGTGTTCACTGCAGCATTATTCACAATTGCCAAAGCAAGGAAACAACCTAAATGTCCATAAATGGATGAATAAAGAAAATGTCCTGTATATACGTACAATAGAATATCATTTAGCCATGAAAAAGAAGGAAATCCTGCCTTTGCAATAACTTGAATGAACCTGGAGGACATTATGCTAAGTGAAATAAGCCAGACACAGAAAGATAAATGCTGCATGATCTCACTTATATGTGGAATCTAAAAAAGTCAAACTCATAGAACCAGAGAGTATAACAGTGGTTACCAGGAGCTGGGGGTAGGGGGTGGGGAGGGAAAATTAGGGAAATGTTGGTCAAGGGGTACAACCTTTCAGTTTTAAGATGAATAAGTTCTGTGGAGTCTAACACACACTAGAGTGACTGTAGTTAATGATATTGTATTGCATACTAGAAATTTGCTAAGAGAGTAGATCTTAAGTTTTCTCAGTATACCAAAAGGAAAAAAAGGGTAACTATGTGAGGTGATTGATGTGAGAATTAACTTGACCGTGGGAATCATTTCACAGTGTATATGTATTTCAAACCATCATGCTGTACACCTTAAATATATACAATTTTCATTTGTCAATTACACCTCAATAGAGCTGGGGGGAAAAGAAAAAGAGTATAAGCCATCATTGTGTTTTGGCCCCAAAAGTGATATTAAAATATAGAAAGAGCTTAGAGTATGGGATGGAGGTAAGGAGACTTGAAGCTGTAATGGCACAGAGGATACAATGCTTTTAGTTAGACTGTATGCTCGTTCAGGGTGGCTTGGGTTGGGGGACTGATGGAGATTAAGGAAGACTAAATCAGCACCCTCACTGTCACCTCTTGATACCACCACTGTCTGACTAGCACACTTGAAGTCTACATTAATAGGGATATATTGTCCAAAGGGAGGGGATAGTCCCTCTCTTGCCCCCTGGGTGCCAGATGCTAGAGGATATAGATTAACCAGAGTTTGCCTAGAGAAGAAGGGAGAAAATGATAAAAGGACTGAAACTACATCAAAGTATTAGAGAACAGAGTACATAGAATTGAGGCTGTTAAATTTAGAGAGGAAGCATAGCACCTCCCACGTAGAGGATGTTTCCACAATGTAAGAACTTTGAAGACATGCATTGTCTCCAGAGGAGAAGAAATGGATAGTAAAAGATCGCCGGTCATAACGAGAAAAACTCTGTACCTTCCCTTCAACTTCAATCACACCGTTTCTGTGTGCTACAGTGGTGATATAGCTTAAGCACTGGAGCCAGACTGCTTGGGTTTGAATTCTGTCAGGGCCACTTATTGGTTACGTTGCCTTGAACAAGCTTCTTATTCACTCTACATGCCTCAGTTTTCTCATCAGAATAATGAAGATTCAAAATAGTTTATCCCTACTAGAGCTGTTGTGAAGATTAAACAAGGTAATACTGGAAAGTGGCTACTAAGTCCAGAATAAATGCTGAATAAATGTTTTTTTATTGCACTTGTCTTCTCACCGCCTCTTTGATGACTCCTGGGCAGTGAGGGACAGGATTGCCCACTGAATGACCCTGGAGGTTCCATCTGGGTTGTCAGGCAACAACCATCTGGGACCAGTGGCTCCCTCTCCTTGAGCAGGAGGAGCTGTACAGGATTGCAGCCTCTCTAAGGACACTGGGTGCTAGTAGCTGACATTCCAAGAGAGCTCTCCTGAACAGCTGGCTCCTGAGTCTGGATTATTTACAAGGCAAGCTCTCACACTTGCTCCATGAAAGGGTAGGGATCCCTTCCTGGAACACCACCATGCTGTGCCCTGGCTTCTTGAATGCTTCTTGGTGGAAGGGATGAAAAGGTGGGATCATGTATCTCATCTTGTTGGCTATGACTTTCTTGTGAAGCCTGCTCTGTGCCCACAATGTGTGTCGTGGTGTTACCTTCACCTACCTCCCCACACCCTTCTCTGAATCATCTCCTCACCTTTATTCTCTGAGAGCATGGCCCCCACGGTGAGTCCTCTGGTATGCTCACCCCTCCACGATTTAGTCTGCTCCCGGGGTTTCAAATGTCACCCTTGTGCTGAGGATTCTTGTCCAGGCCATGTCCTCAAGTTCCAGGCCTGTCTGAACATTGTCACTTGGACCTGGCATCTTAAACCTTCAAAGTGTTCAAAACCGAGTTGATTTTTAGATTTTCTTCTTCCTTCATGAAAACAAAAATAAATGAAAAAAACCTTATCCCTCCTAGGCTCATTAATTTGGTAACTTGTGCTGCCATTTATCTTGTCACCCTGGCCCAAAATCTTAAGGTTCCTCCCTAGACACCTCCCCCATGGACAGGCATTTGGCACAGGTATCTGAGTCACACCGCATTGCCCCCTGCCTTCGTCCTCACTCAGTGCCTCTTCCACACCAGGATCCACATTCTGATCTCTTTCTCCTCCATTCCACCTGAATACTCTGTCCAGTTAATTTCCTCCCCTGCTCAAACACCGTCAATGCCTCCTTATTACCTAAATATGTTAGCACCCTTCGCTCTGGCATTCGAGGCTCTCCACAAAACTGTCCATTTCTAGATTCAGCTGCTGCTGCTCCACTGTCTATACTCTGAGCCCAGTCAATTGAGGAGCTCGTGCTTCCTTCCACTGTTTACACTCCTTACACTCCAGGGTGCTGCCTATACTGTCTCCTCCCCTTCAAACACCCTCCCGAACCACCTCCATCCGTCACAATCCCACACATTACCCAGCTCATCTCAGATGCCCCCCTCTCTCTTGTGAAGCCTTCCTGTGAGCCTTGTCTCCACTCACACTTTGAGAGCAGAGCTGTGTCCTGGTTCATGCACTTGTTATTTTGCATTGTATTGTCATCACACAAACACCTGTCTAATTCTCCTCCCAATTAGCATATATACTCTTGAGGTCAAGAGCCATTGGTTAGAAGCAGTTTGCACAAGGTGGTATTGCATTGGCCCTCCAGAACTTGTCTATTGACTGAATTGAGCAGGGGCTGATTTGCCTGGAGAAAAGAAGGCTCAGAAGACAGGGGACTGGCTTCATGTGTCTGTAGGGCTGTCTACGGTTGACATTCAGCACGGCCCCAGGAGGACAGAGCTCAGACCAACATCTCTGCCTCTCGGGAGTATCCTGGCTCCTTGCACAGTGAGAGCTGTCTCTGGGGAGTGTGAGTTCTCTAGCACCCATCCAAGGTAATTAAACACTTCCTTGCCTTGGCTCTCTTCTCCACCTTTAGCCCTCTGGCTCTTTGAGCTCTAGGCTCATACAGAGAGATGCTGTGCAGCTTTCAGAAAAGAACATGTTGGGCATTTGCTGCCATCTAGTGAAGGAAGCATGGCTCAGCCTCTTGCAGAAGCCAGAGGGAGGGATCCTGTGCTCTCCCCAGAAGCTGGCTCCAGGAATCCAGCACTGGCGAAAGGGGACCATGTGGGGGTGGACAGGTGTGTGTGAGAAGGGCAGAAGCTATTGCACAGAACAGATTATATTCAAGCCCCTAAATTGTAATCTGGAATAGACAAGACCATGTCCTTCCAGACCCTCCCTTACCTCCAGCCAGGGGATATTCCTAGTAGAATCAGGGCCAGCCATCTTTTCCAGAAGACTTGGTAGGGATCCATAAAACACCCAGAGTTCATAATCGGAGGCATCTTTTAGGGAAGACACAGGTAATCCCCAGGGCCTCAAGCAGAACTGGCCATGACTTTAGAACTGGTGATTTCCACAAGGCTCTTGCAGCCCTATATGGGAGCCCTGTGGCCCTGTCTCAAAAGTGCCCTTGTTCTGGCCATTCCCCTGCCTCAGCATGGCACAGAGGCTCAGGCTCCACCTGCTGAGTGACAGCACACTCACTGGGCTATTGTGAGGTACAGATGAGATTATGCGTGGCAAACACTTAGCCAGTGCCTGACACACAGCAAATGCTAAGTAAAAATTAGATATTGATAATAATTAGATAATGATATTACTACTTTTTGCCAACGCTCCAGAGCACAAGGCTGCCTACAAAACTCAGGCCCTGGACACGAATACATTGAGTCATGGTTAGATCTTGTGCACATTGTAAATAAGCACCCCCTCCGTGCACCACAGTATCTGGCATTGGCCTTACCTCCACTGGACAGTGAAGGGCAGGGCAGAGGCTCAGGCCTCAGACTCCAGGCTGCTTACAGACACATCAACTCCTCCAGTCTGTCTGAGATACAGGATTCCAGGACTATTTCTGCAGGGTTCTCCTCCAAGCCTAGATTATCACAGTGTAGTTCTTTGTCCCCAGTCCAGCTAATGTCTTGTTTGGCCTCTGGGCATCTCCAGTTTTTAGGGAGGTCCTGGGCTACTCCTGGGGCCAGGCCCTTCTGATCGACCTGGTTGTTCTCTGGGCTGTGTTTGATGCAGACCTTCAGCCAGAACTGAATGTAGGACTCATCAAATGACTGAGGTCACCGGCTAACCAGTATGTCTTATGGCTCCCCTGCCCTGGGGTCCAGGTGTTGTTAAGGGGTTGCTCTCTCCATCCAAGTTGCGCATTGCAGATATTTTAACCAGAGGTAAGTGAGACTGTCTTACTGGTTCCAGCCAGTGGTGTGCTGAGCCAGCTCCGGGCAGCTCGCGAGAACTGATTGTGGACGTCTCTTCCCAACTCTACGTTCAGAAACATGTTGGTAGCTTGAAATCAGTCATGATGGGAGTATTCACCACAGAAATCAGTAAATGCTACAAATCATGGCTTTTTTTTCCTGAAGAGCAACTGTTATACACTTATCAGCACACCACTGGCTCCCGCCTTTAATTCCAAGCAAAGTACCACATTTAAACCACTACTCACACAGCCACCAAACAAGAGGATTTTTAGTGTAGTGTCTGAATGAAATGCAAACTGAAAGTCTCATTTATTTATTTTTTCCCTGGAAATATATAACAGAGATTGCAGCTGGTGAAAGATACGGTGGTAACTGACAAGTCATGACCATGCTTTTAGGTTTGAAATAAACCCCAAAAGTTTAATGCTGGTTAAAAAAAAATCTGCAATAAGTATTTATTGGCAGGTTTTGAATTTTCACTTAGCATGCAGAAGAGTTATGTGTGATAAGCCATATATTTTATTGGGGAAAACATCAAACAAAGGTGTTGGATACTGTACTTAAGAACATTTGGAAAAACACAATTTAAAATGTTAATGTTTTCTGTTTCTTATTAGTTTCTTTTGATATAATTTGAACTGTGCTTCAATCCTCACATTAGTGTCCCCTACAGCAGCGGTCCCCAACCTTTCTGGCACCAGGGACCAATTTTGCAGAAGACAGTATTTCCACAGACTGGGTTGCGGAGGGGTGGTTCGGGTGGAACGCGAGTGATGTGGAGCGGCAGATGAAATCTTGCTGGCTCACCCTCTGCTCACCTCTTGCTGTGCGGCCCAGTTTCTGACAGGCCACGGACTGGTAGTGTGGTGTGCAGCCCAGGGGTTGGAGACCCCTGCTCTACAGCCCATTCTAGTGTCTTTTTCCTGGTTAAAACAGTACCGGTGGTTATAGTCGGGCAGCCTTATCTTATATCTCTATAAGAACCATTTGAAGTGAACTCAGAAACACCATTTCTTTTAGCCAGAAAAAGAAAAATGGAATGGCTAGTTCAGTGAGTCCACTGCTTGTTCGCACACTGAGCTGTGGACCCCTTGGAGCTCAGAGGCTGGAGGCAAGGCTCTGAGGCTGTGAGGTAGGGGTGGAGGTGAGGGGCTCAGTCGTAGTGGACCTTGCCCTCGGCCACCCCAGAGCTGGACAAGTCTCCATTGCAGAGTGTCTGGAGGGGTGAATGAGGCCTGTCTTCCAAGGTACACTTGGTCTTCATCATGTACTTTCGAAAGGCCTTTTGAATTACAGCAGCACATCTTTCCTCTTCCTTCCTCTTGGTGGTGGTGACTATGGGTTCATATAACTTCTTGAAAGGGTTGGCTTCCATGAACTTCTCCTCCATCACTGCTTTCATGCTATCCAGGCCACTGGACTCACCAAGTACCCTAGCAGTGAAAGCGAACAGGATATCCAGGCAATGAAGGCGATCTCCGCTCACCATGGGCAAGTCCATGACTAAAAATTGGTATTTATTTGGCTTTGCCACACGGAGAGGCTCAGGAAGGGCATCAGCAAAGTCAGAAAGAGCAGAATATTTGATAAATTGTGTTGCTTCCGGGTCAAACTTTTCCCAGACTTCGTAGAATATTTCAAAGTCGTCTTCACCCAAAGGGTCCTCACTTTCTTCAGTGGCTATATTGAAGTTTTCTAAAATCACAGCAATATACATGTTGACCACGATGAGAAAGGAGATGATGATATAACTGACGAAGTAGGTTATGGCTATGGCAGAGAGGTGACAGTTCTCTGACTTGGGGTTACATGAGTCTTTTGATTGCAACATGGGGCTGAGGAGGGCATCCCAGCCTGCTGACGTGGTTATCTGGAAGAGGCAGAGCATGCTGCCTTTGAAAGTTTTGAAGTTGAATATGTCATCAATTCCAGACTCTTCCTTCACTTTGCAAAAACAGTTCATACCAAAAATGGCATAAATAAACATAACCAGAAAGAGTAGAAGACCAATATTGAATAGAGAGGGAAGAGACATCATTAGCGCGAAAAGGAGAGTTCTGATTCCTCGTGCTGCCTGAACAAGTCTCAGGATTCGGCCAATCCGAGCCAAGCGGACAATTCTGAAGAATGTTGGAGGGAAAGGAATGTGTGCCTGGGTTTTCAAGGCAGAAACAATTGTACCTTAAGAGAAGGAGAAGGGTCAATCAATTTCCAGCAGGCAGACTGACTGACATAGCTTCTCTCTGCTGCCTTGAATCTGAGTGGAAGCAACTTTCTATCATTACTTCTTAATTTATGTACAAAATTAAGATTTTTTTACCTATATCAGGGAAAATATATATCTGTGCCTTAAGTTGGAGAATAATTTCCAAGGTTCGTACAGTTTTAGATGGGACTTTAGATGGGATAGGACATCTAAAATACTGAAGACCCCCAAGGAAAAGAAATAAAATGCAGTTTATGACAGGTTATTTTATTAGTTATCGTATGCACTTGAAGTGCATTATCCATGTTGGGCATTTAAAGTTATTCATGGGGTAACAAATATAAGTTTTCCATATTTATTGTATATATAGAATGGAAAACTACGGATGGAGTTGATTAGAATGCAAGGAGAAATTTCTGCTACTGAAGGTCAGCTTGAGCCTAAGTTAACAGTGGAAGTTGTACGATCCCAGCCCAAAACTTCTTAAACAAACAGGTTCTTATCATAGAGGAATTTGAACACAGCCTGCTACAGGCGAGGACAGGGCTGGAGAAAGAGGGTGGTGTTGGGATGTTCATTTTTGGGCTAAAGCTGCCATGGATCTTTCATCTCTGTCAGTATGCTCATTCCAAGTTCTTCTGGAAGACCTAATTCAAAAAGCTTAAGGGACTAAATTGGAGATAGTTTCTCTGATGTTGTAGATACACCAGGAATAGCATCTCAAGCAAAGGTTTCTGCAGACTGCTAAATATTTGGCCTAAAATGTCACCCTGTTTTCTCATTGCCTGCTCTGCAATCAAGTGATACAAGAATTTAAAACAACTCACATTTTGGCCCAAATATTATAGAATGGCTGGAACATGCTTGCCTTGTATAAGACATGGCCTGGTTCTTGCTCTGGGGATCCTCTAAGGTCATTAGGGGTGATGGGTGGCCAACACTACCTGCCATCACCTAATGACTAAAGAGAACTAGTTGGTGATATACTTCACTGACTGCCTGATTGTATCAAGGAAGTTTAATTCATATGCTAATTGGGCAGGCAACTCCGGTGAGATGTGGAATTGACTACAAACCAATTCAGCAGCAACTGGAGGAGGTCCCTCCTTTAAGGCCCACCTCCTCCATGAATATTTCTTTGAGTAATCAAGCCCAGAGTAATCTGTCTTTCCTCTGAGCTCAGTTCTTTTGTGTACCATGTGATTTGGGGTTCAATCAATTTCTCTTTTTCTGATCCCTTAAGGTGGTAGGTCTTAATACCTCAATTGGATTGTAAACCCCATAGAGAGAATAACTTTGACTCACACTCATTTTGTATTTCTCTAAAAGCTCAGGCGAGAGCGTGAGAAAATGTAGAGGCTAAGGATTGGATGGCAGATCAACTGGCAAAAACATAGAAAATACTGCCCACATTGGTGAGTAGGACTTGGCTCAATGTGTGGACCTTCTCATCCATTGAAACAAGATGCTATACAGTGCTATGCAGTGTAGCTGCAATCGCTTAGCAGTTGTTCATAGGACAGAAGTCAGAGATATTTCCATGAACTCTACAGTGCCTGGCACTGCCTGCAAGAAGGTCAGTAAAGAGTGAAATGAATGAGCTGCTCTCTGCATATTGGAGGAAGAGCCCTTTAAGTGCTCACAGGGCTGCCCCAGACTCATCCTGTCATCATTTTCTAACTTTACTGCTGCTGTCGATTTCACCAGGAAATGACTAATAATGCTTGGAATTGACTAATAATGATTAACAGTCTATGTAACCGTAACCATGTGGAAAGATCTATTACTAAACCTTATCTACATAAACTTTATGGCTTAGAAACCAGAACAGACTATGAACTGTACCATTCATTTTCTTGGTCTCTGAAACATCTGCATTGCTGCTGTGGTAATAGGAACCAAAATATTTTGATCCAGCATATCTGTTTAATGCGTCCTTTCTGAGATAGCACAAAAACTTCCACTTGTGAAATCACTTTTCATTGTCTTCATTGCTCTTTGAACTATGAGAAGAGCCCCTGGGCAGTTTTACACAATTATAAAAAGTCAAATTATCAGTTTAGTTAAAAGCAGACTTCAAAAACCCAGAGTGAAATCTTATAGCTTAGTCATGAAGAATTTAATTTCAAAGTTGATGTGTGTGTGTGTGTGTGTATGTTTTATAAAAAGGTATATGACAATAACCCTCTTTTTTCCCTATTCTTCTTCCATAAATCTTATAGTTAATTTCTGCCTGTGGTTAAGAAAAATATGCTGATTATAGAGTGAGACTGGTTGGTGAATGGGATCCGAGCAGTTGAGACAAGTGTAGTTCCCACTGTGGTTTAAGTTAACATGAGATACAGAATAAAGATAAAGCATTACTTGTCCTTATGACACACTCTTGCAAGCCCCATCTAGGCTGGGCCATGGAGGCCCTGTATAAGGAGGAGGTACGGGAAGGCCTGGCAATGTCACGGGTGCACAGTAATTGTGATCTGACATCAACATGGATTTTGAACTAGGGAAAAACATGGAAACTAAATGCCAAATCCTTAAAACAAGAAATGCTCTTTAGTTGCACAAGAAAGGTAGAACTTTGACTCAACTTCCTGGATAAAGCAGGTAGCCCCACAAAAACTTTTAAGTCATCTTAATTTTGTCTACCTCCGTTGAATAAATTATCCACATAATTATTTAACTCTATTTCAATTGTGTAGATAGTGAAGGGAATGGAAATTACTCTGTATCTCCTAGCAACTCCCCAAAGAGAATGGCATTAGTTCATCTGTCTATTTTTTCAGAAATCACATTAAGCTTAATTTTCTGCTTTGTGGATGCTCTGGACATAATTCCAAATGATAAGATTTATAAGTTTACTTCTGGCTCTTAGATTAAAGCCCCTCTGGCTGCCAATTTTACTTACTAACAATAGAAATGACCACGATCACACAATCAAATAAATTCCAGCCACTGGTGAAGTAGTATTGCCTCAAAGCAAAGATTTTGATGAGACACTCAGTTGTAAAGACGGCCACAAAGGCCAGGTTGAGACGCTCAAGGAAGAGTTCCATGGCTCTGGACTGGCCATATGATTCAGCCATCATGCTAACCATGTTGAGGAAAATGAGGATGATGATGATGATGTCAAAGACCTGGTTTGTAACTAGGTCAAAAACAAGACCCTGGCATTTGTTCTGAGGAAAAAAAAAAAAAAGGAATCATAGATCATTTTGAGTTGTAGGAATGAAATCATATACATTAAAAGGCACATACAGCAGCATTTGTCCTCTCTTACAATTAAAGCAGTTTCTTGGAAAATGCACAGACCTTTTTTAAAGGGCAAGAAATTCTTCTATAGATATTTTTTCATTTAATTTCATTAAATTTAATTAGATAACTGATTTTAAGTTGTAGGCTTATAGCTTTAATTCCATTTTGAAACCAAATAAGTAAATTAATTAAATTTTTAGTAACAACATAACTTTGATGTGGTGGATGATTTGTTTTTGCTGAAATAAAATAGCTCATGTTGGATTTAATCATAAAAAATGAAGTTCGGTCTCTGTATTTCACCTGCTTCTGTATTTTGACTTCAATAATTCTAATGCAGAGAATACTTGCTCACATAATTATGTTGGACAAAAGAGAATTAACATCTCCAAGCCTCCATTTGTCAGTTCAGAATAATCAGACCTTATACTTAACCAAAACTCTGTATTCAAGCAATTCTTGAATGCCAATTTTCTAATTCTTGTTCACTTAAAGATAAGGCTAGATAAATGGGATTCTGATCCAACGATTACTAAAAATGGAAACAGAAAAACTGATTATTTCACGTTATTACTGATGGTAAACTTGCATATTGGTTTGTACATGGATGGCCTGCTCCAAAGTAAAAATGTGCTGATTGCTCTGGTACAGGTTCTAACTCAAGTTTGCATGTCTAATCTACCATGTGCAGTGAAATGACTCAATTATTCCACTATTTTCTTTAATTTAACATCTATAATGCACCACTTTGTTCTTTACTTAAGTGGAAACTTTTCTTAAACACAAACTCAGACACTGATATTGTATGGCATACTTGGCTATACACTGGTTGTTTTACATTATATGTATATATTAGATTATTTCATATTACATATCATCTAATCAAAGTATACATATAGTATTCTATTTAGAAACCTCATAGACCCCCTAAGAATTCATCTTTATAACCCCTGGCATCTGTTAAGGTAATCCAGGCAAGAGATGATGTTGGTCTGTGGTGGTAACAGTGGAGAAAGACATGAGCATTTAGGTTTAAGAACTAATATGGAAGTAGAAGCAGCAGGAGTCAGAGAATGTTTGAATGGAGTAGGTTATGGGAAAGTTAAGGCTGAGGCTATAATTTCTGCTTGGTGGAGCATTCAAACAACCAGAGAACAGGGGATGAGGAGTTCTGGGGGAAGATGATGAATGTGTCCTGAGCACATGGAGTTTGAGGTGCCAGTGGGGCATCCAAGGGACATGGGCAGGTAGAGGTATTGGTCTGGAGCTCAGGCAGAGAGCTGGAATGCAGATGTGGAGTACAACAGCACCAGTACTGATATGAACTAAAACCAAGAGAATGAATGATATCACTCAGGGAGAGCAAGGGCAATGAGAAGAAAGAGGGTCGGGACGGCAGTGGTAAGATACTACCTGTAAGTTTGTGTCTTTCAAACTTTGCTCCAGGAGCCCTAAAGCTTTTATCAAGGAGTCTGGAGAAGAAACTTGAATGTCAAATGCATTTCCTATGTGAGAATGCATCCGGGAAGTCAGAAAGGACCTGGAGAAAAGATACTTTTAAGGGTGCTCTCCAGGGAAGCAGAACGAAGGCTGAGAATAAATGTAAGGAACGGTAAGCATTGGCCTTACAGTTCAACCCTAATATTTAGAAAATGGAGATTAAAAGTATAAGCTACCAAACATGGTAGATGATCAAAACACATTCTATGTAATTTTAAGATGTACAGGGACTCCTATACCTCAGGATAATTTTTAACCCCAGTAATGAAGCTACCTTGTGGCGGTACCTCAGGTAGAATCAGAAATGATTCCAGATTTCTTGCTCTTACTGCTAGAAAGAATATCCATCACTCCTCAGGTTAAAACAGCTGTATTTTCCCCTCTATGCAATTGCTATTCCTTTGTTCCAAAGGCCAAAAGATAATATGTAGACTTTAGAGATTAAAAAAAAATCTGTGGGGAGGTAAAGTTGTGAGTTAAGGGCTAACAGCTGATTTGAAGTCTTAGCTCAAACTCAGGGACACCAGGGGATATGCTTTTGGGTTTATCTCATGCAGAACTGCTCTCTGGAATACAGAGGTTAAGATAAATGTTCGGCATTAACTGGTGAGTTGTACGTGGCTGTCGGAATCACTCATTGTGAAATCTCGATTGGTGAGCCATGCAGGAAGGGCTTTGGGATAGCACCTACTCCCCGATAAGCCATGTAACAAGCAAGTTATAAAAGATGGTTAAGGAATGGAGGTGGCAGCTTCCCTTCGTTAAAGCCGTCCATGCCCACTTCAAGCTCATCTCTCGCATCCTAGCATGTCCAGTGCAGTGGAGAGGCCTAGAAGCTGCATCCATGCCACTGCAACTTCTGTTCGGCTGTGTGCTGCACTGCTGGCTTCATATCCTTCATGAAGTAAACTGGTAAATATGTGTCTCAAGAGTCTTTTAGTTAATTCCAAATCTGGGACCAACTGGTACTGAGTGGGTTGTTGCATAGCATGCACATATAAATAAAAATTGTCTGTCTTTTTTGTTGGCTCAAGTTCAAATAAGAACTTCAAAGTGAAATTAGTACTAGAAAGTGAGTTTGGTACTTAAAAGCTAGATCTGACTTAGGTAAAATGAAGTTCCACATACTGTCATCAGATGAAAATTTCCCAAATATATTGATAATTTTATCATTAACCCTTTTGTAAAAATTCTTCATTGTATAAATTCTAAACACTTGGCCCTGACATTTGTAGACATTTTTAGTGCAACACAAATGTTTAATTCTAGTGGGATGGATTTTGTGTATGCCCGAAAACATGCTCTTTTATTCAACAAATAACTACTGAGAACACACTTTACTCTGTTCTGATTGCTGGGAATAGCAGGAAATTAAACACACCTTTGATAATTTGTGGTCTCATGTTTGAATGAAAATCTCCAAATCCTCTACATGTATCAGATATCAAGCCCCTCTTCCATACTGCTTTCCCAGACTTTTCGGCCCCACTGAGCCTCCCTGTCTTGAAAGCCTTCAAACTCACTTGTCAGAGCTACCAACTGTGCCTGTTGTATTACTTTATAATCTAATGCTCTCAAATTCCAGCTCCTCAATTAGACTGTAAGCACAGAGCAGTCCTGTTAGTATCTTGTAAGGCAGGATTCAGCAAAATATGGCCCACAGGCCAAATATGGCCCATCACTTGTTTTAGTGTAGCCCGTGAGCTCAGAATGGGTTTTACTCAGGATGACTTTTGGGAGAAAAACACGAAAGAATAAAATTTTGACACACGAAAATTATATGAAATTCAAATGTTGGTGTTTATAAATCAAGTTATACTGGAACACAGCCAAGCACGTTTGCTCTATATCGCCGACGGCTGCTTTTGTGCTACAACATCAAAGCTGAGTAGTAGCAGCAGAGACCACATGGCCTGCAAAGCTTAAAATATTTACTGTCTGACCTTCTACAGAAAAAGTGTGCTCGTTCCTGACATAGAAAGTTTATCATAAATACTTGTGAAGTGGAAGTGAGTATGCATGACCTCAACTTCATACCAGAAAGAGTTGGTAAAAGATATTATAAATACATTTTCAATTGGCCAAGAGTAAATTAAAACTAACTGCTAAATTCACATCATTGCAATGAATGAGTATATACTAGGCAGCTATTGTGTGCTCACTAAAAGGTAAATTAAAGTTGTTGCCCAAGCTCTTACTATTGAATTTGAATGTCTAATCTTCCGAAGGACTTGAGCCATACATCAGTGTACCTGGGTTCATACTGACTTCTTAGGTAAAGTCTATAAATTTAAAAATTAAAGGAGAATGGCACTACCGATATGAGTTCCTCATAACCACTTAATGCATCTATGTGTTTAGAATCAATCAACTGCTCTCACCAGAGGCCTTGGGATGGGCCTTTGAGGTTTTTTGGATCCTAACTTTTTCATTGCATTATAGTATTTCTTCTGTTCTTCTGTCAGAAAGATGTCTTGGCCACCTAAGTATATGGAGAAGATGAGAGCTAATTATCATTAATGGATTTTTGGAAACAAGTTCTGAATTTTCAGAAATAGTTTTAAAGTTATATTACATTTCTATCAACAATTCCTAAAATTCCAATGGGAAGCAGAAAGAGACTCTGGGGGAGGGCTGAAAGGAAATAGGGTTTAAATTAAGGAAGAAGGGAAAAATGTTACTTTTATCAGTTGCATTTCTCTTTTTATAATATAAACAAAGATTACAAATTCTTTGCAAACAACCACAGAATCTTTACAAAAACCGAATATATTTCAAGTTGTATAAATCAAACCACAATGAAACAAAAATAGAAATTAGTAACAAAAATTTAAACAAAAAATCCTACAAAGTGACAATTAAAATTCTCCTAAATATGTGAATGCATATATCACTACTAGTAAAATTTCAAAAAAATCTGTCCAGAGCCATTCTCAGAAAAAGAAAAAAAAATTAGAGAGCTTTAAATGTCTTTACTTCTGGGGAAGGAAGAAAGAATAGAAAAATGAAGTAAGATTTTCATTTCTGGAAATTGGGGTTGGGGGAGTCGTAAAACATCTAGAAATGTGGGATAAAATGGAACAGAATTCCTTTAAAAGACATAGCTGACATAAAAAGAAACGAAATTCAGTTATGTGTAGTGAGGTGGATGGACCTAGAGTCTGTCATACAGAGTGAAGTAAGTCAGAAAGAGAAAAACAAATACCATATGCTAACACATACATATATGGAATCTAAAAAAAAAAAAACAGTTCTGAAGAACTGAGGGCCAGGACAGGAATAAAGACGCAGACAAATAGAATGGACTTGAGGACACGGGGAGGGGGAAGGGTAAGCTGGGACGAAGTGAGAGAGTGGCATTGACAAATATACACTACCAAATGTAAAACAGATAGCTAGTGGGAAACAGCCACATAGCACAGGGAGATCAGGTGCTTTGTGACCACCTAGAGGGGTGGGATAGGGAGGGTGCGAGGGAGACGCAAGAGGGAGGGGATATGGGTATAGATGTATACGTACAGCTGATTCACTTTGTTATACAGCAGAAGCTAACACAACAATGTAAAGCAATTATACTCCACTAAAGATGTTAAAAAAAAAAAAGAAATAGCTGAACTTGCACAAAAGTAAGGTACATCTCCATCGTCTGAAAATCAAGAGAGATCAAAAAGAAAGAGTAGTAAATTAGTCCTGAAGCCATGGCTGGCCTAACGGCATTTGCTAATCTCTGTAAAAACAAGAATCTTGGGATTTAATAACTACAAGGGGGTCATGGGGAGAAGGCAGTGGGGTTAGGCCAAGGACCCTGTGTGAATCTGGAGCTCTCCAAGTGCTGCCATTAAAGGGTGAAGAAGAAAACCAAACCTGTCTGTTGGCAATGGAAGACAACCAGAACACTGTCTCAGTCTGTACTATGGGTAAAAACCCAGTCTTCCCTGATAATTTGTGCATCCAAGCCTGCCTTGATGAGGGTGTGTGGTTTGAATTTACACCACCAGTATGGACCAAAAATATACAGCCCTAGGACAGTCTTTTCAACAAATGGTGCTAGGAAAACTGGATACCAACATGCAAAAGAATGAAGCTGAATCAGTGCCTAACATCATATAAAAAAATTAACTCGGGCTTCCCTGGTGGCGCAGTGGTTGAGAGTCCGCCTGCCGATGCAGGGGACACGGGTTCGTGCCCCGGTCCGGGAAGATCCCACGTGCCGTGGAGTGGCTGGGCCTGTGAGCCATGGCCGCTGAGCCTGCGCATCCGGAGCCTGTGCTCCGCAACGGGAGAGGCCACAACAGTGAGAGGCCCGCGTACCGCAAAAAAAAAAAAAAAATTAACTCAAAATGGATCAAAAGACATAAACGTAAGATCTAGAACAATAAAACTCTCAGAAGAAAACATAGAACAAAAGCTTCACAACACTGGATTTGGCAGTGATCTCTTGGATATGACACAAAGGCAAAAGGAAAAATAGATAAATTGGACTTCATAATAACTTAAAAATTTTGTGCATCCAGGACACTATCAATGAAGTAAAAAGGCAACCCACACAATGGGGAAAATATTTGCAAATCATGTATCTGATAAAAAATTAATATCCAGAATATATAGAGGACACCAAAAATATAACAACAGAAAAACAAACAACCTGATTCAAAAACAAGGGCTTGAACAGACATTTCTCTAAAGAAGATATATGAATGGCCAGTCAGCACATGAAAAAAATGTTCAGTGTCACTAATCATTAGGGAAACGCAAATCAAAACCAAAATGAGATACCACCTCACATCCATTAGAATGGCTACTATCGAAAAAACAGAAACAAGTACTGGTGAGGATGTAGAGAAATTAGAACCTTTGTATACTGTACATATTACCATATGATCCAGCAATTCCACTTCTAGGTATAGACCTAAAAGAATCAAAAGCAGGGTCCCAAAGAGATGTTTGCACACCTATGTTCATAAGAGCTTTATTCACAATAGCTAAAATGTGGAAGCAACCCAATTGTTCATCAAAAGAAGGATGAAAGAGCAAAACATGGTATATACATAGCCTTAAATAGGAAGGACATTCTGCAATATGTTACAACATGCATGAACCTTAAGGATATTATGCTAAATGAAGTAAGCCAGTCACAAAAAGACAAACGCTATACGATTCCACTTACATGAGATACTGAGAATAGTCAAAATCACGGAGACAGAAAGTAGAATGGCAGCCACCAGGGGCTGGGGGCGAGCATGGGGAGTTATTGTTTAATGCATGTAGAGTTTCAGTTTTACAAATGAAGAGTTATGAAGATGGATGGTGATGATGGTTGCACAACATTATGAATGTAATTAATACCACTGAATGTACACTAAAAATGGATAAGACGATAAATTTTATGTTATGAGTGTTTTGCACAGTAAAAAAAAAAAAAAATTGAAAAAAAGAACAGCCCTAGAAGTTAACCAGGTTTTTTCAGGATGCCTGGCAGACACAAGTGTCTTCAATAATCTTATGCATCATGATAGTATTAATACTATTATTATGAGACTGTCCTATGTGTGTGTTGTGAGATAAATAAAATGAGTAGTTATGGAAAATTTTAAGGTATCATCTTTTGTACCCATGAGAACCAGTTTTCTCAGTGTGGAAAAGAGGAGATATAGATGTACTGGTTAAGTGAAAACCTTGTAGTCATGAATTTGAATGATGAGTATTCATATTTCCACATATATATTTCCTTGTAGTCCTAAATTTGAAGTAGCTCTGTCCACTGAAAAAGTCTCAAAATAATCACAATAAGCATTCCAGACTGTCTTGGAACACCACCTCCCAGCACAACTTAGAGAAATGGTTGATTCCAGATCTGGGGCAGGAAGGGTACAAACAAGGCCTAGAACATATTGTCATTCCAGAGAGCAAGGAACTCATCCAATGGGAGGACCTTATTTGAATCCTAATTTGAAAAGAAACAAACTTTAATATCAGTCAGTCAATCAATGAAAGAATGAACACAGATTTTGAGAAAATAAAAGACTGGAGGAAATTTGAACACTGACTGGGTTTTTGACGAGTTTAAAGAGCTCATATTAAACTTTTTAGATTTGATAATGGAATTGTAGTTATATTTAAAAAGAGATATGTTCTGAAATATCAGTGAATGAAATAATATGATATCTGTGATTTGCTCTATAAAAAATCCGGTGGAAGGACTGGGTAAGGGCATAGATGGCATAAGGATGTTCTTAAATCAATAAATGTTGTGCCGGGTGATGGATATTTTAGTTTCACTCTACCATACTCTTGTGCATGTTTGAAATTTTCTGTAATAAAAAGTAAAACAAAACAGAACAAAAATGCTATGGACTGATCAAAACAGTGATTTCAAATGTAAACTTAAATCTAAAATCACAAGGCCTGACATTCAAATTGTAGGTGCATGTTACAGAGGGGACACCACATAGTACACTCCTGAATAACAGCAGCCATAGAGTTGCCTGGGACCGTGAATGATTCTCCCAGCAGACACAAAGAAAGCTCAACAGTATCAGGATACATTGTGGATGAATTAAAAAAGTTCAACAGAAAAATAAAAGTGAGCCACAAAACAATTAGGAAAACCAAAGGTGAATATTTAGTTACCTGATTTTAGGACTGACAAATGCCTTCAGTATATAAATGCAAGAAAAGAAGCCAAAAAGGACAAGATTGAGAGTTTGACTTCATAAATATGCTAAATGTCTATAAGTTAAAACTGTCATTACAAAAATGTAAGAAGCAAGTCACAAATTGGAGTTACTACATAAAAACATAAGAAAAAGATAATGTCAATTTTAAGAAGAGACAAAGACAGTAAACAGATAACTCAAGGAAGAAATACTTATGGCCATCAACCTGTGAAAAAGTGTATAACTTCATAAATGGTCAAATGAATGAATGTAAAACTATGAGATAACACTTTTACCCATCGAGCTGGAAAAGATAATTAAAAATTACAAAAGTCAGAATGATTAGAACAGAGTAAATAGGCATCTTCATATCTTGCAAAAGGATGGGACCCAGAACAGCATTTCTGAAAGGTAATTTGACAATATATCTTTAATGCCTTAAATTCTAGGAGCTTATCCTGAGGAAATAATCAGAGATACACAGAGAGAATTTTAAGAATGTTCATGATTATTTTAGAAGAGCAAGAAATTTGGAAATGACCCTAAATGTCCTTAAAAAGGGGAGTGGGGGGAATGCTTAGAACAAATTATGATCTATCCATAATATGGGATGAAATTCAGCCCTGAAAATTCTTATAACAAAGATGATCTCATGACATGAACTCATAACTAATGGAGAGGATAGTTAAAAGTATTACATAATTTCAACGGTGTAAAAGAAATATTTAGTTAAAAAGTAACAGGAAAAGATGGTACCAAAATGATGAGGCTTAATCTAAAATGGTTATTATTTGGCGGTCATCTTATGGGTGATTTAAATATTCTTTTTCTCTTCCTTTTTTTCCACATTTACTACAATGCTCCTATAGATTGTAGAATCAGAAAAATAAATATCTGTTGTTACAATGCGTGGGGAAAAAAACTCCCTAAAAAAACCTGTCTCTTCCCCAACCATCTTCTTTCCAAGTAAGTTCAGTAAATCTGCTGAGATTTGGGTGTTGAGAGGCAAGACACAAGTTTACTGAAAAAGGAGCGTTTACAGATTTTCCTGTACTTACAATGGTGTTACATCCTGATAAACCCATTGTAAGCTGAAAATATTGTAAGTTGAAATGCATTTAATACACTTAACCTACTGAACATCATAGCTTAGCCTTGCCTACCTTAAACATGTTCAGAACATTTACTTTAGCTTATAGTTGGGCAAACTCACGTAACACAAGCCCTATTTTATAATAAAGTGTTGAATACCTCATGTAATTTATTGAATACTGTACTGAAAGTGAAAAACAGAATGGTTGTATGGATACAGAATGTTGTAGGTATATATCGATTGTTCACCCTCAGTGAGTGCATGGCTGACTGGGAGCTGTGGCTGCTGCTACCCAGTGTCACAAGAGAGTATTGTACTGCATATCTCTAGCCCAGGAAAAGATCACCATTCAAAATCTGAAGTATAGTTTCTACTCAGTGAGTATCACTTTTGCATCATCATAAAGCTAAAGTCGTGTAAATTGAACCATCCTAAGTCGGGAATCATTTGTACTCTTTTTATCCTGGATAACAGGGTACGCTTGAAAGGCTACAAAAATATGACATAAATACTAATCCTGGTAATTATTTTTCTATTAGAGTTCCTTTGTTTAAGAGGGTAGAGTGGAGAATAAAAACAATGATTTAATAAAACCCAGCTGTTTTAGTTCCTTTCCAGCCATATCCTCAAGACTCTTCTCCAGGAGGCTCCCTCTTTGTTCTCACGCAGATGATAAAGGCTACTTTGCACAACAATTTAGAACAGATTTATGCTCCATTCAAGCTCTTTGGAGAAGACAGGTAAAAATACCAAATCAGGACAACCCCCATACTTATCTTTTTCTGCTGTTGGTTGAAGTTGTCAATAATAACACCAATAAAGAGATTCAGAGTGAAGAATGAGCCAAAGATGATAAAAACTACGAAGTAAACATACATTAATGAGTTCTCCTCAAACCTTGGCTGTTGTCCTTCCTGTTAGGGATTTTTTAAATGAGAGAAGAAAACAATTACTGGAGAAAAACATGAGCCATCTCAACTGCCTGGTAGCAGCTGCATTAACCACTCAGCCTCCTCCAGTCAGCCGTGGCCCTGCAGGGAGCCCCTCTCTCCTCTTTCAGCTTCCCCCAGCACAGCTTGAGTGGTACCATACAGTGGGGAGGGGGTGTGGTGGAGGATTAGGCTTTTCCTTCTAAGTAATGGAGAATCATTGAAGGGTTGTGAGGGAGGAGAGTGGCATGATCATATGTGTCCTTTGAAAAGGTCTCTAGGATATCCATATGGACACATAATTGGAGGGAGCCAGATTGGAGATATCCACCAGAGAAGGGACATGTTCACTTCAGGAGACTGACTACCAACCCTTGTTGAAAGGCTGTATCCTTCAAACAGGGCTCACTACTGTATTTAGCCTGTGCTTGCATCCTGTCACTCTTGAATTCCTAGTGCCTGGCATAGCTTGTGACATGTAGGTTCTCCACACACATTGAATGAGTGGATGAATGATCAAGCTCTAGAATGGACAAGAATGGACTATAATCAAGCTCCCCTAGCTTAAGGCATGACCAAAAGCGTCCAAGATCTTCCCATGGTCATTGGTTTTATTCATTTTGGGGATAGGTGGCAGGAGCATCTCTGTTTTCTTTCCCCTGATCACATTCAAAGATAGAGATGAATGTTGATAGCTCTGTTTTGTGTTGAATGTACTCATGATACTTGTTTTTCAAAACCCACCATACAGACTAGTGTATTAGAGGTAAATATTGAAACAATTATTTTTCTCTTTTGCCTTGAAGAGTACCTGACCTTAGTCCCAGTTGGCTGGAAGCATCTACTTGTTTGAATTAAGGATAGGCATTTAGTCTAGAAACAATGTAATGGAAAGAAGCATTAATATTCAGTATCTGACATTGAAAACAAGATTATGCAGCAGGCTAATCATCTTGCAAAGGGAGTTTCAGACAGAAAGAGGAACACAGAAAGGATCACCTCACTTGTACCCAGGGAACTGTCAGAAAGAGAAACAGAGAGAGAGAGAACATCGGAGCTGTGAGATGTGTGTCCTGATTTTCCCTTCTTTGGGTTTGGAGAGGGGGCTTGGGGCCCAGTAAATCGAGGGGAACATGGAGAGCAAAGAATGTGTGTTCTGCCTCAACTTTGGTATTTTTCAAAGGGAAAACTACTGCTGGGAAGGCCTGGGATACGTTGGGCAGGCAGGATGACTTAAGAGACTGGAGTAGCATAATTGGGCAGACAGCGGTCTCTTGAACCTTCTTTAGTTCTCGTGGCTTGGACGTGGGGTTGACAGCCATATGCCTGCCATTGTGGGCTTCATAGTAAGGGGTGGGAGTAGACTGCTGAGCCAGGAGACCATATGAAGGATATGGCAGAGAGTCAGTGTTTGAGGCTAGGAGGAGTTGAAGGAGGAGAAAGGCCCATGGTTTCACCAGTTGCAGCTTCAATATTTGAGAACAGTAGGATGCTCTGTGACTACACAGACAAAGGCCATTATACTAGCACACACCAGTTAGGATATCCCAGGACCACATCAGGTCAGGCACACCTCCACACACCTCCACCCACCCATCATTCACTCAAGGAACATATATAAGACATATACTTCTTCTGTCATACATAAGATCTCTTCCCTATCCCCTAGCTCCACCTCAAGGCAGATGGATGTCTAAGGTAAACTAAGGTGAAGTTCATATATTCATATAGACAAAAAAATAAGCACATTAATATTTTTAAATATTTCCTTTGTTATAAATTGCCTCTACTACTACTATATCACTATTCATATCACCTCTACTGCTACTACCAGCTGTACTGAACATCTACTATGTGCCAGGCATCAACTCTGTATACTCTCAAACAATAACACATATGTGTGTGATGGTAGGAAAAAATAAACAATGCTGATTCCATTCTTGATTCAACCATTTGCTCTCACTATGACTTTGGGCAACACTCTTCCTTTCTATTCCTCAATTTTCCCAACTGGGAAATAGAAATGGACTATTTTGCTGAGTACTCTTCTAACCTTGGGAATCCATGATCACTTTTTATTTAACTATAATTTGACAGTTGGCAATTACTAGAAATCCCCTTATTCTCTGGGGAACCTGGAGCCATTGAAGGGTCTCTTGCTCAGACCTAGTCCAATCTTAAGGTTCTCTCTCCCACAGTCAAGAGCAGGTACCCTTTGAAATTTGGCTTCTGCCTTTCCACTCACTTGAAGAGGAGGTGAGAGAGGAAAATCAAGGCATCCTGTGATTCTGTTGCTTCTGGCTCCACCTCCTACATGAGTGGTCAGTATGGAGAAAGAGGACTTGACTTTGTAGCATGCTAGGATGTAATACTCATAGGAGGATGAATAAGAATCCTTTTAATCCCTGTTTCATAGTGTTTGTCCTAATAAAAACAAGGCAAAGAATCCTGGCCACTGGAATTATGATGCAGGAAGTTCTGGGCTGTCCATGTAGTCATGATATTCCTGATTTGATCCTAGCACTCTAGAACATGGTAGAACACAAGCTCACCCCTCTGGAATCAACAGCTGCATACATAATATCCATCCAGCCCTTAAATGTTGCCTGCAATGAAAGCAGAGGAACATGAACGTAATTATAGACTTGTCATCAACAGACAAGTGCCATACAAAAGCCACAAGTCCAGTGGGCAGATGTACATAAGACAATGTCCCACCCTTCCAGGACAGAATGTCCGCATAAAAGAACAGCAGAAGGAAATTCAAGGATAGATGTCTTGGATTTTTTTTTCTTCATTTTCACAAGACAAAAAGTTTAAAAACAAGAGAAAATTTCTGCCTTAAAAATTGCTAAAGAAGCTATGAACCAACTGCTGCAAAGAGCCTGATTAAGGCTCTTTCCTGATTCCACATCTGTTTGCACTATCTGTCCAAAACCTTGCAACCACGATTTAACCTGAGACTGACTTCCCACAGGGAACTGTTACTAATGGAGTGGCTTAGCATCTGAGGCTCTACGCCTCTCTGGCTGGAGCTCAGGAGAGCAAGGCACCATTTAGGACAGAGTGAGAGGTCCAGACCCTTATGGGATATCGCCTGGAGGTTGAGGCTCAGTAGAAAATAAGGTTGGAGATGCTCGGTGCGGAACAATTCCAGAGGGCATTAGCTCCCATGTGAGAAACTGGGATTTGATTCTCTTATCTCAGTAGAGTCTCTGTATTTTTATTAGCTGAGAAATGGTTTATGATTCTTTTAAGGTTTCTTTCCCCAGAGTGAAAAACAAACCCACAGCGCTTACCACTTGCAGCAGCGCGAGGTAAGCCATTCCCACATTGTCAAAGTTGACTTTCAGGGTGAACCAGGAGAAATTTCCACTTTCACATTGACTCCGGTTTGCAACAATGTTGTAATTTATAACTGAGTTTCCATCTGTTACATTAACACATCTTCCAAATTTTCCAGAAAACAAATTTACTCCCAGGATACAAAATATGAGCCAGAAAATGAGGCAGACAAGCAAAACATTCAGGATGGCAGGTATGGCACCTATGAGAGCGTTAACTACCACCTTAAGGAAGCAAAACAGAAGAAAAATATAATAGACGTGTGAGACTCAAAAAGCTCTTGATCTTCCCAGGATGGGCCTAACGTGTGGGGCTGGATTCCTTGGAGCCCCGTCTTTACATTCCAGCCCCGAACCCACACCCCACGGCAAGCCCTGCTCTCAGCTCCATACATAATGGGTCCTTTCTGTTGCCACAGGATCACTTGAGAAGTGTCCTCTGATGATGGTGTTACGAGACTTATGGGACACCTACCCTAGGATTGAAGGGAAGCCAGAGCCCATCTTGGCTGTCACAGAAGCACTTTTAGGTGAAGACTGTATCTTAGACTTTTCTCCATCTCTGAAATTCTAAGCAGTGGGCTGGATGGGAAGGAGTCCAGGAAAAGCTTGGCAATTTAAGGGAAGCCCAGCCCAAGAAGAGCAGTTGGCTTCTCTGCCTTTCCCTGCTAGCTGACTTTCCTCCCATCCATCTGAAGAACATACCTTCATTCCTTCAAACTGGGACAGTGCTCTCAGAGGCCTCAGCGCTCGCAGAATCCGGAAGGACTTCAAGACCTTTAAGTCGATGAGACTGGTCACAGAGACCTGGTGGGAAAAGAAGCCACAGGTAGTGCACGTGACTTGGTGCCCAGAGAACCCAGTGGGGATTAAGAGCTGTCTTTCTGAGAGGCAAACTCATTGTGCCCACAGTGGATTATCCAGACACAGAAACCAGCCAGACCCTGCTGGAAGGGGATGGCAGGTGAGAGGCTATTTTCCTCCTTGCCTGGTAAAGCTACAACCCATATGGGTGAGAACAATGCATTTACACGATTTGCTTGATGAAAGACAAAGAAAAGCTGGGACACTGTTGTGAATTAAAGGAAACCAAAGAGACATGACAATGATAAGTCATGTGAGGTCCTGAGTTTGATCCTGGATTGCGGTGGGGGGAAAGGTGATGGTGTGTGGGTAGGGTGAATTAGCCATAAAGAACCTTGTGACAATTGAGAAAATTTGAAAATGGATGTGGGTTTTAGTATTGGATCATGTTAAATTCCTAACCTTGATAACTGTATTGTGACTGTGTGAGATAATATCCTTGTTCTTAGGAAATACACACTGAAATGTTGAGGGCTAATGGAGTGTGATGCCTGCAACTTAATCTCAAGCAGTTTAGGGGGAAAAAAATAGAAAAAATGATAAGGCAGATGGGCTGCAATGCTAACAATTGGTGAATCTGGGGGAAGAGTATAAGGGATTCTTTACACTACTTCTTGCAATTTTTCCATATGTTTGAAATGATACCAAAATCAAGTTATGAAGAAATAATTCTTTGTTTGCTAATATTTCCCTCCATTCAAATAGCTCCCATTTGGAGAATTAAATCCAATTTTCTCTCCTAACGTACTTCTTCCCTATGGGAGAGGACTGAGGATTGGAAAACTCCGTAAATACACTAACTTAAAACTCAACAAACCTGCTGAGCTTAAGTTGAAGGCCACTATTTGCAGATCTTCAGCCATTCTTATTGATTATGCAGACCCTTCAGAGGCTCAGCTTAGAAGGGGAGTGGCTCAGCATGACAGGAAGTGAATTATCCTGTCAATCTCATTGTAAAAGTAAAATATTTGCAAATTGAGAGAAATTGAGTGAATATGACAGAATAACCAGATTTTAAAATTTGTAACCAACTTTAAAAAATCACCACCAATTCAAAATGTGTTTATTTATAATGGTTTTTTCAAGTAGGTGTTTTTGTTCTTTTGTTTGTGACAGCATTGCCTGTTGGGAGACCTATTTAATCAGCTTTTCCACAAATACACCTACTTTGTTCCTAGCCAGAGGGAAAAGGATGGCAAAGCTTAGCAGTTCTGGCTTTACTAAATGACTGTTACCATGGGTGGGGAAGATGTTCCTAGAGGGGCATTGTACACCCTTTCGCCTGGAACTTCACCCCCAGTCTCTGTTCCACCAATTGGGAGACATTGATGAGACACACAAACATAAAAACATCCACATTCTTTCCCACTCTATGGCATTCTTCCAGGGGGGAAGTCTTCACTAGTTTTATTTTATTTCTACCTAATTTGCATTTATCACTCCACACTATGTTTTTGAGATTCCTATCATGTTGATATATATTCTCATGGTTTGCTCCTTTTAACTGTTATGAAATATTACAGCATATAAATATTCATATTTTATTAACTCATTCCCTCTTGGTGAATATATAAATTATTTCCATTTCTTTGCTACTATGAACAATAGCAAACTGGACAGACGTGTGCATTTTTCCTGGGTACATACACAAAAGTTTTCCTTAAATGTATAACTAGAAGTGGTATTTCTGGGTTTGTAAATTGGGCTCATTTGTAATTTTACTTAAGAGTGCAAAACTTTCCACAAACTGTGCGATAGTTAGCAGTGACTAAAAATTCCATTTTCCTAAATTTTTCTCATATTAGATATTATCCAACTTAAAAACTTTTGTCTATCTGATGAGTAAAAAGAAGTGTCTCATTTTAATATGCACTTCTGTGCTAACTGGTGATATGACTAGTGTGTATTTCTTTATACATTTATTAGCAACTTGAGCTCCTTCTGTGAATTGCCTATTTTCATCCTCCCATTCTTACACTGGGTTGTCTTTTTCTTGTTGATCTGTAGGGAGTATTTACACACTGTAGACAATAACTATCTGTTATGTATATGGCAAATACTGTCTCCAGGGTCTAGCCTGTCTTTAACTATAATTATGGTATTGTTGAACAAAAAAAAAAGTTTTACATTTTGAAATAGGTAAACTTATGTCTATATGTATGTACGTATGTATTTGTGGTTGTGTTTGCATTTTCTTACTCCACAATTATAAAGATCATTTTATATAATCTTGAGTAACAAGCAACATAAAAGGAGTATTCACATACACTCTCTCTCATTTAATCCGCACGACAATGCCCTGAATTAGGCAGTGTTGTACATCACTACCACGTTACAGATAAGGAAGCCTGAAGCTCAGAGGATCAGCAACTTGTTTCACGTGGAATTGGGTCTGTATGATGCTAAGGCTGATAATAGTAATAGTGGACCACACTTATTGTTTTTTGTTTTTTTTTTTTTTGCAGTACGCCGGCCTCTCACTGTTGTGGCCTCTCCCGTTGCGGATCGCAGGCTCTGGACGCGCAGGCTCAGCGGCCATGGCTCACGGGCCCAGCCGCTGCGCGGCATGTGGGATCTTCCCGGACCGGGGCACGAACCCGTGTCCCCTGCATCGGCAAGCAGACTCTCAACCACTGCGCCACCAGGGAAGCCCCGGACCACACTTACTGAGTGCTTTCTCTGGGATTTATAGAGATATATATTTACAGGATTATTTCTTTTCTTGCTCTACTCATTTCTGTTCCATTCATTTCGTTGTCAACTTTATGTTTGTCTCATTAAATAAGTTTGTGAGCCTCCCCTCTTTTTCTGTTCTTTGTAACAATTTAAACAAGGTTGGAGTTAACTGCTCGCCTTAGTCAGTTCAGGCTGCTATAACAGAATACCATACAATAGCCTGGATGTATAAACAACAGAAATTTCTCACAGTCTGGAGGCTGGGAAGTCCAAGATTAAGATGCTGGCAGTCAGTGTCTGGTTGAGGGCCTATTTCCTGGTTCATAGACAGCCATCTTCTCCCTGTCTTCACATGGCAGAAGGAGTGAGAAAACCCTGTGGGGTCTCTTTTATAAGATCACTAATCCCATTCATGAGGGTTCAGGAATAAATGTCTTAGTCACCTCCCAAACACCAAAACACTGGAGATTAGGTTTCAACATACAAATTTGGAGCAGGGGTGGGACACAAACATTCAGTCTATAGCCACTGCTCCTTGGAAGTTTGCTAAACTTGTTTTCAAAACCACCTGGGCCTAATATCCTTTTTGAAAGTGTGGTATTCAACTACTGTTTTGATATTTAAATGGCTATTGTTAGATTTATGTTTTCAATTTTGTATCTGGTCAAATTTGGGCAATTTAGCATCTACACTCTCATTTTTACCCATATGAAAATTTATGTCAAAACTTCAAGCACTTTGCTTGAGGTTACACAGAAAGAAAGTAAACAAAGAAGATTTAGAATCAGTCTCCTAAGTTTAGGCCAGTAAACCACAGGTCCTAGATCAGAAATACCAATAATCTTTCCATTGTCTTATGCATTTTTCACTATAATCTAATAAGATAATGGGTATAGAGTGATTAGCACTCTGGAAACTCATAGGGATCGACATGATGATCATGGGGTTGCTTGTGTTGGAGCTCCAATGGCACTGATGCTTTTCTGAAATTCCTGAACCACACGACTTATTTGTGCCCACAAACAAAATTATGGCTCTCCAGTGTGGTGTGCTGATCACACGGCTTATGCTATGCATTTGTCATATCTACTTCCTTAAATAGCAGGGACAAAGTCTAACAAATTAGGTCATGGTAGCAAGGATATAGATAGATGTTAAAATCAAGGGCTTTGGAGTGAGGCTTACTAGGTTTGAGTCTCACCTCCATCACTTCTAGCTGGGCAACCTTGAACATGTTTCTTAGCCTCTCTATGACTTAGTTTACTCCTTTGTATCTGGGAAAAACAACAATAACTACCACACAGAAAGGCTGTGAAAACTAAAAGACAGAATGCATATGAGGCATATGGCAAAGTACTGCTTTCTCTGGTACAGAGTAAACAGTGGAAAAATGTGATCTACTGTTACTACTACTGGCCTTAGCATCATACAGACCAAAGTATGAATTCCAATTTCACCTGAAACAAATTGCTAACCCTCTGAGCTTCAGGTTTCCTTGTCTGTAATGTGGTAGGTGATATATAGGTCTGCTTAACTTGGAACATTGTTGTTCAGATTAAATGAAAAAAATGTATGTGAATAATCCTCTTTGTTGCTTGACAATTAAGACGGAGACCAGTCTAATCTGCTCGCTGCTGAGCTGCTTTGAGAAGTTTTGAAAAGAAATGAAAAGTTGGAAGGAGAAGTAAAAGTAGAGAATATGCAAAGTTATCCTAGATTTACATCAGACATAAGCAGTGCTTATGGAGAGAAGTGAATGAGTACTATCATGGAAAGGGTTGAGGTGGTGAGCGTATGAGATGCAGCGTATGAGGAATGGGAACGAGGAAAGGCTGGACTGCTGATGGATGAATGTGAAGAAAAATATTTTGGAGAGGCACTCATATAAGGCACACAGGAAAAGCAGCTCCCATGTGATCCCCTCCTCCACCCCTACCCACCCACCCCTCAACCCCCACCTGCATGGGACACAGAGATGGTAAACTTACAATCACAATGATGAAATCGAGCCAGCACCAGGCACTGGTGAAATACTTCCTAAATCCAAAGGCCACCCATTTCAGACCCATCTCCAAGATAAAAATGTATGTGAAAATACTGTCAGTACAATTAAGTATTTTTTGGATTTTGGGTTGTGTACCAAGGTAGATATCTTCAAATACCTGAAATGACAAAGCACATCCATAGGCCAAGTTGAACTCTTTGCTGACTGTAACTTTTATTTTTCTTCCTTATTTGAATAAACTAGTACCTCTCTTGGTGACAAGGTTTTGTACAAAAGGTATGAAGGCTGAACTTTTCCAATAGAAAAAATTCCTTGAGTAAGTAAAACCAGAAGAAGGAAAATCCTATTTCTAGATTTCTGTTGCCACTATAGTTCCCCAGGCTCTCATCACTGGCTCCTGGAATATTTTTTTTAAAAATCTTAAAAAAAAAAAAATCTTCACCACATTATTTCCTGGTCTTCCTAATCCTTTCAACTCTTGCCAACAATATCTTGCCAACTTTTCCAGAACCTCCCAGTGGCATACACCATCTCTCTCATCCCCCTAGTTACCTGGATGGCTCTATTTCAGTGGCTCTTTGTTGCTTATAACATCAAGTCCAAACACCTTAGCCCACACTCTGGATCCTGCCAACCCTGAGGCTCGTCATCTTCCACCACAAACAGCATTATCCGTTACCCCAGTGTTCCCTACAGATGTGATCATTTTGTATGTGAACCATGATTTGCAAAAGTTTGGGAAGCAGTGGGCTAGAGCTCCCAATGTAAATTACTTTGAATATTAAATTTCATTAAGTGTGATTTATGAAAATTAGATATCCAAGCTTTTGGAGAGACGCTTTTCCATGCTACATCCAAACTTCCTTCACCTGAAGTATGTGTGCGTGTGACTCTTCAGGGCCTATATTACTAGGGTGTAAGCTGTCCTTTTGGTCTTTACAGTGTTACTGAGGATGAAAGAAAAGGGAGAAGAGGTACTAAACCTGCCAAGTCATTTGGCAGGCAATGCCAAATGAAGGCAAGAAAGAAATCAGCCCTGTTGTCAGGGACTAAGGTAATCCCACAGTCCCACAACCCTAGGGAAAAAGAATAAAGAATAAAACAGTCTCACTTCCAACCCCCAAGTGGGCTTTTGACTGAAGAAGGCCCTTCATCTCCTCCTCTGCCCCACTGGCTCCTGGTCAGCATTTAAGATCTCAGCTTAGCTTATATCTTCTATAGGAAACTGTCCTTCTTCCACAGGAATAGGTTAGGTGCCATCCTACATGGCCCCATGTCACCCACTGCTTCTCTGACTGTATCACTATGGCCCTGGTCTATAATTTTCTGGACTCCATCTGTCTTCCCTACTAGCCTCCAAGCTCCTGAAGGTCAGGGATTGCCTGTTTGCCTCTTGAGGAGAGACATATCTGAGTGGTGTTGGAAGCTCATTTCCTCTCTCATTTTGAAAACTTGGCAACAAGCTGGCTCAGCAGGTCTGAGTTTGCCCAATGGAAGAGCAGGCTGATATCAGCAACTGAGCTTTGGAAGCTCCCATAATATAACTAGGCCATTTCCTAATCCAGGAAGCTCCCATTATTAAGTAGTTGCCCAAATCAGAGCTTCTCAAACTCTAATGAGCCCCAAATCACTTAGGTTCTGATTCAGCCGGCCTGGGGTGGGCCCAAGACTCTGCATTTTTAATAAGCTGCCAGGTGATATGAGGCTGCTGGTTCATATGCCACATACGGTGGTGAGGGACTAGATGTTTCTTGTCTCCATTTCTCTATAAATACGTGTAGTGAAACAGGGCCTGGGTCCCTCTCCTGGAACCCCCTGCATTGTGTGCTCAGTATCACTGCCCAGCCTACGCTTGCCTCATCTGAAGGCAGATGAGGACTAGGAGGATTGTGTGCCCTCTGCTACTTTTCTGATTATAAGTTTTCTCACACAGTGCATGGGGTGTGTGTCTGTGACCTTGTGACAACACCACTGCTTTTCTACTGACTAACACAGGGCGTGGCAGACAACAATGACCACTTGTGGAATAAATGCAAGAACGCTGTCTTTTGGAAGTGTAGACAGCTGGTGAGATGTAATCACCAGAAGATTACAGGGAACCCTACAGGGTGAGCGATAAAAATTAATGAAGGGAGTTCTCTGGGATGGTCTTAGGGAAATTTTCTTTTTTGTTTCAGGGACAATTTATATTGCAGTAAGCAGGTAAATGGGGATGTCTGTTGATCACAGGCTCTGGTGGGCCCCCATGTGTGCTCTTCTCCTTTCACCTAGAGATTACACAGGTGTAAAGCACTAACCAGGAAGGCAGGGGTGTAGGAACAAGACATGTCCTTGTCCCTCCTAGCAACTTGTGAAATGTTCTGTGACTCTAAATCCATAAGGGATAGCTCAGTACTCCATTCACTTGACATGACAAATAATAAGAGAATTTAGTTTTATATTATGGCCATTTTAAGAGGAGACACAGAACATAATGGGAGGGAGAGAGAGAAACATGTAGGTGATAAGAGAGAACACACTGTTGCCCAAGGTGAGGATATATGTGCAGAGGAGGAAAGATGGACTACAAGGTGAGAAGAGAGAGGAGAAAGGAGTTAATGACTATATGGCTAGGGAGGCTGGTGGATTTAGTTATTTCCAAACCTCACTGGAAATCACACCATACCTCAATTTAGAAGGATCTGTCATACACATAAAGTGGTATCTCTTTGTCTCTCCTCTCAAGGGATCATGAGTGGTGAAAAATACCAAGGCAACTTATATCCTAATCTGGTCCCTGTTGACTTCTCCTCCTAATGTTTTACCTTTTAGAAAGCAGCACTATGGTCTTCAGAAAAAAAGAGAATAGGAGCATTGCCGTCTAGAGGAGGAAACGTGTAGGATACAGTGAAAATGTCCAGAAATCCTCCATGAATGATGGACAGACTTGGAGTCAAGGGCAAGACTCCAATAGCCACTTTAAAGTGCCTATTTGGGGACTTCCCTGATGGTCCAATGGTTAAGACTACACATTTCCATTGCAGGGGGCACGGGTTCAATCCCTGGTAGGGGAACTAAGTTCCCGCATGCTGTGTGGTGCAGCCAATATATAAAGAAAGGAAAGAAAGAAAAGGAAGGAAGGAAGGAAGGAAGGAAGGAAGGAAGGAAGGAAGGGAGGGAGGGAGGGAGGGAGGGAGGGAGGAAGGAAGGAAGGAAAGAAAGAAAGAAAGAAAGAAAGAAAAAAGAAAAAGTGCCAATTTGGGTCATCCTTCCCACAGGTAAAGCATCTTCGGCTTGGGGATTTCCCAGTTGTAGCATTCCTCCAGAACCTGTTGTGCAAAACCCTGTCCCCTAAGGGGATACAACAGCAGAGATCCCACTTCTTCTTGGTCTCCCCACATTCACAGCCCAGTGAGGGGCCAAGTCAGAATGAAGCCACCCAGCTGCCTTGATCCCCAATGTCCCCAACAAGACATGATAATTTACCAGTGCCCCACTGCTCAGCAGAATCACAAAGATAATAAAGCTCTCAAACCAGCTGTGTTTCACTATTTGGTAGCAGGTTTTCCGCAGGTTCCACCAAATGATCCAGGGGAACTTCCTCTTGTCCATAGTACAGCATGGAGAGCAGCAATCCAGGCCTGCAAGGAATTAGCATCACTATCATTAGTGTCTATAATACATGTGCATTAATAGCCCAACTCTTCACCCCTCCTTGTACACACCATGTGAGTGGAGTCTTTTTCCAACCCCTTGAAGCTGGGCTCAACCATGTGACAACATTTGGCCAACAGAGCAGAACAGGAGTCATAATGTGCCAGTTCTGACTCAGTGAGAAATTCAACAAAGATATAGAACTATAGGAAATATAAAAAAGAACCAATCAGAACTGAAGAATAACTAAAATGAAAAATGCACTGGAGGGAATTAACAGATTAGAGGATGCAGAAGAATGAAATCAGTGATATGGAAGACAGGGTAGTGGAAATCACCCAATCAGAACAGCAAAAAGAAGAATTTTTTTAAATGTGAAGAGTTTAAGGGATCCCTGAGACAACATCAAGCATACTAACATTAGCATTATAGGGGCCTCAGAAGGAGAAAAAGGACAAAAGACTTATTTGAAGAAATAATGGCTGAAAACTTCCCTAATCTGGGGAAGGAAACAGACATCCAAGTTTAGAGATTGGGAGCACAGAGGTTCCCAAACAAGATGAAACCAAAGAGATCCATGCCAAGATACATTATAATTAAAATGTCAAAAAATTAAAGATAAAGAGAGACTCTTAAAAGCAGCAAGAGAAAAAGAACTAGCTTTACACAAGAGAACCTCCATAAGACTGTCAGATGATTTTTCAGCAGAAACTTTACAGAGCAAAGGGAATGGCACAATAGATTCAAATTTTTGACATTTTAATTATAATGTGTCTTGGTGTGGATTGCATTATTATTGTATTATTCAATTCTTTCCTACATTTTCTAAGTCTTCGTTGAAGTTCTTACTGGAATGAAGTTCATTTTCCTCCCTAGTTTGGTCAGAATTCTTATGATCATCTCTTCGAATTCTTTATTAGGTAAATTACTTACCTCTGTTTCTTTAGGGTTTTTCCTGGGGTTTTATTTTGCTGTTTCATTTGGAATACATTCCTCTATCTCCTCATTATGACTTTCAGTTTTTGTTTCTATGAACTAGGTTAAACAGCTACCTATCTTGGTCTCGAAGGAGTGGACTTGTGTGTGAGTATCCCGTGTAGATGGCTTGCACCTGGCAGCTTTAGCAGGGTAACTGGGGCTGGAGCTTGCCAGGGGCAATCTCTGGGGAGCACTCCTCCTAAGTCCACCCAGGCTGGACAGCTGGGGTTAGAGAGGGCTTGGGCTGGAGTCAGTCCCTGGGGAGTGCTGAGGCCAAGGCTGTCTTGGTGGGGTGGCTAGAGCTGGAGTGAGTGAGGGCTAGGGGGAGTTCTAGGGGTAACTCACACAAAGGTGCTCTCTGGTGCCTCTGACCCCACAGAGGGCTCCAGTACTTCCCTGCTCATTTGGGAGAAGCTCTAGGGTTAGTACATGGATTTCCTTCCAGTATAGTCTAGATGCCCTTTAAACTGCTGTTTTCTTGCTGCATCCCAAGGTAGGTGAGTCTGTGCTCTGGCCCCGTAGCCATATTCCTTCCTACTGTAGGTCACTAAGTTGGGGTGGGATTCCCATGGATACCATGTCTCCGTCTTTCCTACCTGTTTCTATGTGGTCTTTCTATGTGCAGTAGCTGTTCAATCAACCCTCAGGTCTTTTTCAGGAGGAACTGCTCTATAAGTAGGTGTAGAGTTGGTGTGTCCATGGAAGAAGGTGAGCTCAGGGACTTCCTACGCCACTATCTTGGACCCTTGCTCCCAGAGAAAAATCTTGAGAGATGAGTTGAGGGCCTGGCAAGGGCTGTAGTCAACCCCAGACTTACGGTCAAGTTCTCTTGGTCTATGACCTCTAGTACATCCTGACAATTGATGTACTGGGAACTCTACCAAGTGGCAAAAATACCGGCCCAGTGGGCTTTCTGGGAAAGTTTTCTAGATTTTCTGCCCTGGTACTTGGGCTGTACAAGTTGACCCCACCTAAATCAAGAATTTCCTGAGGGCTTCCCTGGTGGCGCAGTGGTTGAGAGTCCGCCTGCCGATGCAGGGGACACGGGTTCGTGCCCCGGTCCGGGAAGATCCCACATGCCGCGGAGTGTCTAGGCCCGTGAGCCATGGCCGCTGAGCCTGTGCGTCCGGAGCCTGTGCTCCGCAACGAGAGAGGCCACAACAGTGAGAGGCCCGCATACCGCAAAAAAAAAAAAAAAAAAAAGAATTTCATGAAATGGTCCCAAGAATCCAGGGAAGACTCTTCGCTTTTGTCTCCAGTAGAAGCAGAAAGAAGGCATCTATCAAAACCATAGATCTTCAAAAAATAACAGAATCCCACCCAAATATTCCATGAACTGAATGTAGGAATACTGCCACTTACCTTTGGGCAAACATCTCTCTGGTTCCTTTTTGGGAACCATTTCAAGTACCCGCCTAAAGGGATCCTGTGGACCAGTGGTGCTGCATTCTGAGAGCACACTCGTAGCATCAGACTTCTGTACATCAGAACAAAGAAAGGGGGAATCACTTTCCAACACCCTCTGTCACCATGGTTAATACCTAATACCTTATTTTATGCATGAAATTAGCTAGGCAAAGGTATGAGGGGTGTCTAGAAAGTATACCTCTTGTTGCGTTCTTTCCTAAATGTTCTGACCAGCCCTGACTTCAGGAAAGAATTCTCTAACTGCTCTCCCTTGGTTGATGAAAGATGAGGCACATGAAGACACAGTGCCTCAACCTTTTCCTCCCTCTAAATCTTCTTACCTGATCTGCTGACTAACCCCAAATATGGAAGCCAGGTGATGAGAAGGATGCTACTTTACTGAGACTGAAACTGTCAGCTACCTCAACTCCCAGAATTATAGGCCTAGAACAGTGTTTCTCGTTGATTTTACCCTCCAGTAGACATTTTGGCAATGTCATTGATTTTACCCTTTAGGAGACATTTTGTCAATGTCTAAAGACATTTTTTATTTTTACAATGGGGGGATGCTATGGGCATCTAGTGGGTAGAGGCCAGAGTACTGCTGAACACCCTATAATACACAGAATAGTCCACATAACACAGAATTATCCTGTCCCAAATGTCACAGTGGAGAGGTTGAGAAACCCTGGCCTAGACCTTTGCTTAAGATCTAATTCTGGCAGTTTGCCTTGTACTAATCTTGATATTTTTCCACAGTGGCTATCTTGGAGAAGGTGTATGGATGAGCCATGTTTCTTCTGGGAACACCCTGGGAAAATTACCTTTCGGGGATTCTGTACCGACAGATAAAGATCACCTTCAGAGAATATGTCCATTTCCACACTCTGAGCTCCTGGACTGGTGGGCTCCTTGGTCTTCTGATGGAGTTCACTGGCCTGACACTGAGAAACCCCGAGGAGAATTAATATTCCTCCTGGACATCTCACTTGAGATGAAACAAGTTTGAATTCTATTTGGTTTTCTGTTTGTCATGAAAATTATTACATTATTAACATTTTTCGCTTTACTTTTGAAAACTGATCCTGGAAAAAGTCAACATAAAATAATTCTGGAACACAACTATAGGAAACAGATAACAAAACTTACTCATAAGTAATATAATCAAAACAATATGGTTTGGATACAAAATTCACCAAATAATTAAGAGGTGAAACTTACTGTAGCCTTTCAATTCAATGGCAAAATAATAAATTGTTTAATAAATGGTACTGGCATAATTAGTTATCCCTGAAAAAATATTACAATGTCAGAATACAGTAAAAATTAAAATCCATAATCATTTGATATTCTGATATAAAAACAGATGTGTAAAAATATTAGAAGAATAACTAGGAAAATAATATTTTACTCTGTTGGGTACAGAGGGTTGGCTTAGCAAAATAGGTAACTGAAAGACATAAAGAAAATATGAAAATATATCACAACATGAAAATAAAAACTGAATTTTGTCTTATGACCTGCAGCTAAATCCAAGAAGGATATATGCAAAGTCACACCTTAAGTAAAGGTTTCATCCTAAAATCTATGTGAGGGTTCCTGTGAATCTGACACTGTAAGGTCATGATTTAAGAACACTTTTCCCCTTTGAACATATACACACAATAAACAGGTACACATTATCTATGGACCAGACACAGAACAAAAATATAAAGTAATAACAATTTAAAGCATGTAGCAGGTAATGGTGAATAAAAGTGCCCCGTGTGAGGAAGGAAACCACAGTTATGTCCAAAGCTTGAAACTATGGGCTGGGTTGAAGTTCTTGCACTTAAGAGAGAAAGTCAAAAGAAGCTGTGGTTTTGTGACCACCTAGAGGGGTGGGATAGGGAGGGTGGGAGAGAGGGAGACGCAAGAGGGAAGAGATACGGGGATATATGTATATGTATAGCTGATTCACTTTGTTATAAAGCAGAAACTAACACACCATTGTAAAGTAATTATACTCCAATAAAGATGTTAAAAATAAATAAACAAATAAAAGAAGCTGTGGCCAAGGCTTGGGATTACAATTATACAAAGCTGCAAACCTAGAGAGGAAGGAGGAAGCACAGCCTCAGAAACAAGACCTGGGCAATGGGAGCCACTGGTTCAGTGACTGGATCTGCAAAATGCCTAGTATCACTATTAGACAAGAATCCCAAGTTGGCAATACAAGACTTAGTTCTGAAATGGATCCTCTAGGAGGGTCGATTAAAGATACCACAGAACTTAGACTGCAAAGAGAGGGACAGATCGTCCCACAAAGATGAGCTTTCAAATTCACACTCCAAAATGTATGAGGAGACAAACATAAAACCAGTAGCCCTCAAAAATTAGCTACAGGGAGGTGAATTTACTTGAGAAAAACGTGAAATTAGTATAGTAATCTGAAAGCATCATGAAAATTAACAAGTTTAGAATTTAATTTAAAAAAGATATACAGAATTTCGCTTCCTGGATAGTAAAGTAAGAAGCTCTGCAGACATGCTCCACAGGAAAATTAACATAAGTGGTGGAAAGTATTTGTAAAAAATCATTTAAGTTTCTGGAAATTGTCCTAAGGGCATACAGCAAATGAAGAAATATTTACTAAAAAAACTACACATTTCAGTAATAACAGCAGGAGTCTATGTCACTTGAGCCATGATCTGCTCTCTTCCTTCCCACCCCCAGCTCAGTGTGACAGAAGCTCCACTCTAGGCAGATGTGACCAAGAAGATGGGGCTCCCTTTACCCTCAGCTCCCAATCAAGAGATATGTATCTCACCAGAAGGTGCAGGTTACCAACTTTTCTCATCTCCTCCAACTCTGAGTTGAAGAGGCTAAATTTCTGGTGAATGTGGCCAAGAAGTTGGATTTCCTTTTTCAATTCAGTTTCTACTCATAGGACAGAGACTCTATTCCAGGTTCAAAAGCTTGAGAATACCGGCGTGCTGATCACCCTTACTCTAGCTAGTTTGCAGGGCAGAGGTTCCATGAAGGAAGAGGGAGGCTGAGAGATGAGAGACTACTACTGCCCCTCCGAGTACCAGGGGTAGTGGCTATGGCTAAGTGATCCTTCCCAGGGTGGTAGGCAATACGTAAGAAACAAAATCTCTTTTTGTGCTATTCATTTCACCTTCCACACTCCCTTTCTCACCTTTCAGCCAATTCAAACTCTATACTTCTTCTTTTAGGGCTCAACCAAAGGCACTTGATTCCCCTGTTGCCCCAGCCCACTCTGATCGTGTTCCCCTCTGAACTCCTCTGACACCGCCCACCTGTGCCACATGTGCAGGACCATGATCAGAACCAGCCCCGGATGTGCAGCTGCCACATTTTATACCCTTATCATCTCTGCATAGTGCTCAGAACAGGGCAGGCCACCAGTGCCCTATGGCAACTCTAGCTTTGTACAACCTCTAAGTCTACGTGTGAACCTTCATACCTGTTTTCCAGCCTCAGGTTGTGTGATAGGCTGTGTCTTATCTTCACCAGGGGATTCAGCATCATCTTCTTCCTCTGCTAGTGGGGCCAACCAAGTCCGATCATGCCCGACACTCAAGGTCTTTGGTGCGGAAGTCAGTACACCAAACTCCTCCCAGGTCTCTGGGCCCTTTCTCATCTCTGTGACCAGGGGAATGACACCTTTGCTCTCTGCCTCAGGGCCTTCTGTCACCTCTTCTTCCTTTGGTAAATGTTGTCTCCTGCACCACTTGGTACAAAAATGCTCAAGAGTGCATATGACAAAACAAAAAGCCCGGCAGAACCGGTCCAAGGCTAACTGGACTTTGGTTTTCCTGACCTCTCCTTCCAAGTGTCCATCTCTCTCCTCATTGCTGAAGGAATTGAGCAGCAAGGCAATGAAGAGGTTGAGTACCTGGGAAGGGGCAAAGGGAGGGGGGACATAAGGAGAATGAAAAATTTAGCAAAGGAAAGAATACAGTAGGTTTCCACAACAACTTTTCCCCAAGACCCAAAACAAAATCAAATGAGAGTTCTATGTCCTTCTGCCTCCCAAGAAAGTTCATCTGTAAAATAAATAAAAGGAGAGAAGATTGAGGAAGTAATAGGGACATCAAGATAAGACCAAAGAAAAACTGAAGTTAAAGGGTGCAGACAGACATATCCAGTCTGTCTGCGTGTAAGCAGCACATATTGTAGAACCTGGCCAGGGTAAGGCTGAATGGCGAAACCATGTGGCAAAATCAAAAGTGGATATTCCTTGGGGATCAGCCAGAATCATGAGGTTGGATTTTCTCTGGAATTGCCCACAGGGATATGGGTCTGATGTCTAAGACTGCTGTGCTAGGAGGTCCTCTCCTGTCTGCACAATTTGAGAGATGGTATACTTGTGCAGGCTTTTTTTAATCTCTTTTGTTTGTGGCTCTCGCCAGCTCAAACATATACAGCTCTCTGGGAGAAGTGTCTTGTGGGTGTTAACGGGTCTAGTCACTCTTCCTCAGCTTCACCAGGAGAATTCCCAGGTCCGAATCTTTGCTCAAGCTCTCCTCTATTTGCTAAGTCCTCTTTGCATCTTAAGTGCCCTTCTCAAGTACTGTGTCTCCCACAAAGCCTTTCTTAGTGCTCCCTTCCTACTCCCTTGGGTGATACCCTGCCCTTCTGATCTTTCGTATCTCTTACTGTCTATCAACATCACTTATTAGGTATTTAGGAGAGTTAATTTTATTTCTATGTGGATTGCTGATTATATTTGCATGATAGCCCCAACTCAGTTCTGAAGAACTTATGCTCAGGTATCCCTGTCTGTCTCCTGTCTCTTCATACCCTCACTGGTGTACACCTAATTAGCCTCTCCATAAATAGCCATGTTTCCAGCTGCAAGTAACAGACTCAGGGCAGCTTACACAGTAAGAAAATGTCACATGACAAGATATTTGAAACGTTTTAAACAGGGGACCAATTATGACCCAACAATAGGTTTGTTCCACCTTCCCTCTATCTTCCTCAGTGCTTACTTTGTCTTAGTTTAGTTCTTCTCATGGTTGTATAATGTTTGCAGTTCTACCAAGAGTCACGGTCATAAAAGGTCCAGAGGAAGAAAAAGGACTACTTTTTTTTCCTCATCCCTCCTTCCTCCTCCTCCTCCTCTTCCTTCTCCTCCTCCTTCTTCTTTTAAACAACAAGAAACCTTCCTCAGTGGACATCTCTTTACATCTATTGAACAAATTAAGTCAAAAACCCCTACCTCGGCCAATCAATGGCGATCTGAATAACCACCTGGAGTAGGATAGACATTGGGACATCTTTATGAGCACTACGTGACAAGGTTTTCTTTCATGCTTACCGTACTGTCTTCAAACAAAATTCAAATGCAGATTTTAAAATATTATATAACATTACATTTATAATACTATACTTAGAGTAACAATTTTCACTAGTGAAGTGTTACAAAAGAAGTCAATGCATTTGTTTAGTCCATGTATTTAATACAATGACAACAACAACAAAACTAAGACACTCACCACGAGTTTTCCTATCACCATGATCAACAGAAACACAATAATGCACAGTGCTTGGTTAGCTTCTTGCATACATTCCCACATGTTTTCGATCCATTCCCCACAGAGGATGCGGAATACCACCAGAAAGGAGTGGTAGAAATCCCCCATGTGCCAGCGTCGTAAACATGGGACTGCAGGGTCATGGGACTTTGAATTACTCTTTATGCAATTGAATTTAGAGCCAAAAAGCTGCATGCCAACTACTGAGAAAATAAAGACCACAATGGCCAAGACCACAGTCAGGTTTCCAAGGGCTCCAACGGAATGGCCAATTATCTTAAGCAGTGTGTTTAAAGTTGGCCAGGATTTGGCTAACTTGAAGACCCTCAGCTGTAAAAACAGACAATAAACAAAAATGGAAGAAAAGCCAGTTAAGAACAAATTCCATCTGCTCAGCTATAATTTAAATGACATGTTCCCAAACCACAGCATTTATAACTTTCAGATCCATCCTAAACATGGTCACCAACTCCATGTCCCAAGCTAATATTCACCTGTATCTACTTTTTGTTTTAAAAATGGAATATTTTGGTCTAAGATTTTAAATGATAAAGACTTTGGGATCATGATGGTGGAATTGAGCATACATGTTTATTAAATATAATGAATGTATTGGAACCGTATATAATATACCAAGGGTCAAAAACTTTGGCCCCAGGGCCAAATCCATCCCATTGCCTGCTTTTATATGGCCTGAGAGGTAAGAATGTTTTTTACATCTTTAAATGGTTGGAAATAATTTTTTTAAATATTTCATTACACATGAAAATTGCATGAAGTTCAAATTTCCATGTCCATAAATAAAGTTTTATTGGAACACAGCCACACACATGCGTTCTCTACTGTCTACAGCTACTTTTGTACTACGATAGCAAAGCTGAGTGGTTTCGACAGAGACCATATGGCCTGTAAGGCTGAAAATATTTACCGTCTGGCCTTTTACAGATAAAGTTTGCTAACTCCTGTATTATACATTTGAGGTCACAAGTTTGAATCTAAACTTCATAAGGATGACAAGAGTAACATGATGTTTTGTACCTAGGAGAGAAAAGGCAATCAGCCAGTCAAGACACACTCTCTTTTTCCACGAGAAATTTTCTCCATGGAAACTTACAGACCTTATAGGAGACAATAACCTTAGAAAAAACACAGCAACTAGTTTCATAGATTATTTCTTATATTAACTTTCAATGTAAACCAGTGGTTTCACTCCAAAGTACAATCCTGTTAAGTATCAACTATTTGGGGGGTGGGGAGATACTGCAGGTCAGTAAGACTTATATCACAAGAGAAGGACCACAACTGTCTACTTAGAGGGGAGCTGAGGGCATCTCAGGGAGAAACTGTGGTTCTGTTCTTATCCACAGGCAATGCCACAGAGCTCCTTGCCTCATAGCATGGCTGTAATAAGCCTAAACAATAGTAAAGCAAATGTAATTTTGCTCACCCAAGCACCAATAAAACTTTAGGGAGCAGCCTAATAATGCCTGACTTTAAGCAGTGTGATTTCTAACATATGCCAAGTATAAAATGTATGCTTAAGTAACTGAATCAAATGTCTTATTCTACAGGCTTAGAAATCCTATCCATGCCAAAAAAAAAAGTAAATCTCTGAAAGGGGACAAGAGGTCACCTTTTGTGGTTTCCCTATTACCCTCCCACATGTGATTTCTCTGTGATTTCTGTCCATACCTCTTGTGGGGTCTGTCACACTCCACTTTACCTCATGGTCATTTCTGGGCCTGTCTTGTATCTTCCCTAGACTGCAAACTCCTTGTAGGCAGTGTTTTCCTCACCTTTGAACCTTCCCTCATGTACATATCAGGTGCTCGGCAAAGGTTGCCAGGATGCCTCCAATGGTTCGTGGATGGAGGGCAAAGACTACAGAAAAGGAATGTGGTACTGGCAGCAATGAGGAGGGACCCTGTGAGATAACACCTGCAGGCAGCACCCGACCCCCGTCCTGGGCTCTGTAGTCTACACCCACTTGGTGAGCCCAGCTGTGAGGATGCCTGGCTCAGAGCTCTGTGGGGGAAGAGATCATTGGAGGGGTTCTACACGAAGCAAGGAGCAGAGTCCTGATACCAGAAGACACAATTTTGCATCTGGTTGCCTGAAGGATCATCTTGTGGAGGGAGAGGGAGGAAAGCAGGGGTTCACCTGAGAGAAGACGCCTTGGGACTCACAAAGGTATTAAAGGCCTGGGTGGGAGGAGGAGTGCAGTTTTGGTTCTCAGGTTAAGGTAAGATGGTAAAGTTTAATCCAAACTAGCTACTGAACTCACTCAAGACTCTTCAATCCTGTCAGATAAGTTATTCAGTATAGGACTTCCCTGGTGGAGCAGTGGATAAGACTCTGCGCTCCCAATGCAGGGGGCCCAGGTTCGATCCCTGGTCAGGGAACTAGATCCCACATACATGCCACAACTAAGAGTTCAAATGCCACAACTAAGGAGCCTGCCTGCTGCAACTAAGGAGCCCGCCTGCCACAACTAAGACCCGGTGCAACCAAATAAATAAATAAAGAGCTGGTTAAATTGGATTATCATCCTGACAGCCCCTTAAAAAAAAAAGAAGGAAAGAAAGTGCCTTACCACTCTTAAGGAACGAAGTGACATACAACTTTGTTTTCCTGGACACATACTATTTATTATCACCTCTGCAAAACTCAGAAGAGCAACAATGCTGTCAAAAATGTTCCAGCCTCCATGAAAGTAGTGGTAGGGATCCAGCGCAATGATTTTTAGGCACATTTCAGCCATGAAAATGCCAGTGAAAACCTACAGTGAGACAAAGAAAAATGAGAAAAGGAAGCTACCTCTTCTTGGAGATACACTTTTAAGAATGGTCCAAGGGAATTACAGAGGTTACAAAGAAATAAAATGTATTCTCATGCTTGATACAATATGCCCTGCAATCCACACACAAAAAAAACATTTACCACTGTAGTATGAACCTCACTCTACCTTTGCCCCTCTCTCTGCCCTCCTCCATGGCCTCCACTCCAGTGTCACCAAGCTAAGAGACATCAGGATGGAGAATAAATATTATTTTCCATTCTGTTAAAAAATAAAGCAAAATTGACTTCTTGGTAGATGGCAGAGTAATAGGAACTGTCAAGCAATTCCTCCTCTGAATTCTCTTTAAGATACTAATAACTCTGAAGTGGGGGGGGGGTACACAACAGCTCTGAAAACTAAAGATAAATATCGTTCATAAACCAGAATGCAGGAGTTCACCTAACCATTCAATCTCAACACCTTGATCAGAAAAAAAAAAAAAAAAATTAAAAGGGCCCAGAGCAGAGAACTGAAAAACACTACCAGGCACAGAAAAATGTCTTTGAGCAACCTGATATAGAGGATAAACCCTAGATTGGTTATGGTTGAAAGGAAGATTAGCGAGTCAGAATATAATCCTAAAGACTCACTAGAATGCAGGGTGCATCATTCCAGAACAAAATATCAAAGAATTAAAAGGAGGGGCAAGAGCTTAAAAAGCACTAAACTATGTCTTTTCCGAGGGGAAAGTAATTCTCTGTCTTTAACAATTAGATAATACAGGCTTAAGAAATTTGCAAAATGTAGCATAGTAGCCAAATTCAAAACTAAATCTATCTTCTATTCTTTGCAGAAGATAAAGCAAAGCATTCCTTCATAGCAAATAGCACTTTCTCTATCACACACACACACACACACATACACACACACACACACACACACACACACATTAAATAGAAATGAGAAAAACAATAGTATGAAAATAATAGAGTAATATGAAAAGGGTTAAAGTCTTTTAAAATGTCCTTTTTTTTGTTGTTATTGTTGTTTTGTTTTGTTTTGTTTTTTGTGGTTCGCGGGCCTCTCACTGTTGTGGCCTCTCCCATTGCGGAGCACAGGCTCCGGACGCGCAGGCTCAGTGGCCATGGCTCATGGGCCCAGCCACTCTGCGGCATGTGGGATCTTCCCAGACCGGGGCACGAACCCCTGTCCCCTGCATCGGCAGGCGGACTCTCAACCACTGCACCACCAGGGAAGCCCCCAGGGAAGCCCCTAAAATGTCCGTCTTAACAGGGGTCCCCAACCTCCAGGCCACAGACCAGTACTGGTCTGTGGCCTGTTAGGAACCAGGCAGGAGGTGAGCGGCAGGCGAGCGAGCGAAGCTTCATCTACTGCTCCCCATCGCTCGCACTACCACCTGAACCATCTCTCCGCTCCACAGTCCGTGGAAAAACTGTCTTCCACGAAACCGGTCCCTGGTGCCAAAATGGTTGGGGACTGCTGGGGCTTCCCTGGTGGCACAGTGGTTGAGAATCTGCCTGCTAATGTAGGGAACACGGGTTCGAGCCCTGGTCTGGGAGGATCCCACATGCAGCGGAGCAACGAGGCCCGTGAGCCACAACTACTGAGCCTGCATGTCTGGAGCCTGTGCTCCGCAACAAGAGAGGCCGCGATAGTGAGAGGCCCGTGCACTGCGATGAAGAGTGGCCCCCGCTTGCCACAACTAGAGAAAGCCCTCGCACAGAAACGAAGACCCAACACAGCAAAAATAAATTAATTAATTAATAAACTCCTATCTCCAACATCTTAAAAAAAAAAAAAAAGGTTGGGGACCGCTGTGTTATAAGACTCTCCTCTTTAGTTCTGGAAACAGCAAAAACAACCCCTAAATGATTAAATTTCCTTATTAAAAAGTAACACGTGATCTATTTTTATAAATAATTCAATGACTTACTATTTATAAAATACATCCCTAAAATAAAATGACACAAGTTAAAATAAAAGGATAGGCATAAATAAACACAGAATAGGCAAATAAAAAGAAATCAAGGGTGGCAAAGAAAAATCAAAGCTTATACCTATCTTCTCCCTTTAAACCTTGTTGCCTATTCCTGCCCAGTGCCATAACCAGTGCCTAAAAGCAGGCAGTGTTGCGCATGCCAGTTAACTGTGCTGGACTGATCTCCATCCCCTTTTGACCCACTCTTCCTCCTCCTGTCTCCTTCAGGCTTTAGGTGTCTGAGCCCAACAGCGTCCCTAGATGCTTTGGGACCATTGGTTTTGCAATCCAATTCAATTGCTAGTTATGACTTCTTGGGAGCTCAATGTACTCGCTTGATTCAAGCAATTCTGAAGCCTAGAGAGTCCATTTCTAAGTCTAGTCCACGGAACTCCACAGGCCAGCTTAATCCTGGTCCATCCATCAGACAGGAGAGGTCTGAATGTGTTCTTTCAAGCTCAGGGCTCCAAGGCCTCCCTGCACCACCAACACGAGGGCACAAGAGGAGAGGTGGCTGCCCCTTTTTTTGCATGTCTAGGGAATGGGGCACATGGAACAGATGCACAGGCTACATAACCAGCTCTGCATGTTTCTCTTCAATTTTCAGGATCCAGGGTCCAGCTGCTGCCTGTGTTCTCAGACACCAACAATGTCCCTGTGTTCCTTTTGCCTCTGGAGAGAGTGAAGAAGAATGTCACTTAATTTGCCAGCTTCCAACTGTAAAATGCAACTTCACCTCAGCATCCAGGATACCTGGTCAGTGGGAAATGTGAGAGGCGGGCTTTGGCTATTTCCCACAGTAGGACCAGCAGATGAAGTGATGGACAGACCACCTTTGCAATTGGGAAGCTCTGTCCAGGAGGATGACTCTGGGTTCTTTGAGTATTCTCTGGAATTTATCCAATAACTCCATCTACCAGAAGATGCTGAAAGATGGGTCCTGCTAACTCTGTCGAGGTAGGGACTGTGGCCCTGAGGGCACAGCATTCTGCCTCCAAGTGAAACTAAACCCTCAGGCCATTCTGGGACACCTCAACAGGAGAGAGCTAAACACCCTGGCCTGGAGCCCAGAAGATGCCAGCCTGTTAGAAGGTATTGTGTGTGTTAGCTTTATTGTGCAACATGGAATCTAATCTGACCTATGCACACCCACAGGGCACTTCTTCCCAAAGGCGGTATGGGAAAAAGAACTTAAATGCAGACTGTCTGTAAGGAGATCCACCCTGCTCTTATACTGCAGTTCCCTACTCTTCCTGCATGGGATGTGGAACCAAGGGTAACAGGCACCTGTCTACAGTTCTGCACCATCCTAAACCTGATGCATGGAAGCATCTCTGTGGACCAACTCCTGATTCAATACGTACTGTGGGTTCTTGTCAAAGTAAAAAAAAAAAAAGGAAAATTTAAAAATACCTACCTACATACATACTGCCTGGAAATACTCTGCAATGCTAAAAATGATCATCTTTGCTACTAAGATCATAGGAAATGAGTTTCTTCTTTGTATTTCCCTTCTTTGTATTGTTACTTATTTTTAAAATTAAAAAAAACATACATTGCTTTTTAAATTAGAAAAATAACATAAAACTGTAAGAAGAAAAGGCTAGACATTCTGGTAAGATTTTTAGCTAATTAACTCATTAGCAAATTACAGTAGAACATTCACTAGGTACTTACTTATTATTTCTGATATTTGGGAAACTAATTTTCCCTTGGGCCTTCTGCAGGAGCTATTAATTAAAGTGAACAGTTCTTGAAAAATCTGCTCCCCTATCTTAATGTTCCCAATTTAACTGAGAGTAGCTTCATCCAATAACAAACACACTGAAGCAAGCTCAAGTCTGGAACCCCACACCCACCCCACCCCACAAGCCTCTCACACCTACTCCTGGGAAAGAACCTCCTACAGCTTCCATGCTCTGACTCACCTTTCCAGGGAAAATAACACTTAGTAATGGCAGTCACACTGTTTTGTGACAAATGATGTCATCAATATCACTGGGGACCATGGTACTCATCACCATGGATCTCTGGATATGGTTAATGTTTTCTTGATTATCCAAAATAGTTGACCGTTTAAGATGTCTCCTTGCTTCTGTCTTACCACTGAATGACCCTTTAGTCATCCATTAGATGACTAAAGAAACACCTCAACGTACTAGAGGGCGAACAGGGGCCCATGGAAAATTACTAAAATGGGTAAAAATAAAATCCTAACTGTCATCTTTTCCCTCTACTCCACCTAAGAGGACCAAAGACCTACGTTAGGTTAGGCCACTCACAAAATGTTTAGACTTTGAAAGAGTTATAATTCAAAGTTTGAAATATGTTTTATATTTTAAAAAGCCTAGAGTTACCAAATTCCCTGTGTATAACATGTTCTCAAAACTCTGGTCCATTTGGTAATGCTCCATGGCCAAGAAGAGAGTGTTGATTATGATGCAGATGGTGATGGCCAGCTCAGTAAAGGGGTCAGTCATCATGGTTCTCAGGGCCTTCTTAATGCACAGCCACCGGGGGCTACAGTCCCACACGAGGTATTTGGATGCCAGGTTTTCCCCACATGGGAGGCAAGGTTCCTGTGATTTTTCTTGTTCTGGAGAAGGAGAATTGAAAGAGCACTTGAGGAGTTAGGTCTGAGCCAGTCTGGCTGTTCTTTGCCTGGGTGCATTCCTTCCTCCCTCTTCCCTAGCATCTCCTGTGCTACAACATGATCAGTCAAGAAGGGTACTGATGCATAGCTAGGAAGGTTTCCCACACTCAACTTCCATGTGGTATAGTCAAGTACTTCAAGTCTTTATACTTATATTGAGAATCTGGGAGCAGGGCCACACTGTGGGAGATACAGATGGGGAAGTCAACACTGACTGGCTATGAACCCATGAGAGAGAAAGACACAAGCCCAAGTTATGTTCACTCAAGGAAGACCATGGTGACGGCTGTACCAGAGCACAGGAAGCTACCAGGGCTCAGGGGAAGGGGAGATATTCAGTCAGGGGCATCTATAAGCACTGAAACAAAAGGCATGCTATCAGTTGGTTGAATTCAGGCCAGAAGGCAGCTGCACCCTGATTTCCACACAATTTCAAGGCCTCATGAGATGATGCAATAGGCTCAAAAGTGCTAAGAACCCATTTGATCCCATTCTTGCTGGGACTTGAGTCCTGCCCTTGAACACGAACCCCTCAGTTTGGTCCCTGTTGCCTCCTGTTAATCAGGTCCATCAGATGGTTCCAGCCTGCATACGCAAGTCTTCTTCTATTATTCATGTCAGATCCCTATTCTAACTTCAATGACAACTGTAACCTCCTGGAAACTTCTATGTCTTCTCTTCTTTGGCTGGCTATCATTGTCACTGAAACTTCCTGTGACTGCCTGGCCTGAATGAGAAGTCCCGTTGGTGCGCTTGGTCCCACCACTACCCAAGTGGCAGCTCAGGGTGGGCCCAAAAGGAAGGCCTGCTTCTTCCAAGCCATTTTGCTCACATGCTCCAAAGTAGCATGGGGAGTCACTCTGCAGGAAGTACAGTGGGTTGCAAAGGGCTTCTGGGGGGCTGGAGAGAGGGAGAAGGGAAGGGCATCCTTGAAGTTAGGCTCCCCCTTGGTCTTGGAACAGAACTTACCGTGCATGGTGATGGTGAGGATGCTCACAGCGCTCAGTGCTCTCTGCCTTTGGAAGGGGTCTCTGTGCTCATCACAGTGCTCCACTGACAGATTCTGGGACAGTCGTTTGGTTTGTTCAAGTAGGTGTGGCTATAAGAGAAGGCATGGTGGACTGTCTGAGGGAAGGGGCGACCTCTCCTCAAAACTTGACAAACTGTTTCAATGCCACATGCAGCGAAGATGCTCAACTCACTTCAACTTCATGGCATGCCAAAGGTGCAGTTTTCTTAATTCACATTTAATAGATAAGAGAAATATGGTTTGAACATTCATATTTCTTATGTATGCCCATTTCTAGAGTCTAGAGTTGTACCTATAGAAACATTTCTTTCGCTGTGTTTTATTCATTGTCAACAAAGAGCAAAAAATATTTTACAAAAACGAATGCGCAATGGTTCAGGGTATGAAAACAATAAAAAGTGCGATTTAGAAACAATGTTTGCGAGGGGCAGAAGTGGTGTATAAATTTAGAAAGGTGGATTGAGGCCACATAGTGAAGTGCCTTGAGTGGCTGCTTAAATAGATTTTGAAATAGTCAGTAACTAAAAAGAACAGTCAAAATAAATATCACAAAATCCATATACTAAACTTCAAGCACTCAGGCTATGTCTAAGAGCTTATTGATTCTCACCTTATCTACAACTCTAAAGTATCTAGAGATTAAAGGACATAAACCTTCAGCTAGCCAGAAAACTCAGGTATCCGTAATTACTTATTCCCCCAAAGTTCTGACCAACCATGGCCCCAGAGGGAACTATCCATTTCTGAAAAGCTATTCTAAAGGGAGCCTGTAGTCTTTCTATAGCTATTTCCTATTCTAGCTAAAGGGAAAAGACACTTTATGTTAGGTGTCTGGGTCTTTGTCTATTGCTTTGTGAAATGAGGAAAAACTTGCAAAATATTAAAAAATATATGCAGTCTCTTGAATATGCTGTGATCTGACAGCAAAGAAGCCTCTAAATCATGAGATCTTGCCCTGTCACTCCATCAGAGAACTGCTCAGAGCAGTGGGTGAGGTCCGTGCATCTACTTCTACAAAGGCCCTTGACCTCCCTTTCCCCACCCCGGGCTCAAGCACACACACCCACCTCCTGCCTGCTTCATCCTCCCCCTACCTCAGTAAAGAGGCTCTAGCCATTATTCCCTGGCCTGTATCACCAACATCTTCCTCTCTTTTGACTTCTCTTCTCCAGAATTAAAACATGTTCAAACATCCCCCACCTTAAATGATAAGAATAAGCTTTCTTTTTCTACAGTACATCCTCCCATAGCTTCTTTTCTGCATATCCTGCTGCCTACTCAATAGCCTGACTTGAATGCCCCATAGGCACCTCAAAATTGGCACATGCAAAACTTAGCTTGCTATCTTCCTCGCCCCCAGAACATGCTCTTTGCCCATCTCAGTAGATTACCCACCAACAAGTCGGCTACCCAAGCCATAAACCCCACCCTCTACATCTAGTCAATTGCCAAATCTTTTCCTCTGCAGATCACTGTAACCTGTTCATCTCTCTTTATCCTCACTGCCCTAACCATAGTTTAAGCCATTGTCACCTCTTACTTGGGTCACTGCAACAACTTCTTAATTGGTTGCCTCCAGTCTCGCACTCCTCCAATCCCCTCTCTTCAATGCATCCAGGATTTCCACAATGTAAATCTAGTCATATCACTCTTCTGCTTAAAACCTTTCCATACTGCTTACCACTTGCTCTCAGTGTAAAGAATGAACTCCTTAGCTTGGCTTCAAGGCTTTTTATTATGGTCCATATCTTACCACTAAAGCCTCTTGCCACCCCCCCAACCTCATCTCACACACACACACGCATGCGCACACACACTTGCACATTTTCTACTGGGTCATGTTCTGCTCTCCTTTGTTTCCAGGCCTATGCGTGTGCTGTTCTCTCTATGTGTAGTGCTTCATTCTTCCTTTTACCCGGTTAATTCATCCTTTCAGCTTACACACTGCTTCCTCTGGGAACTCTTTTCTGATCCACTGCTCTTTTCCCAGCCCCCACCAAGTCTGGGGTTGGTTGTCTGAAGCAGACACTATTGTTGGCCCCATCCATATGTTCTCAGGCTTCCTTTGGCAACCCAAACACTTTTGCCCTAACACATAGCACGTCAGAAATACAGAAAAATTATTGTTTCCTGACCACAGAAGTCTTGAACCAATGATGGACGAAAGCTGATGTATAAATACTCTAGTGCCCTCACTCCAGGGAGATTAAACTGGCTTAATAATGCACACTAATTGGCCACCTTCTCTTCCATGTATCACTTCTCCCCTCCCCTCTTAGTGCTTCCTGAGATCACTTCCCAAATAATCTACTTGCACTCTAACGTCTCAGGGTTTGCCTTGCAGGGAACAAACATTGCCCCTAAGACGATGCTCCTGCTCTGCTCTCCCTCAGTGATCATCATGTCGGTCATCACACTGAACAGTAACTGCCTCTTTGTCAGTGTGCCGTCATCATTACTTGCCTGTGTTATATATCCCATGTATCCCCAGTGCCTACCCCAGTGCCAAATAAACACTGTCAACATTTTAAATAGACATCTGTAAATAAATGGATAATTGAATAGACACATGGATGCAGGGAAGTATGTGCAAATGGATGAATGGATAAATGATTGAGTGAATGAATGAGTCCTTTCAATTATATTGACAACTTGACCTGTCCCCCTGAAGAGTGCCAAAGTATCATCAATCCCTTGGCCCAAACTTGCCTTTTTTGAAGAATCTTCATCAGAATCTAATCCTGGAACCTGGTCTTTCCCAGACTTTCTCAAAAAGAAGGATTTTCTTTTCTTATTACCAAATAGCTTTCTCTTCTTCAGGGAAAAAGATGATGCTTCAAGGCAATTAAGTGAACTTCTGTCAATACCCATGGCAACCAGAGCCTTAGAGAGTGAAAAAAAGCAATTAATGAACAGATCACACTCCCCACAGAACACTGTAAATGACTTCGACCTCAGTAAGCATTCTCTCCTCTCTTCTGGTAGCACTGGACCATTTTGATTGCTCATTGCCCAACTGTAATATGCTAGCTTTGTCATTGTTTATGTGGGATGCTAGCTTTGTCATTGTTTATGTGGGGAACATGTCCTGTTTGTCCACGAGATTGCAGCCCTCGAAGGCAGGGTTAACTCTTAGATACCTCTGTGTCACTAACCCTTAGCACAGTACCCTGTATGTGCTAAGCATTCAGTAAATGTTTGCGCTTAACGCTGCAGACATCAAGCACTTAAGATGGGCTTCCTCCTGACAAATCTCTGTGGAGGATGAGAAAAAGCATAAAACATGGCCCTGCTCTGAAATCTTAGAATCGAATCTTAGAATCTTAGAGCTGAAAAAATGTAAAGATGTCACGGAAACAGTAAGAATGGTCTGTAAATATAACAAGGATTATAAGAAAGGATCATGACTATCATCTCTACAGCCACCATGATTGATTTTCCAAACTCTCGCAAGCAAAGTCCCTGGACACAAACATCTCCAGCTTCCCACAAGAAAGCCTGGAGCAGAGCCTTAATTTACATACACATACATTTTATCCTCTAGCCAGCAATTTGGGATCTATCTTTGAAGGTTCAGGTTTCAGAAGGTCAACGTTCATCAAAACCAAGGGTTCCCTTCCTCAAGAGCCCTGCGCCTGGACATCTTAGTGGGAGACTGTAGCAGAGCCAGCTGCAAAGGGCTTAAAAATTCTCAGAAAAGCACCAGTTAGGAAAGCACTGAGACTAGGCCTTATACAGAAACCTTGAGTGTCAGACCCCACGGCCTCTGGGGTCCTCCCAAGCAGACCCCACTGTCTCACACCACGTGACCCTACCTCCTTCTCCTCCTTTAACAGCTGCTGGGCTTCCTGGAACATCTTCTCCTTGGCTTCTGTCTCAGCAGCTACATTCTTGTTCTGTTCCTCGTAAGCCATGGTGACAACAGCCAGGGTTAAGTTAATCAAGTAGAAAGAGCCCAGGAAGATGACCACCACAAAGAAGAAGACTGAGTAGAGCCCTGAGGTGCGCAAAGTCTGCAAGGGACACAGCACATGCTGGCATCTGAATCCTTCCTCCGCAGAGGGGTGACTTGACCTCGAGTGGAGATTACACTGTAGCAATTGGTCTCTCCCCAGCCCTGGTTGGCTCAGCTACCTGCAGCATCATCTACTGCCTCCCCCATCACCTAGAGCTCCTGATGCCCTATCTCTCAGCAAGGAAATGCCATCTGTACATTCACACAGAAGTCAGAGTGACTTTACTGTGACTTTCTCAAGGGTATTTGCATTTTTTAAATTAAAAAGGCAAGAGAGAGAGCAATGCTGCATGAAAGCTGAAGCACTAGTGGTGGAACTTCAGTCAGTGGGGAATCTGGAGAGGGGTGATATTTCTAGGAAGAGGAGTTTTTTTGTACTCTTCTTCCAAATATCACATTTATAGTCTTTTTTTGATGTTTCTAATAGAATTTCTAAAATACAATTTAACAGTACAACTGTTAAGGATAAGAAATAGATGACAAAGGTGAAGGAGAGATGGTAGGTTATAAATAAATGATGAAGAGATAGATAAGTGATGGAAAGGGAGAGAGGAGGGAAGGAGGCAGAGGGGCAGGGAAGAGAGGGGGAGAGAGAGAGAGGGAAATAAAGAGAGAGAATGAATAAATAGATAACCTGTTGATAAAGCTTCTCCCAGGAATCTTGGGTCATAAGCCGGAACACGGCAAGAAAAGACCAGCCAAAGCTGTCAAAATTCGTGTAATTATAGTCAGGATTTTTATTGGTATGTTTGCATTCAAATTGTTCAGAACAAGCCCTAGATATTGGAAACAAAGGAACAGAGAAAGAATTACATATGCTGCAGCCCACCTCCCCTCGACACCCTGCCCAGGGCACTGATTCTTCCAAGAACCATGGGCTCACACTCAAAAGTCCTAGATGAAGAGAATATTTATAGAGTTGGCCATCCTCCACCTTCCAAGCCTCCCATTCTATATCTAAACATGGGCACTCATAGACTTTTCTCAAATGGATTGATTAGGAAGTTCATACCGGCATTTTTTCATTGAAAAATTAAGTGCAGTGACAGAGTGAACACTTTACAGTAAAAAAAGGACATACAATGAATATGATGTCTCCCTCTCTCCCCACTCAGCCCCACTTCCTAGAGGCACAGTTTAACAGTTACTTTAGTAAATTTCCAGAAGTCCTCTATGAATATAAAAGCACATATTATTAATATACATTTTCTATAATATATGGATGGGAGCATTCTTTGAACACTCTCTTGCACTTTGCTTTTTTCATGGAATGGTATTGATTGGAGGTCTTTTCCACCAGCATACAAGGAAATATCTCATTTCTTTTCATGTCCTACAGTTCTGGGATTTATATAAGTGCTTTGCTAATGCTAAATATTTAGATATCAATTGTTATCAGTCCTCTATTCTTACAAACATTTGGGTTTTACTTTAAAAACAGTAGATATCTTGCATATAGGTCTTTGTCCACATCACCAAAAACACATCATTGAGTGCATCTATCGAATATACTATGAGTATGTACTTCCTTAATTTGTAATAAACATAGTATTTTTATCAAAGTAGCACATGCATGTGGTTTAAAAAAAGTCACATGGCACCAAAAGGCTTGTAATGAAAACCATTCCATCATTCTTCATCTGTCATTTATACACCCCAAATTCAACAACTTTTAGCTCTTTTAGGTCTGTTATCTCTAAATATAGTGCTTTTACTGGGAGAAGATCAAGGTGGCGGAGTAGGAGGATGCTGAGCTCACCTCCCCCAATGAATACACCAAAAATACATCTACATGGGACTTCCCTGGTAGCGCAGTGGTTAAGAATCGGCCTGCCAATTCAGGGGACACGGGTTCGAACCCTGGTCCAGGAAGATCCCACATGCCATGGAGCAGCTAAGCCCATGCGCCACAACTACTGAGCCTGCGCTCTAGAGCCCGTGAGCCACAACTACTGAGCCTGAGTGCCACAACTACTGAAGCCCACACGCCTAGAGCCCATGCTCCACAACAAGAGAAGCCACTGAAATGAGAAGCCCATGCACCACAACTAGAGAAAGCCCGCGCACAGCAACAAAGACCCAATGCAGCCAGAAATAAATAAATAAATTTATATTAAAAAATACATCTACATGTGGAGCAATTCTCAATGAAAACAAACGGGACACTGGTGGTAAACTGGACACAAGACTGTAAAGAAAGATCCACACTGAGTCAGAAAGGAAGGAAGGAGAAGCAATCAGGTTGGGACTCCCTAGTTAGGGGCACAGAAGAGAGGGATATCATGGGCTTGGAGATCCTCCCTGGGGAGTGAGGGGTTTGAATCATATATTGGGCACCCCAGCCCTGGGGTCCAACACCAGGAAGACAAGTTCCCTTAGCTGGTTTGAAAACCAGTGGGACTTACAGGAGGGCTGTAACAAACTGAGACTCTGCTCATGAAGAACATATGCACACGCTTGCTTAATCTCAGGAATAAGGTGGATGCCCACTCTCACCACTTCTATTTCACATAGCATTGGAAGTCTTAGCCACAGCAATCAGCCAAGAAAAAAAAAACAAAAGTCATCCAAATTGGAAGGGAAGAAGTAAAACTATCACTATTTGCAAATGACATGATACTATAGATAGAAAACTAAAGTCTCCATCAAAAAAACTATTTGAGCTAATAAATGCATTCAGTAAAATTTCAGGATACAAGATTAATATTCAGAAATCTGTTGCTTTTTATATACTAATAATAAACTATCAGAAAGAGAAAGCAAGAAGACAATCCCATTTAAAATTACATTAAAAAGAATAAAATACCTAGGAATAAACTTAACCAAGGAGGTAAAAGACCTATACTCTGAAAACTATAAAACACTGATGAAGGAAACTGAAAATGATATAAAGAAATGGAAAGATATACTGTGTTCATGGATTGGAAGAATTAATGTTGTTAAAATGTCCATCCTACCGCAAAGCAATCTGCAGGTTTAATGCAATCCCTATCAAAATAACCATGACATTTTTCATAGAACTAGAACAAATAATCCTAAAATTTATATGGAACCACAAAAGACCCTGAAGAGCAAAAGCAATCTTGAGAAAAAAGAACAAAGCTGGGAATATCATGTTCCCTGACTTCAAACTACACTACAAAGCTACAGTAACCAAAACAGCATGGTACTGGCACAAAAATAGACACAGATCAATGGAATAGAATATAGAGCTCAGAAATAAACTCACGTACTTATGGTCAATTAATCTACAATAAAGGAGGAAAGAATATACAATGGGAAAAGGACAGTCTCTTCAATAAATGTGATGGGAAAACTGGACAGCTACATGGAAAAGAATGAAATTAAAACATTTTCTCAAACCATATACAAAATTAAACTCAAAACAGATTAAAGACCTAAATGTAAGACCAGAAACCATAAAACTCCTAGAAGAAAACATAGGCAGAACACTCTTTGACATAAATCATAGCAATATTTTTTTGATCTTTCTTCTAAGGCATAGGAAGCAAAAGCAAAAATAAACAAACTAATTAATCTTAAAAAGTTTTGCACAGCAAAGAAAATCACTGACAAAATGAAAAGACAACCTACTAGATGAGTGAAAATATTTGCAAATGATATGACCGATAAGGGGTTAATATCCAAAATATATAAACAGCTCACACAACTCTATCAAAAAAAAACAAACAACCTGATTAAAAAATGGCAGAAGACCTGAATAGACATTTTTCAAAGAAGACATACAGATGGCTAACGGGCACATGGAAAGATGCAGAACAACGCTGTTAGAGAAATGCAAATCAAAACCACAATGAGATACGACCTCAAACCTGTCAGAATGGCTACGATCAAAAAGTCTACAAATAACAAATGTTGGCAGGAATGTGGAGAAAAAGGAAGACTCGTACTCTGTTGGTGGGAATGTAAATTAGTGCAGCCACTGTGGAAAACAATATGGGGTTCCTCAAAAAATTAAAAATAGGGCTTCCCTGGTGGCGCAGTGGTTGAGAGTCCGCTTGCCGATGCAGGGGACACAGGTTCATGCCCCGGTCTGGGAAGATCCCACATGCCGCAGAGCGGCTGGGCCCGTGAGACATGGCCGCTGAGCCTGCGCGTCTGGAGCGCTCCGCAACAGGAGAGGCCACAACAGTGAGAGGCCCACGTATCACAAAAAAAAAAAAAAAAAAAAAAGAATTACCATATGATCCAGCAATTCCACTGCTGGGTATATAGCTGAAGAAAATGAAAACACTATTCAAAAAGATACATGCACCCTAATGTTCATAGAAGCATTATTAACAATAGCCAAGATATGGATGCAACCAAAGTGTCCACCAACAGATGAATGGATAAAAAAGATGTGGTATAAAAAAGAATGAAATAATGTCATTTGCAGCAACATGGATGGACCTAGAGATTATCATACTAAGTGAAATAAGTCAGACAGAGTAAGACAAATATCGTATGATATCACTTATGTGGAATCTAAAAAAATGATACAAATGAACTTATTTACAAAACAGAAACAGACTCACAGACTTAGAAAACAAACATGGCTACCAAAGGGGAAAAGGTGGCAGGGGAGGGATAAGTTAGGAGGTTGGGATTAACATATACACACTACCGTACATAAAATAGATATTCAAAAAGGACCTACTGTAGAGCACAGGGAACTATACTCAATACTCTTTAATAACCTATATGGGAAAAGAAACTGAAAAAGATTAGATGTATTAATATGTATAACTAAATCACTTTGCTTTACACCTGAAACTAACACAACATTGTGAATAAACTATACTCCTATATAAAAAATAGAAAAGATGTGCTGTATATACATACAATGGAATATAACTCAGCCATAAAAAAGAATGAAATTTTGCCATTTGCAACAATGTGGATGGACCTAGAGGGGGTTATGCTTAGTGAAATAAGTCAAACAGAGAAAGACATATACTGAATGTTATCACTTATGCATGGAATCTAAAAAATGAAACAAATGAATATAACAAAACAGAAACAGAATTAAATATATAGAGAATAAACTAGTGGTTTCCAGTAGGGAAGGGGGGAGGGGCAAAATAGAGGTAGGGGATTAAGAGGTACAAACTACTATGTATAAAATAAATAGGGGACTTCCCTGGTGGCGCAGTGGTTGAGAGTCCGCCTGCCGATGCAGTGGACGCGGGTTCGTGGCCCGGTCCGGGAGGATCCCACGTGCCGCGGAGCGGCTGGGCCCGTGAGCCATGGCCAATGAGCCTGCGCGTCCGGAGCCTGTGCTCCGCAACGGGAGAGGCCACAACAGTGAGAGGCCCGCGTACCACAAAAAATAATAATTAATAAATAAATAAATAAATAAATAAATAAATAGGCTACAAGGATATATTACACAGCACAGGAATATAGCCAATATTTTACAGTAACTTTAGAGTATAACTTACGAAAATATTGAATCACCATATTGTACACCTGAAACTAATATGATATTGAGATTCAACTATACTATAATTTTTTAAAATGCTTATCCTGGTATTTGATTTATCAGTTTTAGTCTTTGTTGACTAGCTTTCTGCTGTGGTAGATAAGGGTTTTCCAACATCCCACCCTACCTCACCACTACTTATATCACTCTTCATGGAAAATATCATGGCCTGTGTCATTGGGTCTCCTGCGTCAGATACATTTTTTCTTGGCTCTTTTGTATTGCTCTTTCTAAGTTTTACTCCCTCATTTTTCTGGACCAAACCTCAAGTAGCTTTTTAGGAAGACTGGGTGATCTTTGCACATATGGGTATATCTTTACTCTGCCTTCACAGTAGAGTTACAGTTTGACCAGAAATAGAATTTGGGGTTGAACATAGTTTTTCTTCAGAAACAAAATCACTGCTCAGCTATTAACCCTATGCTGTTGTTGAGGATTCTGATACTGTTCCTTTGTGGGTAACCTTTTTCTCTTTGGTTTTCAGATCTTTTTCCCCAAACGTTCTGAAACGCCATGATAATGCACCTGACATGGTCCTTTTTCATTCATTGTGTTGGCTACTTTATGGGCCACTGAGGTATTTGCATCTTTAATCCCAGGGAAATTCTCTGTATTATCTTTGCTAATTTCCTCCCTTTTGCTTTTTCTGTGCTCTATTTCTGGAATTCCTACTTAGTCAAAAGCTGAAACTTCTGGATTGATATTTATTCTCATATTTTCTGTCTCTTTCATTGCTTTATCTTTTAATTCTATATTGATTTTTTCTATTCTCCCCTTTGCACTTCTCACCACTATCCTACACGTGCATTTGCACAGATGCCAACACCCCTCTTCAATCCACAAGTCTTGTTCTTTCTGTCTCCTAAACGTCTTTGGGATTGATCCATCCATTTCTCTTCATCTCCACTGAACAGCTTCGTGACTCTCATCTGTATTAACATAGCCTCCTAAGTGGCTGCTTCATCTACTCTATCCATCCATTCTCCATGTAGCAGACAAAAGTGAGTTTTAAAAGTATCTAATCTGATCAGGTCTTGTTTCCTTTGTGATTGAAGTCAAAATCCTCAGCAGTGATGGGCTACCAGGTCCTGCATGGTTGGCTCCTGTCTCCTGCCCCTCTGCCTAACAAGCTTCTGGGCTTCTTACTATCCCCGTATGTCCTCATGTCCTGAGGCTTTCATCCTTGCTATTTGTACCATCAGGAATCGTTTGCTCTATCTTCTCATCCACCAGAACTTCCCACTCATGCTTCAGACCCATGTTGTAGTCACCACTCAGTCAGTCCTCAGAGGAGGCAGTGAGTAAAGGCTGAAAACCAAGCCTGGGCCCTGAACAGAGGCCTGTCTGGGAAGGTGACCTCAGATCTGCCATCTCCTTGGAAACTACCACGTTATGATCAGTGTCGAAGGTCATGTACTAGGAGTTCGCTTACTGTAAAACTCCTGAGCTTTGAGACCACCTAGACTGAGAGAGTTGTGACTGGCACACAGTTGGAAACCAAGGCTTCTGCATCTGTATGTTTAGATGGCCCACCCCACCTTGGATTTTGCTTATAGTAACCATACCTGCCCTGCATGGATGATGGATCAAAGAAGCACTGTTGTGACAGCTGTTGGGCTCCTCATTGAATGAAAACAATGTACGTGCAGTATGTCCTGCCGAGGATCATTCTAGAGAGCTCAATAAACCCTGTATTAAAACCTAATAAGTCTGTGAGTTTGACCTAATCAGAATCCGTGACCACCACGAGAAGACTTCCTTAATTTTACAGGCAGGGTTACATCTCTGTTATCTCTCTCAGTATCTACAGGTCTCTCTTATAACATTCATCACACTTTCAAGAATTTACTGTACATCTCTGTTGCCTGAAAGATGTCAATTTCAAGAGGGCAGCACTCCTTTGTTTGTACTTGGATTCCTAGGGCCTAACACAGAGCTTGGCACAATGTTGGCCCTTGATACCTATTTGTTATTGAGAGATAAATGTCATCTATTTCATCAAAGTGCCTAGCATATTATCTTAATTTGAAATACACTCAATAAACCTTCACTGAATGAATTTCTCACCACAGAGAGTACTAATATCCTGGAAGAAGGAACAGTATCCCCAAAGGGTCAGAGGGCTAACTGTTGAAGTGAATGTGTATGAACACACATACAACAGTGTGTGCAATTAGAGGCAGTGGGGGTCACAGATCAACAAACAGAAGACGTGTGCTGAGATGTCTTCCATCAGGGCCATGTCATTGAACAGGAAATAGATCTAGATGGGGCTTTCAGTCACAACATCCTTTCTTACCTTTGATGGCCTTGAATATGCGCTCCATAATGTCAAAATACCCCTATGTTTTCAGTAGGTTTCTCATCAGATACAAATTCAATATAATTTAGGAGAGAGAACTGCTTTAAACACTTGGAAATAATTTTTAATTTAGTAATGCACATCTAAACCTGCTTAGAGGGACTTCTCTGGTGGCGCAGTGGATAAAACTCTGTGCTCCCAGTGCAGGGGCCTCGGGTTCATTCTCTGGTCGGGGAACCAATCCCACATGCATGCCGCAACTAAGATTTTGCATGCCACAACTAAGGAGCCCACGTGCTGTGACTAACGAGCTGGAGAGCCGCAACTAAGGAGCCCGCCTGCTGCAACTAAGACCCAGCACAACCAAATAAATAAATATGTTAAAAAAACCAAATAAAATAAACTTTCTTAGACACATGAAATAGTAGTGTTTGAGAACTACCACCACTGCTTCTACAAGTCATTAGATAAAGACTGTCTGCCACATCACTTCAAAAAGATAGAATGAAGAGTATAAACATCTTACCCGCTCTCCATCCATGTGCCACATATTCTGAATTCAGTGGAATCTTTCTTTTCAAAGCAATAGTCTGAGAAGGAAATAATTATAAATTCAGATTTGAAAAAACAACATTGAAAGGAAAAAGAATAGCAAATATGCCAGATTATGCTTGAAACAGATGGTTCAGAATCCTCCAAAATGATCAAAGTGATCAAAGTGATCTCAATGAAATGATCTAGAGAGGAACTAGAGCCTAAGCCTTCAGGAAGATGCAAGAGAAAAAGAGGGAAAAGGAGAAGGAAGGAGAAATAAGAGGAGGAAGCAGTACCTCTCAGTACATAGAACTGAACCAGAGACCACCCCTAGGAGAAGCTGGACACAGGGTCAGCCCATGAGAAGCTCATAAACCAGGACAGTCATGGAGAAAGTATGGCCACATAAAATTCAGGACACATGAAATTGATATAGGGTTGACCTCAGAGTGGAGAGGGTGCAACATAAAAGGAGCAATATCATTGAAGAAAATACTTGGGTGGGGGCAGGCATTGTGGGAAGTTGCTGGTCCCCTTTGGCCAAAGCCAGGCACTCTGAAGACTTCTGCAAAACATGACAAGGAAGTGGGCAGAGATGGAAGGTGACACCACTCCTATAGATGTGGCTTCAGGATTTTACTTCTTCATGGATACCCAAAGAATGAGGCAGTTCTCTAAGAAATGCATCTGCCCACTTGAGAACCCTAGAAGGACAAGTCATCCCTTGATCCTAAGACACTCTGTAATGCAGATCAGTAGACATATGAGTGGGGATAAATAAAAGTTAACCATGCACAAACCAAGGAGTGAAAGGTGGGGTGTTTACCTTTATAGTCAGAGTCACAGTCTTTCCTCACACATTTCTGGTTCAGATTTCCCATGAAGAGCTGCTGACCTACCAGGGCGAAGATGCTGAGGCAAAAGAGAGTCAGGATCATCACATCGATAAGCCTCTTCACAGAGCGCAGCAAGGCCCCAACAATGACCTTCAGACCTGAGGAAGAGTACAGATGTGGGGAGAAGCCCCCCACTCACACACACACACACCAGACACAGGCAAGGAACAGAGAGGGAGCAACAAGGCCTCAAAAGTTGTCTGATTGCATGCTGGTATCAGAAACTGGCCTGACCTAGGATTCTGAGGCCATAACGCTGTGCCTTAGAAGCTATGGGTCATCAGAGTGGTCCACTGGTCTAGGACTCGGCCTCTTTATCCTGCTCTACAGATGCCACAGGGCTGCTCTGAAGGGCAAGTGAGAAGACTTTGAGCAGAAACATGCCACAGAGACACAAGACATAACTTGATGACAGTTGTGCAGGCACCTCCACGGCTGGGGGTCACAGGCAGCATTAAGGCCAAAGTGAGGCCTCCTGAGAGAAGGAGCAGAGCTGTATTTAACATTTGGTAGCTACTACCTACTATAAGGTACACGAGGTGCCATGAGATATAGCTAAATTGGGGGATCAGGGAGCTGGAAGAAGGAGCTTTGTCTGGACCCAAATAATAAGGATGTCTTAGGAAAAGAAACTCAGATTACTACTTACTATAAAGGTTTTTAAAAATTCATTCAAGAAATATATTTACCAAGCACATACTATGTCCATGGTACACTGTCAGGCTGCCAAAGTTACAAAATAAAAAGGACATAGTCTTGTAGTCTGTTGGTAAATGTTTAAAATCAGCTCTTGCGGGGAGGGGAGACAGAGAAAGTCTTCATTTGCAGCATTTACAGATGTCCTTGTTTGCTGAATTCCGGAGCGTAGATCCCTCTTCTCCCTCCATACACCCTTCTCCCCCAGCTGTTTTCAAGCTACCAACATGACGTCCCTGGATGCAGAGTTGGAAAAAGATGTGCACAGTCTGCTGGGGAGTTGGAACAAGTCAGTCCCAGCACAACACTGAGTCACAGGCTCTGCTCTCAACACAGCTGGAGAGAGAAACCAGCAGATGGCATCGGTAATGTGTGGGATGACACTAAGTGACAAAGTTTCGGTTGATCAGCATAAACCATGAATGGCAGACTTGAGAACACAAAGCAGCATCTGATGGGAGGCCAAGCCCACAGCAGATGACCTTCCACCAAGGGTGATGCCACATGAGGAGGAGACTTCAGGCCAAGCTGGGACATCCACTGGATTCACCAGTGCACTTATGTTCACGCCAAGATCACGTTTCCCCTGCATGGTCAGGGGCACCAAACACGAAAATAGTGTAACCTCATCTACGCCTGATTTTTCATCTGTAACAAGAGGCTCGAGGTCTTCTCCAAAGCAAGATGATTTGGATGAAAGATAGCTGTGATTCCTGAATTATTTTTACATAGTCCCATAAAAGATTGTATCTCATACTCTTCCTTCCAAAAAGCATCCAGGGATCTCATGCGTTTCATGAGTCAAAATGGAGAGTATGTTCACCTGCTTAGAGACGAGGAAGGGAACATGAAAGCTGCTAAGTGTCTCCCTGAATGTATATTTTACCCACGCGAAGTATGAGGGACTCAGCTCAGGCAGAAAGCCCCTAAATCTACCTGGGAAACCAAGGTCCACCTTGCAAAAGAGGAAGAGAAAGAGAGACATGTTCTACGTAAAGTGTCCTCTGACTGCCAGTTGCTTTATCACTATGCAGTTGTTCTTCTGGAGTTTCCAAAAATAACCACTGCCTCTGTATGAAAAAGATCCAAATTGCCTGGAGTTTTGATAGAAGAGACTAGAAGAAGAAGGGAAGAAGAAGGGGGGAAGGAAGGAGTCCAGAGGGAGAATATTTTTTAATAAAGTTTTTTTTTGTAAAGGAAAGAGAGGAAAGGGGAAGGAGAAGACTGTGCCATAATAACCTCATTTCTGATAAACTGGAATTCATATTTACAACCCCGTCCTTGGCTTCATCCTGATCCACTGAGCTCCTTCCTTGCCTGGCTTCCAAGAGACCACTTTTGCTCTCTTTCCTCCTTTACTGGTGGCTCTTGCTCATCTCCTTTGCTGGTTTCTCCTCTCTCCCCTCCCCTTTAAGGTCTACAGTGCCTGGGACTCAGTCCTTTGTCCTCTTCTACTTTCCATCTATGCTCATTTTCTTGGTAATCTCATCAGATTCCATGGCTCTAAATATCATCTACAGGCTCATAATCTCCAAAATGATATCTGCAGCCCTGGAACTCCAGCCTCACATATCTCATTGCCTACTTGGTACTTTGACTTGGATGTCTCACAGCCATCTCAAACAGAACACATGCAAAGCTGATTCCTAATCTGACCCCCAAGGCCTGCTTCTCTCACAGCCTTCCTTTTCTCATTCAGTGATGATTCCATCTTTCCAGTCCCTCAGACAAAAAACCTTGACTCATCCTTTACTCTTCTTTTGCTCATATCATGTATACAATCAACCTGTCAGGAAGTTCTCTTGTTTCCACCTTCAAATTTACACAGAATCTGACCACCATTCACCAACTCCTCTTCCACTGCCTGATCTGAGAGCACCACCACCTCCTGCTTGGATTATGGCAGTGGCCCCCTGTGTCAGTTTGGGCCCTCTGAGAAGCAGACACTTTGAGACCAGATTGCAAGAGATTTCTTGGGGAAATGCTTGTGAGGAATAATCTGGAGGGAGTGAGTGGAGGGACAAAGAGAGCCTCAGACTGTGACACAGGGCTGACACCTGGGAAAGGAGATCAGGAAGGAAGCAGGATAGACAGGAAGTGCCTCAGACTGCAGTGCTGCTGTGAGACAGTCTCACCCTGGTTGCTGAGGAGCCGCTGAGCCAAAGTCCCACATAGAGGAGTCCCATACCTTTCAGGGGTGGGCCTGCACTAGCGGCCCCCACATGCAGGGAAAGCGTGATCTTGGCATGAACATGAATGCAGTGGTGAATCCAGAGAGGGGGCAGCTGGGACCATTAGTCAACTGCACTCCCTGCAGCAGGAGATCTGAGCAGCACATTTCCATGGTGACCAACATGCCTCCTATCTGGTCTTCCTGCTTCTACCTTTGCTCCCGCACATTCTGTTCCCCACACAACAGCCAGAGTAATCCTTTTAAAGCCTGGGTCAGGTCATGACTCCTCTGCTCAAAGCCCCTGCATGGCTCCCATTTCTCTCAGAGCAAAGCCCAAGTCTTCCCGGTACTTAGGTGCCTCCCCTTCACCTCTGTGGTCCCTCCTCCACCACCTGGCCCCTCATTCTGTCTGCTCCAGCCCCACCCACATGTTTTATAGTCCTCGGTCTGTAGACTGGCTGCTTCCTATGCTCAGAGAACACTCTTTCCCATATATCTGCTTGTGAAACTCCCTCACCACCTTCAAATCTGCTCACATCTCACCTTCTCAATGACACCTATCCTAACCACCCCACTAAAATTGCAACCTGCTTCCATGAACCCCCGTGACTTCCAAGAGCCACCACATCGCCTACTTTTCCATTTTATTTTTCCATGGCATATGTCACTTTCCAGCATGCTATATAATTTACTTATTTATTATAGTTACTGCTTAAGTCTGTCTCCCAACCCCCCACCTAGAATGTAAACTCCATGAGGGCAGGGACCTTTGTCTGTTTGCTCATTGATATATCCCAAGCAGCTAGCACAGTGGATATTAGGTGCTCAATACATATTTGTTGAATGATCAAATAAATGAATAAAGCAGAGTTTGTTAGTTTGTGGTTTACATGACATATTGAGAAATTTTAACTATTCTCTTCCGCTAAGAGCCAGTGTTGAAAGTTAGAGTGACTTACCTGAAATTACTGAAATTGCTTTCAAAGCTCTGAACACTCGGAAGGTACGCAGGGATGACAGACTGATGCTGCTGTCCTTGATATATGGTGAATATGACACAAAACTACAAGACAAAGCACAAGGAAAGTCCAGGCTTGTTCAGGCATGCGTCTGCCCGGCACATCTCCACAAAGGTCACAAGTAAGCACAGCCTGAGGTGTGTGTCCACCAGAATGAAATCTGCAACCTCCCCTTCCAATCCCACCTTCGTGTCAGGACCTGGCAATACCACTAGTGCTCTATTGCTATGGACCCTATGGACCACAGATTGCACAGGAGGCTGCTCTCAGCTAACCTTTACACTTGGACATAGATGAGGATTCCTTGAAATAGTCACTGCAGTTGTGGCTACATCCATGGATAACAGAAATCAACTTAAACATTTATTGACTTGCTATCAAGTTCCAGGCCCCAGTACACTTCCATAAGGTCTCACCAGGTGGCCAAGCCCAGAAGGAACCTAGGCGGTCTGGCTCCAGAGCCCACATACTACACCATCTCTCAATAACCAGGAGCACTTGACCATTGACCTTCAAATGTAAAACTCTGAAATTAATAGTAACTACTTCAAAGGGCTTTCATGAATATTAAACAGAAAAATATATGCAAAGTGCTTAAGACAATGGCTGGCACAAATTAAATAAGGTTGGGTTTATTATTATTGTGCTGGCAATGGGCCATTGCTCCTCTTGCTTTTTATTTTGCTGACTCATGAATTTGGAATCTCATCATTCGGATGCCAAATTGATGCCCTCTCCTTCAGGAAGAACTTCAACTCTAACCTCATGCCATATACAATAACTAACTCAAAATGGACCACAAACTTAATTAAACGTAAGAGCCAAAACAATAACACTTCTAGGAGAAAACATGAGAGAAACTCTTTGTGACCGTTCAGTAGACAGAGATGTTCTAGACCCCTTAATTCCTCCTCCATGCTCTAACAGCTGGAATCATGCACAGCTCCTATGCTAGCACTCACTGTAGTAGGTTATAATGGTCATTAAATGCCTCACTTCCCCTCTGACCTGCGAGCTCCAACAGGGTGAGAACCATGCATGATATATTTTTTTTCATTATCACAAGCCCTATATCTGGCACAGAGCCTGGCCCCATAACAGGTCAGTGTTTGGTAAATAAATGGCTGAAAAAGTAAGATCATGAGTGTTGGCCTAGAAATGGATTTGTGAGGAATTCCCTGGCAGTCCAGTGGTTAGCACTTGGTGCTTTCATGGCCATGAGCCTGGGTTCAATATCTGGTTGGGGAACTAAGATCCCACAAGCCTCACGGTGCGGCCAGAAATGGATTTGTGTGTGTGAAGGCCTCTGGTCAGTTGGCTACATGGTGCAGTTCAGTGTCAACCAACACTGCACTCACAGTTCTAGGCTTTACTTGGCTGCACTCAGCCAGTCATGTGTATCTACACAGGGCCCTGCTGGAAGCCAAGGGGCTTCTTTCCCACCCCTAGTCTCTTTGGTAAAAATCTTAACATTCTTACGCTGTTGCAATGACAATGGAGTCCAGCCAGTTCCACGGATCTCGAAGGAAAGAAAACTCATCCAGAATAAAACCTCTTGCCAATATTTTAACTAATGCTTCAAATATATAAATCCCAGTGAAGACATACCTACAAAGCAAATCATTCAGAACAAGAAGAAATATGATAAGCTATGTGAAAAAGAGAGAGCCCATTTGTCTGATATGACCTTCATGAGGCCAGATTCCATTTTAATGTGACATTTAACATTCTTGTCTTAGCAAATCAGAGTTCAGAAAGGTAAGGTCCTCAAGCAAGTTCTGGTATTTGGGATTTCTGAGAAAGAGGCCCATGGATAAAGTTGTAAAGCTGCTTTTAAACACCTAGCTTCACAGCCATATTCTTGAGAGAAGCTTCAGCCAACATGGACAGTCTTTTCAACAAATGGTGTTGGGAAAGCACAATATCCACATGCAAAAGAATGAAGCTGGACCGTTACCTTATACCATGTACAAAAATTAATTCAAAATGGATTAGAGTTAAATGTAAGACCTGAAACTAGGGACTTCCCTGGTGGTGCAGTGGTTAAGAATCAGCTTGCCAATGCAGGGGACACCAGTTTGAGCCCTGGTCTGGGAAGATCCCACATGCCGCAGAGCAGCTAAGCCCGTGCGCCACAACTATTGAGCCTGCGCTCTACAGCCAGCGAGCCACAACTACTGACCCCACATGCCACAACTACTGAAGCCCACGCGCCTAGAGCTCCTGCTCAACGACAAGAGAAGCCACTGCAATGAGAAGCCTGTGCATCGCAACGAAGAGTAGCCCCTGTTTGCCGTGGCTAGAGAAAGCCCACGCACAGCAACGAAGACCCAACAGATAAATAAATAAACAAATAAATAAATAAAAATGTTGTGAATATTTAAAAAAGACTGAAACTATAAGACTCCTAGAAGAAAATATCTGCAAATCATATATCTGATGAGGTTAATATTTGGAATATATGAAGAACTCCTACAAACTCAGCAACAAAAAATTAAATAATCCACTTAAAAATGGCCAAATGACTTGAATAGACATTTTTCCAAAGATTACATACAAATTGCCAACAAGCATATGAAAAGATGTTCAATATCACTAATCATCAGGGAAATGCAAATCAAAACTACAATGAGATATCACCTCGTACTCAATAGGCTGGCTACTTTTTTTAAAAAAGCAGAAAATAACAAGTGTTGGTGAGGATGTGGCGAGATTAAAACCCTTGTGCACTAGTGGTGGGATTGTAAAATGGTGCAACCACCATGGAAAATAATATGGAGATTCTTCAAAAGATTAAAAATCTAATTACCATATGATCCAGCAATCCCACTTCTGGGTACATATACAAAAGAACTGAAAGCAGAGTCTTGAAGAGATATTTGCACACCCATGTTCACAGCAGCACTATTCACAATAGCCAAGAGGTAGAAGCAACCCAAATGTCCATTGACAGATGAATAGATTAATAAAATGTGGTATATATATATGCAATGGAATATTATTGAGCCTAGGAAAGGAAAGAAATCCTGTCACATGTGACAACATGGATGAATCTTGAGGTCATATACTAAGGGAAATAAACTAGTTTAAAAAGACAAATATGGTATGATTCCACTTACAGGAAGCACCTAGAGTAATCAAATACACAGAGACATAAAGTATAATGGTGGTTTCCAGGGGACTGGAGGGGAGGGCAGAATGGGGAGTTACTGTTTTATGAGTACAGAGTTTCAGTTTTGCAAGATTAAAAGAGTTGTGGAGATGGAGAGTGGTAATGGTTGAACATCTGTGCGAATGTACTTAATACCACTGATCCGTACACCTACAAGTGATTAAGATGGCAAATGTGATGTAATGTGTATTTTATCACAATTTTTAAAAAAACTATTTCCATTTTATTCCTTTAGTCCTTCATCATGTTCTGCCTTCTAATTTATTTCCCTTCTTCCCCTTCCACCTCCTCCAAAAGACAATACTCTAGCTCTCTTGTTATAATCCCAATAAAAATATGCTTGATTGGCACGCACGCGCACACACACACACACACACACACACACACACACACACACACACACACACACACACGCTGGTCCCACATCTGGGACAGAAGCAATGATTTTGAACACTCTGCTGGTTCAGAGTAAAAGAAGTGGACCTTTTCTGGTAGAATGTCCAACCATTGTTAGCCCTCAAAGCTAAAGAACTAAGGTCTTGGGAACTCGAAGAATCCCAAAGCAGCTAAGTCCAAGAGCAGAAATGGTCATGAGGCTGCCTTGGGCAAGAGCTACTTCTGCTTCCGCTTTTTTCTAAACTGCTCACCTTTTAGGTAACAAATAAACACAGAAGGTTAATTAATGTCTGCCCGTAAATGCCATCTTTTAAACTCAGGTATAATTTATAAAATTATAGGTATTTTGAAAAAAGGCTATAATTGCAGATGTGTGGGATTCTGCAAGTCTTCATCTAGATCTCAAGCAAATGAGACAGCCACCTCTGACTGCTATTTCTGCCTAGCCATTTAGCCTTCCACCTCCCACCCTGCCATTTTCTCTTTTCCAGCAGAAGCCTGCCAGTGGTGGGACATGTAGACCAAAATGACATCTGCTATGGAGTACAGCCATGCCCACCAGCAGGAAGCAGGGCTTGAGATCTCCATGATAGGGAGACCTCAACCCACCAGGCAAATCAGGCCCTCTGGGGTGTGTCACTGTCAGTTCAACCATAGTTAGGGTGTCCAGTCAGGGCCATGGTTGTCTAGCTAGTAAACCCATTTCTAAGACTCTATTCTAAGAAAATAATGATTTTTTAAAGTAGCTTTATACCAAAAGATGCTTGTTGCAATGCTATTTATAGTAGTAAAATACAAGAGTAGTTAAGTAAATTATGGTATAGTCACCTGATGAAATATTGTATTGGCATCAAAATGGGCTCCTATTAAGCCTACATAAGGACAAAGAAGACCACGTAAAACTAGACATAAAATCTGTATGTGTGCTGTTTATTACAAATGTAAGTTTAAAAGGCCTTTAAAGACAATTGTAAGTGTACATATACAAAAATGAAACTGACTCTGCCAGCATTTGTGCTGGGGATCTGGGATTATGGGTGACTTTTTCTTCTCTCCATAGCTAAAATCTGAGGTAATCATAATTCTTTTAGGTTTATTTGCTTAAAAACATAGGACAAATGCATGCAGGACAAACACTTACTCAGCACTCTCAGTATCTATGTTAATGCTGTCCTTCCCACGAGTCATGGCCATGAACACGCAGTTGATGATGACGGTGCAGATGATGAACATGCTGAACAATGTGACTAGGGCCGTTAAGGCAGCTACACTGCAGGATGGCATGTGTCATTAGTTATTGTAGTTGAGGCTGTGGGGGTCCCTGCAGGGCCCCTTTTCTGCAGGAGCATCTGTCCTCTAACTGTGAGCGTTGGCTGAAAACAACCCACAGCTGTCCCCTCCCTTGAAGAACTGTCCTCAGCCTGAATGGCAGCCTCCTCACCGTGGAGGGCTACACTCCCTTTCCACATGTCTGACCGACAGATTTACAGAAACCGGGCCTCTGGCTTTCAGACGGGGCAGCTCTGTGATAGATTCATGCTCTGGAGATCCCCGTGGCTCCGGCTGATGTCTGATGTGGGCTCAGCTGAGACCCTGTCCTTGCTTGGCTCCTCCTTTTGCTCCATGCTGTTTCCGTTTTTCCTTTTCCAGAGAGCACTCCCCCACTAAATCACTTAAATAAGAATCCCATCTCAGGCTCTGCTTCTAGGGAACCCAACTTAAATAGATATTCCTTCCCGTTTTCCTGAGTACTTCCGTCTACCAACCCACGTCTTTTTCACACCCCCCTTCCCCCCATCTAAAACTGCCTGGTGTCTCCTCACCCCCTGAAAATCTGGACTTTTAACACTAGAAAGTATTTCTAAAAAAGCTTTAAACACTGTAGTTCTAGCATGACTCATTTATCAGCTAAACACAGTGCACAGTTTGCCAGTTTACCCTTTATTCGGGTCTCAACTTAGATGTTCCTTTCTTCAGGAGGCCATTCTTGATACCTCCAAAGCACAACAGAGCTTCTCCACACTCCCACTTCCAGACTGCCCATCTCACTAAGAAATTGCTTGCCTTTTGACCTGTCTCCTCTGAGGCCACAGGATCCCAGACAGGTGCCAGTCCCAACACAGCCCTGCCATACAGCAGGGCCACTCACCCAGTATTTCTTAAAAGAATAAGCTATTTCCACTCAACAAACATGTGAACCCCTAGGGCTTCTGCACACTTCACATGACCTGGACTTGGTAAAAGAAGCAACAAAAGGATATGAATGGACTGAAATTCTAATGGCTAAACTTCTGATTGAATTGAAAGGCCCCAAAATGAACAAGGCACGTTTGGCACTGAAGCGGTAGATTGTTCTCTTTTTGTTCAACACCATAAATGTCTGCAAAAAAAACCAAACACAACAGGAATTACATGCAGTGACCAAACAATATTTATCATGAGCTCATTCAGAGAAAATTCGGTGGAACCACAGGTTGAGTCATGGCTTATCTTATTATGATGACTGTAGCTTCTGACTGGAGACCTGTCTTCGGAAGCCAGAGGTACTTTCTGACCAGCCTACACTGTCACTCTGGAAGCCAAGAGATCTCCCCATGTGGCTTGGGTCTCACTCAGAGTCCCAAGACTCTGATCTATTGAAAGTCATCCCTCACTCCCAAAATAACTGTTGAGCTGTGGACTGTTCACCCAGTGAAATACTCTGGAAGCCCCAGAAATGAAGCGCATGGGCCCTGCAAGTAAAGAAAAAAGAGGTGAAGAGTAATAACTGGGTCAAACAAAACCCTCTGATTTGTACTCCATGGTATATATTTATGGAGATAAGAACTAGAAGAAAACTTGAAGAGACAGAAATAGAATTGAACATTCACACTCGGCAGATTATTTTAAATTATTTTGATTACTAATGAAAACTTTGTTGGCACAACATTGTAAATCCATTATACTTCAATAAAAGATAAAATTAAATAAAAACTTTATAATGAATCTTAGAATAGTCAGGTACCTAGAGAGTTTATATTGTTATGCCTGAGCTGTGCTACATGAAAGAGTCTGCCATTCACTTCTAACCTTGAGGATTTTCAATAAAAAATCATCACAGTTCCCAGACTTGCTCTCCCATTCCCCCCACCTCCCTGGACATAGGCAAATCTGCCTGAGGTTCTCGACTGGCAGGGGAGGGCCTACAGAAGGCAATGGAAATGTGTGTGGTTGTTTTTGGTTATCTGTCACAATCACTGGAGGCTCTACTGGCCTGTAGTGGGTACGTCCTGGGATGCCAAATCCAGGACAGACACACCAAATGGTGCACTGTTCACCCAAAGTGTCCAGTTGGGCCCCACTGAAAAACACCAAACCTGCACCTGTTTCCTCCTTGCATGTCTTCCTGGCCTCTGGGCCTGAACCCGCACCTGGACAACAACCAATGACTCACAAGCTTCTAACATCAACCCTCAGACCTCTCCCTTTCCATTTAACTGTCATCTGGCTGTCCCCTTATATGTCCTGAAGGCTGTTACAAAAGCCTTCATAGAACTAGGGTCATTCCTGTCTTCTGTGTCATTGCTCCTTTCATATTTGCAGAAAAGTACTACTTGACATGTAATCCAGCATATTCTCAGACAGGAAAGACAGGTCTTGTCACCCAGGCCCAGAAACAGTGGGGTAGCTGCCGCCTTGGTTGAGATACCAGAACTTCAGCCACTGCCAAACATCAGCTTCCTTCACTGAGTTGCTGGAACTTACTTGTCTGCTGGCCATCTGGCTGCAGGGAAAATGTGGACTAGGATATTTTCTGTTTCCTCCATAACAAAATGAAATATTTACAAGCTATGAGCCCAGGAGTCTAAGACTCACTTTGGGGATTCTGTGCCCTTCCTTTGGACAGAAAGACGATTTTAGGGCAGAGAGCAAACCTCTTCCTAAGGTGGGTCACCCAGATTAATAGGTGGCATGATATGGCTCTACTTCTATGCCCTTTGATTTTTTTTGAATTTAATTTATTTTTTTATACAGCAGGTTCTTATTAGTTATCCATTTTATGTCCTTTGATTTTGATATTTTATTAATGCCTCCTCTGACTGCTTTAAATATTTCAACTAATGGTGTATTTAACTACACTTGCCAGGGTTTTAATGATTTAAACCTGTCTGCTTGCTGACACATCTCCACGCTTTTCCTTGTAGCTCTTCAAAAATGGAAGCTTTGAAAAGAGAGGAAGTGACCTGCGACTACAGAAAAAGCCCTTGGGTTTGAGTCCCAGCTCCACCACTAACTAGCTGTTTGACCTGGTATAAGCCACTTCCCCATCAAGGCTTTGTCTCCTCATCTGTAAGGTGAAGTGCAAATGACACCACACATAGATCACATGACTGCTGAGAGCACTGACGTGTTAGGTCATGGGTGTGCAGAGCTCTGAACAAGTATCATGTCTCCTGATTTAAAGGGAGGACCCAGGCTGAGAAGAGATGGTCCTAGAATATCCACCCCAGCTGTATCAGAGCCTGTCCTCCCAGGACTGTCTGCAAAACACCAAGCTGCTGCCTACCTCCTGGATCTCCTACCTAGCCTAGAGGCAGAAGGAGGCCTCCAGGAGTTATCTCACCTCCAACTACTCTGCCTCCTAGAAGCCCCTGGAATTCTGGGGCATTAGGAGAAGGAGAAATATTGGAGTGTTTTTGTTCCTTCGTCTCTTTTCCCCTTTTTTGTCCTTCCCACTCATACCCAGCTTTCTTCCATCACACAATCCCCATTCGGCCTGGTAACCCCAAGTCTGTCCAATTCAAGGACATACAAACCAGGCAATCTTTCTTTGGAGAAGTCAGTTTCTCATGGGTGCCAGAAAAGGATGCTCTCAGCATCCCATATTTTCCAGGACTTGCCCCAAACTCCCCAGCTTCCTTCCTTCCTGTCTTCAGTCTGGCAAAGTGGGTTTTCCATTCTCTGCTGGATCACACAGTGAGATGATGATGGCAAGGTCTTCTGAGTCTTTCCTGAAAGGGGATGGTCTGTAGAGGACTTTCCTCACTGCCCCAGGCTTTCAAACAGCCATGAGAAGAGCCTGAGCTCACGTTTCCTCATCCAGGAACCCCTTTGAGGAACTTTTACTAGAATTTCCCTACATCTAGGTAGATAAAACAGCAAGCTTATCACATATTGGCATGGAGTTTACATGTAATCTGTATGTGCCTACTTGATTACAATATTCTTAAACTTCACTTATTGAGCTCCTCTTATGTGCCAAGTGTTGGTCTAGGGCTCTGACCTTCATAAATCTCATTTAATAGCCTAAAAAGCCTATTGCCTAGGAGTTTTTCAAGGTAAACTCTAGTTGCTGAAATGGACATTCATGGACAGTGATATTAATTCTTCATATCAGTATAATGCCTTACAGTTTATAAAGTTTTACAGTTTTTAAAGGCTCCATAGCATGCCTATGTTGTAATGTAGGGAGAGCAGGCATTATTCCCATTCTACTGATTAGAAAAGTGAGAATGAGTGAAGTCATTTACCCAAAGTTATAAATCCAGTTACGTGAAATGGCCTACACCCAACTTTTCTGACTGCTAGTCCAGTCCTCTTTCCTGACACCATCTTATGTTTTCTCTGTTCTCCTTTTACCCTTCTGCTGCTCCTCATCCTCATTCATCTTCTTTTCCAAGACATGCATTATTACAGAGAGAAACTTAGTACTGAAAGCCATTCTCAGGACTGTGAAAGCAATGACAGCGAGTGACAGCAAAGGAGAAGTGGGGTCTGGCCTCTTTATACCCTGAGATCAATATTTGGAGATCCATGCAATGCCAATTACAGCTGGTGGTTAGAACATGGTTAGAACACCCCAGCCTCCCCACAGAGGGTACCTTATGATTTCTGTAGAATGGGTCCAAGTCTTCCAGGGGCTTCCCTATCAGCTCATGGGGAATGTCACCATAGAGCATGGGCAACTTTCTGGACACCTTTAGGTCAAGCTGAGGTCGAGGCTGGGGTTCTGCTGCTGTCTGGTCTTTGGACTTTTTTTTCTCCTTCTGGATGGCGATCCGCTTCTTGATTGCAGCCAAAGAGTCAGGAGTGAAGGGGCGGAAATTCCTCGCATCTGGGAAGATCACCGGGCAGCGCCTGTCATCCATCTTCACCCTCAGGGCAGAGACAAGCAGCAGATCCTCAGAGAGCTCTGGGAGGTAGAAAATTACACTGTCTGCCCTGAGATTCCACTCTCCAAGGACCATATCATGGGGTCTACAAGAGTTGAGACTGAGGTGAGGGGGCCTGGGAACTCATTAGCTGTGGAGAAGGTCAGAAGATGTGACCACTATTGTGGATATAAAAAGAATTTTGGGCATAGGCGAGACCAAAGCAGGACATCATTCCTGGAGGACCTGGAAATAGGTGGGAAGCTGAGTTCAGGGTCAATGAGCAGAAGAAGCTCAGCCTCTAAAAATGAGACCCAAGCATCAAGGAAGACAGTAAGACTGAACCAGCTGAACTGCTGAAATGGGACCTGCAGATGGTAGACAAGTGGCTGCAGTGTGAACAGGAGAGGAAGGAATAGGGAATCAAGTGGGCCATAGTTGGGGGTTGTAAAATCAAAACTATGAGTGCATGAGTCTTCACCTTTGGTCGGCAAATTTCTCGAAATGTGACAGGATGGAAACAAAAGAGACATAAACACAGGCATGAACATTTACACTAACATCTATGATCCTTTGCCAGCTCCCTAACTTCTGAGACCCAGACCTGGCAGAAGTGAGACCCCAAGAAAGCAAAAAGCATTTGCCAAAGCTAATAGTTCACTCTACCATGGGAAAATAGCTCTCCCAGCCCCTATCCCTGACAGCCCTTTCTACAAGGACTTTCTCTACAGACTCAGGCTTAAAACTAGACTCTGAGAAAAAGCAGTAGTGTTTAAGTTGAATGCATTTACTCCCCATGCCAGGCATCTTCTTCCTTTCTTATTTACTGAATGCCAATCTAGGATTGACTCCCACACCACTCCAAGGAATTACAATGGGGAACCCAACATAGGATTGGTTTATTCATTCGACAACCATGTGCTCAGAGCCTGTTCCAGGCACAGTGCTAGGCACTAATGGTGAAAAAACCTCAGTCTCTCCTCCAGACCCTACAGTTACACTGCCTGCTGTAGTGGAGAAGACAGATAAAAGACATGAAATTACAGTAGAGTAAGACAAATGCTACTATAGGAAATAAATAGAGGGTGCTATGTCTGTTCATAGGATAAGCATCTGAGCAGTTTTGCAGAATCAGGGATGGCTTACCGAAGCTTTAATGTCTCAGCTGAGACCTGAAGGAGATGTAAGTCTCAGAGAAGAAAAAAACGGACATTAGAGTGTTGCAGGGGGGAGGAAAGAGCATGTACGAGGACACTTGGTTGAAAAAGAATGTGGTGTCCATCAACAGGTTTTGTTTGCCCAGAATGGAGATTGTGAGGAGTGGAATGGTCAGTCAGCATTGGAGAGCATGTGGGGGCCTGTAATCCTTAGTAAAGATCATGGACTTCACCCTGAGGGTAGTGGAGTGTTACTGAAGGGTGGGTTATTACTATTATTATTATTCCAGAGGAGCAACACTATCATTTTTTAAATATCCCTCTTACTGGTGAGAATGAATAGGCTTGGGATAGGGGAATGAAGGAGTTGGGAAGGCCAGAATAGGAGAAATGAGCCTGGAAACTGTTGCAACAGGTCATAACCACTGAGGATGACCTAATGGAGTGCATGGATTTGAGAGTCACTTAAAAAATAGCCTTGACAAGTGACTCATGGGAAGAGAGGGATTTAAGGGACAGGAAGGAGCCAAGGCTCCTGGCTTCGGCAAGTGAGTCAACAGTGCCACTCGCTCAGATAGAGAGTACTAGGGAAGGAAAAAGCTTTGGGGGAATAGATTCAGATTAAAACACATGGAGTTGAAGCCACTGATGGGACCTGCAAGTGGAGAGAACCGGGAAGCACTAGAATACAGAGAAATCACAGCTTACACGTGTTAGCCTCTGAAAAAAAGCACATAAGAAAAAAACAAAAACAAAAAACATAGTCAAAACTTCCCTTGCCAATCCCTTAGGGAGGTACCATATTGAAGAGGCATCCCAACTCACTGGTCAACAAATTCAATAGAACCTCTTTCTTCAGTGAAGAAAGTAGTTGGATTCTGTTTAAAGGCCAAGATAAGGGCAACATATGTGTCTTTAAACACACTAAGGGTAATGCAGTACTCACAAGGTGTGAGCCATATGTCAACAGAAACCAAATATGGGACCATAGATTCAATGCATTCTGTCCTGCATTCATTCAGTGTCAAGATCTTTATGGATGCTCCTGGATAATGGAATTGGCCGTACTATTTAAATTACTCTCTCTCCTCTCCTCTCCCCTCCGTTCCTCTTCCCTTCTATTTCTTCCCTCACCGCTCTCTCATAAACATATGTAATTGAATTTGTATAAATGAAGTGAGCATATAATAAGACTCTACTGAATTTGGCCCTAGAGCTCATAAAAGATATTTAAGACAGCATGAAGTCTTTTGCAGTAAACAGCATATGAATGCTAGTTGATCCTATAAAATGGATGAGCCAGGAAAGACCCTGGATGGCAAAAACTGGACCTTATGCTAAGTTGCAGCAAGAAATCCAATGGAGGGCTGCTGCCATAATAATGAGACTATTAAAGAAGAAACTGGACATTCTGGCCCTGCTGTTCTGACCCTGGGGTATTTTGACTGGGTCCTTGAGGAAAAGAGACTTAATAAAAATAAATAACACAAAATAAAACTGACAACCCCTGAAACTGCACATGTCAAAATTTGTTATAGATGGGGACTTCCCTGGTGGTCCAGTGGTTAAGAATCTGCCTTCCAATGCAGGGGACACGGGTTTGATCCCTGGTCGGGGAACTAAGCCTCGGGGAACCTAAGCCTGTGCACTGCAACTACTGAGCCCGTGCGCTCTGGAGCCCGAGTGCCACAACTAGAGAGAAGCCCACGTGGCTGCAACGAAGAGCCCGCATGCTGCAAAGAAAGATCCCGCATGCTACAACTAAGACCTGACACAGCCAAAAAAATTAAAATTAAAAAAAAAAAACTGGTTTATTAACAGGTAAAAAAGAAAGGTAATTAGAAATTCCATGGAAACAAAATGTTCTTCAGAAAGTCACATTTTACATATGAAGCCAGCTAAATGATCTGAGCAGCCGACAGAATATAATAACAGGAAAAAAAGAGAGTCCACTTGACCCTGACACTTCGAATGTTCTCTTTCATGCAGCAGAAGGTCAGTGACATCAGAGTCCAGCCCCTTCTTTATGGGCCCCAATATAGTACTTGGTTTTAGAGACTAGTAGCTACAAAATCTTTATATCATAAAGGTTATATATTAGTTTTTGATTTTTAACAATCTGATACATAAAGCAAAATTAATTATAATTACAGAATAGACTTCAAATGTTATCAATGTTATAAAATTCTGCTGCAAGCTGGAGTTGGAGAGAAAAGGTGAGGGGAAGCTCAGAGGCACCAATTTCCTCATCCTAAACACGTGGAGAATTAAGACATTCTATGGAAGGTCAACGGATCAAGCAATACAAGTATAAGTCTATCCCTTAAAATTACACAGGTAATCAAGTGCAAAACCAAATTAGAAATATAAGGGAAAAAAACTGGAAGGAATCATGAGAAAGGCAGAAGGATTACTGTCAATAAGCTAAATCCCTCATCGCACATAGGGGCAATTCAATATTTTTTACTTAAACTTGATAAATCAAGAAATAGAAGAATAAGAGAATTATTTAGAGTTAAGTGAGACAATGACCAGAAGACTGAAAAACTGAAATGGTTAACAGTGCGACTGGATATATAGGTGATGGTGGAGACATTTTATTTTTCATGTTATATCCTTCCCAACATTTTTTCCTCCTGAGCTATTTGAATTATATGCATGTATGTTACTCCCATAGGATTGCAAAAGGATTGTAAAAATCCTTCAAGGGTTCAAAACATCCTCTAATTCAAAATAGAGAGTTAAAATAGAGAATCAAAACAGAGAGTCAATATCAGGTATGAAGACAGGCTCTAAATCTCCTTGAGTCAGAAAGGAAGCAAGCTTAATCTCAATTTGCAGTCCTAAACCAGGAGGCCAGCAACATGTGAATTATGACTTGACACAGGGCAATCATGGGAGACAGGGAGGCCTGTGAGAAGGCTCTGCCAGACCTCCATCAGGTGATGGGCTAGACTGGCAAGGGAGGTGGGGAGCCATCTGTCAGGGCCTCTGAGGACCAGCCTGTGTTCAGCAGGCTCACGGGCCCACTCCCACTAAATAGAAAGTAAACAAACACTCATCTAGGAACAAAAGCCAAAGCCTCACTTCCTTAAGCAGAGGCCCTAAATTCTTTGGGAATTCACTCTGTTAAGATTAGGTAGCTCTGAACCTTACTTCAAATCTATAGCTTTATAGAGGTATTTAGATCTGAATTCCAATCATTCATTCACTCATGTGCTGGGTGCTGGAAATGCAAAGTGATATAAAACACCATCCCAGCCTCAAGGGTCTTACAATGGTGTGGGGAATCAGGTAAGTTAAGGACAAAGGATGAAACCACACAATGAGTGTGGCTACACTAGGGGAAGCACCGGGTGCTGTGGGAGCCCAGAGGAGGGCATTGTTACAAAGATGAAGTCATGGAGCTGAAAGGAAAGAGGGAAGAGTATGCATGTGTGAAAGCACTGAGGGTAGCAAAAGGCTTTTGTTTCTTATTTATGACTTTACCTATAATTACAAAAGCTACATAACCTTACTGTGCTGGCCATCTTCGGTTGCCCTACAGGTCTCTCCCCATCCTTCTCCACCCTGCTCAGTGCCCATGAAGCTGATCCACATGGACCCCTCACTGGGGTCCCCTGAACTCTGGCTTCTGGTTGAGTTTGGCCAATGGGAGGCACCAGCAAGAGACCCAGAAAATAGGGGAGAATGAGGTTGGAGACTTCTTTCCCAACTCTCTCCCTGATGGCTGCACGCACCACAGCTCCTATCAGATGGCCCATCCACAAAGCTTCTCCTCCAGTTATACAGCACCTCCCCCTGCCCCTTCAGATGCAGGGTGTAATGGCTCCCCACTCTCAGCACACCTGAGAACGGCACTGTCACTTGTTTCTGTTACTGTAACTCTGCCTGAACTTTTGTAAAGTGTCCCTTCAATAAAACATCCTCAAAATGCCCAGTTTGAATGTGCCATCTGTTTCCTGCCAGGGCTTGGGCTGATAGAATCATCCATTAAATAAAATTTAGAAAACAAGACAAGGAAATGATCACTCACCAAAGCCACCTAACACATGCAAATTTTAACATTTTGGTGTATTTCTTTTCCACAGTCTTTCTGTGGATATATTTACATAGCTGTCATTATGATGGGTATGCAATTTTACCCTATGAACTTTTCAATTAACATATCACAAACATTTTCACAATGATAGATATCATTTAAGGATGTCTACCTTGTTCCAGGCAAAATTATTATCTCATTTAATCCTCAGAGCAACCTCATGAGATAAATATTATCCTTGGGGGATTTCTGAAAGGAAATATTCGTCTGGTGAATTCTTCTCCTAAGAGGCAGAGATTTTAACCTTACATCTTCCTTTGACTAGTGTTTCTCTCTAACTTTCTCTCCAGGTAAGGAGCCAAACTGGACAACCTGACCCTTAAACTTTACCCTAACCAGTAAGGGGAAGTCACAAAAGGATTGCAGCTGCACAACCAGAACCTTTTGGCATGGATCTGGTCCACACAACCTAAAATGCCAAAGGCCCATACTGAGGTTAATAAGAGTTCTGAGCCATAGGCTAAGCACTGTCAAACACTTTAAATGGATTATCTCTCATAATTTCCCAAGAGAGCTACAGCGTAGATATTATTATATCATCCACATTTTACAGAAGAAAACATTAGGGCTTAGAGAAATGGAGACACTTGCCTATGATCCCGTAAGTGCTGGAGAATCTCAGTCCCAAACAGTCACTACCATGCAATTCCACCTACCTGCCTAGTTCTTCATACTCAAACTAAGACACCCCTTCCTGAGAGAAGGGAGTCAGGAGGAGAAAGCCACACAGCTTCCAGCTGGGCTGCACTGGGTCGACGGCACCCTCACTGTGAGTGACATTCTTCCCTGGACATCAGCCTCACCACCACCGCTCCATTCATGTCACTCCCACAGGCATTCCACTGGTCCCACCATGACACCCTCCCACTCATCCAAGCCAGACAACCCAATGGTGGATATATCCTACAGGATGCCCCTTCACCCATTTTGGGTGGTGGTCTGCATAACAAGTTCCTAACTTTGGTGATTCATAAGCTATGTACGTTAATGTGGATTACAAGAATATATATTCTTCCTCCTTCATAAATCCCATAAGAAAATCAGAAAGAAAGCGAACTTGAACAGACTTTAACATAGTTTGATCTCAGTCCAAAGCCAATCCCAAGATTAAGCTGCTAGCTCTTCAGCAAAAAACAAAAACAAAACAAAAACAAAACCCTTCATGTACATCAATTTCTGATTAAGTTCATTGGCCACAGGGAATTCAGAAAATATTTGGAGGATTTGCACCATAGCCTCAGATGGACACAAGACTTGAGCACATCATTTCTAGAAAAGTCCAATTCCTGACACAAAGTCCAGGGTTGCAAGCACCTACCAGGCCAGCCAGCCAGCCATCTCCTGTCCCCATGCCCTCATGCCCTCTCAGAGCATTTGAAAGGAGGAGAACCACCTGATGGACCCCATCACCTGAGCCATGTATCCTATACCTGGTCTCTGCCTCTGATTTGAGCAGGAAAAGGTTACAAAAGGCCTGTACTCTGTCTTGATGAAAAAAACAGAGCAAGTTCCATAGTGGCAGGTCCAGCCCTGAAAGGACAGAAGAACAGGGCTGCCCCCAGCCCAGAGGACTTACCTGCCTCCTGGTAAGGTGGCTCCAGGCAGCAGCCCCTGTGGTACCTCTTGAAGCTCTCCACAGAGCAAGTCTCTCGCAGAGTCCAAGCTCCTGCTCCTGGCAATTGAAGCCTTTCTGGGAGGGGCAGCTCCAAAGCTGGGTGGAGAGCATAGAGGAAGGGAAATGGGAAGAGAGCCAAAGTGATTTTAAAGAATCGTGTAGGAAACCCTGTAACCGGAGAGTGACTGAGATGGTACTTACATTTATACTTTGGAAGCATCTGCCTTTAATCAGTGCTTAATCTAACTCTGCAGAAAGCATCATTAATAAAGAAACAGGTTGTTTTTTTCTTTGGCCTCATCCAAGTGGGTGAGAAAATACGGAAAAGTCTATCTGAAAAGCCATGCTGTTTCTGCATTCAGCTTAGCCTGCAGGCCAACTAACTTGGGGGCTCTAAGGTCTCATCCCCCAGGACCTACCAAGTTCCACAATGTGAAACTGTTCACAAGACATCCATTCAGCTCCTCCTTCTTTCTCTTCTCTTGTGCCATCAACACTGGGGTTCAGACCTATGAAAATACATGCTTGCTTATATGTTTGTCATAAGGGACACCAAGAAGACCCCTTGGCTACCAAAGCAACCCCACAATGGACCTGTCACCAAACCCAAACTCTCCCATGTAGGCTTCTGTTTTGTTAATTCTTGGGGAAAAATGCAATCTTTCTGGGCAATGTCATACCATAAGCTATTTTCAGCCATTGCCACCTTACAGAGGCTGGCTGACAGCCAACTGAGGTAAAGGATACAAGATGTGTGTTTATAAGGAAGCATGAAGTAGGAAGTAGGAAGTAGGTGTTGAAAGGAGTGCTGGATTGGAATCACAGGCAGATTTGGGTCCTGCCAGAAGGGGCATTGAATACTAGTCAAAAGAACTGGGCTCTACCACTCTAAGCTGTGTGATATTGGATGGATCACTCCATTTCTCTGAGCCCTTATTTTCTCCCTATAAAATGGGATAATCTTCCAAATCTCCTTAGTCTTAGGAAGCAAATGTGATAATAGCTGTGAAAACACTTTGCAAACACTAGATATAAGTATCTTAATTTAAGAGAGAAAAGGCCTGGTTGCTTTTCTACCTCTACTGACTCAACACCTAGACCCCATGGAGAGGATGAAATCACAGACATGGGATGGGATTAGTACCAGGCCTGGCACAGTGTATATGACCCGACTTTTTAAGGCAGTGATCAGAAATTCTAAACGCTTATCTGATTTTAGAGTGACTCTCAGAATAAGAGAAGATCAAAGAATAAAAGAAGTGCTTAGAGTTAATAAGCATTTTTTACGTGGATAAAAACGTGTGCATTTGAAGAGGTAAAGGAGGCCTCTAAATCCATTATCTTAAGAGGCCTTGGCCTTTTTTAATATAAACTCTTTGCAAATATTATTTTCCTAAGCTATTAAGTCAGATTCAGACTTCCCAATCTGAAGTTTCAAAGAATCTTTCTCGCTCCATCTTCAAGGAAGTGAAAATGATTCCAAATGTAAGGACTTAAGTGACTAAGAGTAAGAGAAACGCAGGCCGCCTGAGCACTATGGGGCTTGCATTCAGGACTTTCCCTAGATTGATGTCTCTTGTGGAGAACTTAGGGAAGGCAAACACGCGTCTGAAAAATGGAGCAGAGCACCTGTGCTGGGACTTCATAATGCAAGATGCCAATGCCAGAGCACCCACATTTGCATCCCTCGAGCCATATAGCATCGTCACCTCCCTCAAGTGCTAGCAGGCAGCAAGACCTTGCCAGTCTCAGTCCCACCATCTGATAAGCTGATCAGTTTCAGCATCAGTGGTCAAGGTGGTGCATCAGCTTTAGCAGCAGCCATGCCTTCCATCTGTTGATTTAGCAAAGATGACACTGAATCTCCACTATTGCAGAGCACCTGGAAATACCAAAATAAGACCTGGGCCCTTGAGCAGCCTGCAGTCTCTTTATGAGAAAGAAACCTGTCCAAAGAACTATAAAACAAGAAAGGGAGCATCAAGGGGCTGCAAGCAAGATGCAAACAGAGGCCTTCGCAGCATAGAGCAGAGAGCAACTCATTCCAAGAAGAGATGGGATTTGAGCTGAGGCTCAGAAAATGAGTAAGAACTCTATGTGAGAAAGTAGGGCTTTCCAGGAAAAGCATGAGCCAGGACACACAGGCCTGGAAGGATAGGACATGTGTAGAGAATCTCAAGTGGTTCCATGGGGATAGAAGAGGAGGAGGCTAAGATGAAGGGATGATTTGCATGGCCTTGCATACCACTTGGATACTGATGAGTATGAACTTGAACTTGTATTGAGTCACAGGCATGGCACTAGCACTGTCTTAGGCTTCTGATTATTTTATGAATAACCACCAAGTCCTGTTTCCCTAATATGCACCATGGCTGTAATCACACTGACAATCAGACATCCATGCAAATGAACAGATGTTAATGAGTGATGCTGAAGGTGTGATGTACACCACAGCAGAAGGTGAGAGCAGCCAAAGGGAACAGGACATTTTGTGGGGAAACTTGGAATGAGCAAACCAAGGAGAACTAGCTGTGGCTGATGCTGAGGACACAGCTCTGAGGAAGTCTAGAACCCATTTCCTAGCATGCACTTGCCTTTAGGATCCTAAGGGAGGTTCCTAGATAGTTCCTTACAGAAAACATGCTTGTTGAGGACACAGTTTCATGATCTTGTTCACTGCTATGGCCCTATGCTTAAAAGAGTACATATTTAATAAGTGTTTAATAATTATTTATGAATGAATAAAAGAACTGCTAATCTCACAGTCCTTTCTGAAACCCAATGCAGGCTCCTCAATCCTGTCTGTCTGGTTCTGGGAAGGAAGCCCTGGCGTGTCCTGCTCTGTAAGATCTTGCTCTTCACTTCCATCCTTCATTTCCAGATGTACAAGCCCTTCTAACCTCTCACTGGACTGTCACAAAGGCCTTCCCAACGGACAGTCTGCCCCAGCCCCTTCCTGGTAGACTGTCCCACGCACTGACCACTCCTCTCCCAGCCACATCCCTCTTCTCTGTTCCCTGCCTCGCTCAGTACAGAGGTATAGGTATATACAGAGGTACAGGTATTGCTAAAGCTGCCTTCCTCTTGCCTTTCTTCTTGCCCCTTCCCCCAATCCCTCCATCTCTCAATTCCTGATGCTTCCACAAAGCTTTCATGACCATGCTATCCCTCTGTGAGCTTCCTCTACATGGTTAACCATCAATATTCCAACAGCGCAGTATATCACATACCTTTGTGATCAGCTCCACACCATTTCAAAACTATTTTAATCTATACTCGTACTTTCATAATTCATAATCAAATGAATCTTTTGCCTTTTACTAAAGATTCATGTGGAGAGGGACAAGTATGACTGTTGCTTCCATTTTTTGAGGGCTTGTGGGAATAAGCAAGCCTGATATTCCTGTGTATAAAAATAGACCTAGCGAGGGACTTTCCTGCTGGCCCAGTTTGTAAGGCTCGGTGCTCCCAATGCAGGAGGCCCAGGTTCAATCCCTGGTCAGGTAACTAGATCCCACATGCATGACGCAACTGGGAGTTCACATGCCACAAGTAAGGAGCCCTCCTGCTGCAACTAAGGAGCCCACGTGCCACAACTGAGACCTGGTGCAACCAAATAAATAAATATTAAAACAAACGAAATTATTTTACATACTACCTTTGTGTTTTGGTTTAGGTTCCTCCAAAAGCATTAGACAAGTACTTCAGCGAAAGAGTTTGTTTGGGAGGTGAATCACAGGAAACAGGAGTGAGGGAGAGAGGAACAGAAAGCTAAGAAGGAGGAGAAGCCAACAAAGGGTGTGCACTTCAGATGATTACAGATATGGCAGACTGGGGCTCAGCCTCTCTGGGGAGCTTCTGAGGAGCTATGCAGAATTTACTTCAGAATTAAGAGGCTGGGCATTTGTCCTCTAGCTTACATCCCCTATTGGCTGAGGGTTGTCCACAGGGGCATTATGGTAATCAGCCTCTAAAATAGCCCCAGTGACCCTTACCTCTGATACAGTATTCATGTTCTTGTGTGGTCCTATCCCAAATTGAACAGGTATAACCAACATGATATTGCAGAAGTGACAGTGTGTAATTTCTGAGGCTTGGTCACAAAAGACAACGTGCCTTCTCCCTGGATTGCCCCTCTGGAGAGAGCTAGCCACCATGCTGTGAGGACACTCAATCAGCCCTGGGGAGATTCTGCATGGGGAGGAACGGAGGCCTTTTGCCAAGAGCTGGCACCAACTTATCAGCCATGAGAGTAAGTCATCTTGGAAGCAGATCCTCCAATCTCAGTTGGGGGTAACTTCTCTCCATCCTCCAAATCTCTGGGCTATGCTTGCTCATGGGCTGAGAGAGCTCCCGTGGCTTTGGAGAAAGCACTGAGACAGAAAAGCCAAGAGAAGCAAGACAGACCCTTGAGGTGGGATGCTGTTAGTACACAAGAGCTGTCCAGCACAGCTTTAGCTGAAATCAGAGGTAGTCTGACGGAATGTGTCAGGAGTACCGAAAGCATCTGCTATGCTCGGAAACTTCCTAAAAGATGGTTCCTGTGTATTCTTCTTTCCCCTCCACAGGGTTTGCCAAATGGTTACATACATGTAGGTTGTGAGCAAGGCTTCAAAGCCCAGCTCATGAGATCTCCTGCAACACAACAGCAAAAACTGCTCCATCCTCTAACTCCTATCGTTCACTTCTTTTACCTATATTTAGCGCTTAGTTCACTGCTTCCATTTTCTGATATGTATTTTTCAGGATTCTTTTGGTTGCAAGTAAGAAAATCCTAACCCTAGTATACAGTATAAGCAAAAAAGATTTTATTGGCAGGGAACAGGAGTGTCATACAGAATCCAAGGGAAGAGAAGCTGCTGACTCTCATGGAATCGAACCAAAGATTGAAGACCTGCAGGACGTTCAGGAAGTTCTGCCTCTCCTCATCTCTTGGTTCTGTTGCTGTTCCCCAGCCTCTTTGCTCTCCTGTCTTACTGTACACTGGCTTTCTCTGGTCCTAGCTGACCTGACAGAAAATGGGCACTCTCAACCACTGTGTTTACATGCTGACCTTTTTCATTCTCAAAATTCCCGGGGAAGGGGCTGAGTGACCTCACCTGGCTCAGGGGCCTGACTCTAAACCAATAAACAGAGGATCAGGAAGCTAGAGGTCAGGGAGCTCCCAATGCCAACCTGGGGATAGATCCGGGAGGAGAACTCCTAAAGAACCCCCAAATGGGGACAGCACCAACATCATAATGTTTTAATGATTAAATAAGGCAATATGAATGAACTTCCTTTTGTACTCTTAAATGTTATACAAAGGTACAACTCTATTGTTATTTGAGAACCAGTGTAGTGTAGAGAGGAAACACATACACACACACACACACAACTTAGAACTGAACACCTGGTCTTGAATCCCATCTTGTTCTGCCACCTAATAGCTGTGCGATCAATCCCTTTGTAAAATTTCTCTGAGCCTCAGTTTCTTCATCCATAAACACCTGGATGTACAGTGATAACACCTACTTGTACAAAGGATTCATGAGATTTAAATGACCAGGGGATAACATTTTGTAAGGTACAAGTTAAAATAAATGTTTGTGGCTGAGATAAGAGAAAACGTTTATATACGTGATCTTCCACTATCTACCGTGTCCCTGCCCCTCACAGGGATACAAATACACACACACTTCAAGTTCTTTATACACACTACAGCCCTGACCACATTTAAGCTCCAGGAGGTAGTAGCTACAGAGGATTGCTACTTAATTGTGCAGGAGGGAGGGGGGAAGAGGTGGTGGGAAGGAGGGAGGGAAGGAATGAGGCAGACAGATAGGCATGCCGCCAGCCTGAGGCTGGGATAGGTGGCCAAGTCTATATGGAAGCCCAGTGAGGGACTGGCTGGAAGTCAAAAAGGATATAATTAACTTAAGAATTGCAATAAACTTGTAGCCACACTTAATAGGTTTCAAATATTTTTTCTCAATTTACCCTGGCTTCGTTCTTCTCGGTTTGGTCTTGGGCTTGTTAGGGACGAAGGGAAGAGGTAAAGCCAAGGAAAAGTCTTAAAGGGGCAGCACCACCAAGCTTGTAAAAGGGAAGAACGGGTCTAGGCTTTCAGCAAAAACTCAGTGGCCTGCGTGACATCAGATATCTGCACAGTCAGTCCTTGGGGAACGCAAAGGAAGGGAGTTGAGCTGCAGCAACAGGAAGAAACACATCTGACCTGACTGTGAAGCTGCCTTCCTGACCTCCCCCGCTTCCCATCCTTCCCCCCCGCCCCCCGCCCCCTTCCCACCATCGCCTGGAGGCTGAAGGTGGTCCAGGGGCTGCAGTCAGTGTTGGAGATGACATTTCAGCTTTCTTTTTCTGCTCTTTCCTGACTAGGGAGAAAGAGGATGTTGGTATTTCTAGAGCAAATTTAAAGGCATCTGGAAATGAGTGTACATAGAACAGAGACAATATCTGCTAACTGAGGTTTAAGTTCAGAAAGAGAATAACTGAGTGTCACAGGAGAGATCGGAAGACCTTCCTCCTCAGTTCACCATGTGGCCTCGGGTTAATTGTTTCATGTCAAAACCTAAACTGGATGAGACTCGGTTCTCTCTCTAAAATCCTGAGCACAGAACCTCCCCGGCTACTTCTGTATAAGGTGGCCCAACCAAAACCCCCAGGCATGCTTGACCCTGTGGCCATCTGTTGCCATTAAAAGAATGTGTCCTTTTATTGTCGCACAGATGTTAGTTGCCTGTCCCTCTGCTGTCACCTGTATCCAATCCTGTTGCCCCTCACTTCTGGCCCTGGAGGATCTCTCTTGGCTTTCCCCAACTCCACTGGACCCTCAGTTCTTTCTATTCACCTAAATTTCCTACCAACTTTCCTCTCAGGAATGAGGCAAATTTCTTTTGATGCCTTGAGCATAACAGTTTCAAAGATGCCCCATCTATTTTTTTACATGAAGGCCCCTGGGGTCTTACCCTCCACCTCAAGCAATTTCTCTGAGTATTTCTTTCAAATAAATAATATGCTCTTCCCAAAAGACATCTGAGTAAAGTAGGTCTCCACATCATTGGATTGCCATAGTTTGGAATTAAAGGTAATGTTGTCTTATTTTGCTTGCTCTCAACTTATATTTAATTTCAGAAATTGAAAAGAAATCTTAGTTAATGTTTTTTTTTCCCCCCTGAGCCCTCATTTTTAAGACATTTTAGCCAAGAGACACCCTGAAGTGAGCATATGAATACAGGCTCCTAGATGGCTGGAGAGTCAGACCATGGGGTCCCTCCACATCGTCTCCCTCCTCAGCTCACTCTCCAGGATGATCTGTGCCCTGGGCAGTCCAGTCTGTTAGCACCTTGGTTCCTTGGAAGGCCAGTGAGACCCCCTCCCCCAGCATGGTGTTTCCTTCTGAGAAGGGAACAGTGCACTGGGCTGTGGGCACACCCTGACTATGGGACCCTCAATGTGACCCCAGAGCCCCGGGACCTTGCTCGAGAGGACGGACCTGTGTAGGTGCTCCTTCAGCTCCTCCGAAGGTCCAGGCTTCCCTGTCTCCCCATGCTTAGGCCCGTCCTCCACCATCAGGGAGCCCAACAGGCCTGAGGTAGGGACAGATCTGCTATCAGGGCCTCTTCAGGGGCCCAGGGTCTCACAGCCTCAGTGACTCAAAGCTATGGCCCCTGCTGCCCCAGTTCAGTTATTACCACCCCAGCGCCAAATCCAGAAACATAACTGTCTGATGAGAGTCCCTGAGAGCCAAAGTGTGCATTCACACATACCTGATCACACACACACACACACACACACACACACACACACACACAGAGCCCACTAGAATACAGCTGTGAAAGTAAATAAACTAAGAAAACCTAAAACTGCCTGACTTCCTCTGTAAGGTTGGGCTCTCCACACCCCAGAAACCATGGGGTTAAGAAAAGGAGGCTCATAGGCCAGCTGATCCCATAGGTGAGACAAACTAGCAAGCAGGCAGACAAAAGGCTCCCTTAATCAGTGCTACCCTGGTTAAGGTTCACTTCCCTGACTTTACCTCACCTGCCCTCACGCCAGATTTGCCCAAATCCACACTTGTGCTCCCACTAGGCCCTTGCGTGGGCTGCCCTCTCCTCTACTTCCTCCCCAAATCCACACCAACATTCAGAACTGGTTTCAGTCCTTTCCTCCAGGGAGCTTTCCTCACAGCAAGGCCGAACTTTGCTGATACTGACAAATACGGTCCTCTCCTTCCTCCTCTGACGGCTTCATGTTGGATGAGCCTCATGCCCCCAGTTAGGTTGAAAGCTGGTCCAGAGTAAAGACTGTATCCTTTTCCCTTGCATTTCTCAGCATGGAGCCGAGAGTTCATGCTCATAAACTAACACTCAAGTTCCCTATTAAATGGGACAAGGATGCTAGATGAGAGGTGGCTCGGCTGCTTCTAGAAATACACTAGTGTTTCAAAGCTCAAGGAAGGCAGGAGGAGGGAGGGAGGGAGGGAGGGAAGGCATGCATTAAAAGCTTATGGAATACACAAAAGAGCTGAGCATCAGAACAAAGACTCATTTAAAAGGGCAAAGGAAACACTAGACGGCTGTTAATGGTGAACTGAATATGATAAATTATTACTTAAATCACTTGGTTTCACTCCTTGTTGTTATGCACAGTTAATTGGAGGGAACAAAATGCTGGGCCTCCCTGAATGGGGAGGGGAGGTGGGAGCAGTCTCAGGCTTGTAGCTTCCCTAGGACCACAGAGCCGTCATGCGGAGATGACAAGTACTGGGCCAACCTCCCACTCCAGCCTCCCGTGGTGGCTGGGTCCCATTACCCACACTCTGGTGCTCCTTTAGCTGGAGCTGTTGGCAGCCAGGTGGCCGAAGAGAGACAGAATCAGAGGGCTGGGCTGAGTGGCAGGTTCTGAACACCAACCCTGCCCCTGCTGGACCCCACTCAGACGTCTCGCAACCTGAAGAAAGCCAGGTGGCCTCAATAGCAGATTAATTGCTATTCAAAAACTTGGATTCTGATGCTTTTTTTTCTTCTTATGTTTCTATTCTATTCATTATACTCCTGAGTTCCTCCTAAATTATAAACCACTTAGACACAGAAATGAGTAAGACACAGCTTCTACCTTCACTCAGTTGGGAGTGCAGATACAAGCATATTGAACTCATTGTGGGCTGCATAGAAAAAAAATCTTTCTAACACTTAAGACAAAGAATGTGTTAGAGTCTGGGAATAAATTAATAATTCCACGGTGAAAGGGAGAAGAGGCAGACAAAGTGAGCCTGATAACACCATCATCAAAGAGAGAAATTTAGAAACATATAGATCTGTTATAGACCAGGATTTCACAAGTAGTGCTTATATGACCATTATAAGCAAGGCCTAGAGAGTTATAGTTACAGGATAATGGCAGACAACATTCAAATGTGGAAATCCACATGCCTACAGGACAATTTAACAAACATTAGCAAAAGATATTCTTATGATTACAGACACAGAAAAACAGAGTTATAGCACAGGTGTAAGTTTGAAGACCATGTTCCTTTTCCTAATTTAAATTTATATTTAATTTTATTTTTAAACACTATTCTCAACCTTCAGTTTTATCACAAGAAAAAATTAATTGCTATACTCCTCTCCATGAAACTTTTGTATAAATAAATGTAATCTCAAGAGAAAAAAACTTTTTCACAAGTCTGTTAATTAGAGGCTCATAGGTTCTACTTGAAGTCAGGAGTCAGAACTGAAGATATATATACACACACACACACACACACACACACACACACACACACACACACACATATACACATATCGCAAAATCAAAACAGTAACAAAGAAAGGAATATGAGATAATGGTTTTTATATAAAGAAAATGTGAAGCTTAAAGAGGACCCTGGACTGACATGGAGAGCTAAATACCTTAAATAATTTTGCAATTGAAACAATTAAAATACTGGATAAAATATTAAAAGATGAAAAATTAGAATATTTAAAAAGCTCTGAGGACTCTAGAGATAAAGAGAAAACAGAAACCCTTGGATGAAAGAGAGTGTTGGAACTATCTTTTACCTGAAGGACCTCTGCCACGCCCTCAAGCCCTTATGCTGCTGTTTAGATGGCTACACAGAGTATGGAGCAGGAGAGAAAGTCTGGGGGCCCCAAAGTGGAATATGTAAGAGGAGTCCACTGTGTAAAACTGGAGCATCTAAGGGCTACACCCACAAAGTAAGGTGAACAAGAAATAAAACTGCCTCTAGAAGGAGGCTAGCAGAAACAAATAGAAATCCTTTCTGGAGAAATTCCACTCTGATTCAGGCTTCAAGCAATTCCCACAAGTAAGGTTTTAATAAAAATTAGCAGTTCACAATCCAAATCACAAAACATAGAAAGAAATAAGTCACCATCAGTGAGAGCCGGTCAAAGCAATGGACAACACAAAGATTTTAGGTACTAGAATTATCAGACAGAAAATTTAAGACCTAACAGAAAAAATGTGAGGAAACAAGAAACTGTAAAGAAAGATCTTGGCAAATTTTAAAATGAAACAAACAGAATGTCCACAAATTAAAATATTTAGCAACTGCAAGTAGAAATGTAGTATGCAAGTTATACAGCAGAGTAGACACACAGGCAGAGAAAATTTTAAAACTGGAAGATAAATATAAAGAAATTAAACCAAAGTGCAGCAAAAGAACACAAAATGATGCAAAACAAGTAAGCGGGGTTAAGAGACATGGAGGATAGATTAAGAAAGCCTATTGTAAGTCCAATTAAATGGGCACTTAGGTTATTTCCGTATCTTGGTTATTGTAAATAAAAATGTACCATCTTCTAAGCATACAGTTCAATACTGTTAAGTGTTCACATTGTTGTGAGACCAATCTCCAGAACTCTTTTCATTGTGCAAAACTGAAATTCTACACCCATTAACTGGCTATTCTACCCTTCCCCCAGCCCCTGGCAACCACCATTCCACTTTTTCTCTCTGAATTCACTACTCATAGGTATCTCATATAAATGGAAGCATTAAGTATTTGTCTTTTTGTGACTGGCTTATTTCACTTTGCATAGTGTCCAACAATCTCCATTCTTTATATATATATATATATATATATATACACACACACAATGGAATATTTCTCAGCCATAAAAAAAGAATGAGATCCTGCCATTTTCGACAACATGAATGGACCTTGAAGGTATGATGCTAAGTGAAATAAGTCAGATGGAGAAAGACAAATACCATATGATTTCATTCACATGTGGAATCTAAAACAAAACAAAAACAAAACAAAACAAACAAACAAAATAAAACAAAACCAAACTCATAGATATAGAGAACAGATTAGTGGTTACCTGAGAGGAAGGGGTATAATAAGTGAAAGGGGTCAATTGCATGGTGATGGATGGTAACTAGACTTGTGATCAGCACCAACACTCCTTCCATGAGAGTTGACTCCACATCATGTTTGCAATTCTTGACAGTTCTGCTTACCACCTGTATGACTATTACTATTTTTATTTAAATCAAGTCAATTTTTAATCTTAAATATATTTTTATAAAATAATCTATGTCACTATGACACATTAAAAATTAATAATACTTGCCGTAAATAGAAAATAATCCTAAAAAAGCAATATAACGAAGACAACATGATGTGATTAGGCTTTAAACATGATAAGCAATGATAAAGACAAGCCCCTTACCATGGCTCACAGACCTGGCATGGTCTGGCCTTGCCCCCTGCAGCCTCCTGTCGCTTCTTTCTTCCCCTGGCCACAACAGCTTCCTTTCCTGTCCTTAGTGCTCTCCATGCCTCCTGAAGCTACAGGGTATTTGCACATGCTGTCCCCCCCTGCACCCCAGAACCCTCTTCCCCACCACACTCTTAGCGCACTTAAACTCCTTCCAGCCTTTCAAATATCAGTGTAAGATATTTCCTTGGGAATACTTCACAGACGTCCCTGATTGTGCCAAATCCTCCCACTCTCAGGCCTCAGAGCACCGCAAGTCTCTCCTTAGCACTTATCTCAGGGGCAGTTTTCTATTTGTTTATGAGATCGATTAACATCTGTCTTTTCCTCTGGATTCTTTAAATTCCACCAGGGCTATGACCACTCCTGGTTTTGCTCACCATTAAATTTCCAGTATGGTGCCTGATACATTATAGGCACTCAATGGTATCCGCTGAGTGAATGAGTGGATGAATGAATGAGTGAATGAATGATTCTTAGATTGTTGAGACATAAAGTAGTAAAGTCCGGCAACTCCTTGTGGGTGTAACTTTTCTCTTCCTTACTCAACTTCTGGGTTCCCAGTTTGATAATGAGGCATGGGAGACACTACAAGCTTTCTCCAGTGGGGTCAGAACTTCTTCCTGGGACCATGAAGGCATAGCAGGGCATACTGCTCACAGGTTTTGAGAAGCAGAGCTTTCTGAACCTTATGAGTCCTCCAGACACTGCCATTTCCATGTCCGTTTTCTGCAGACCTCTGCCATGTCATTCACATGAGACCATGGCAGGCAGGGACTTCAACACGTAAAAATAAACATATAACTAATAAAGTTTTAAATGACCTTCCATGAACCTTTTAAACTTCACCCTTCATAAAACACTTCTTTGCCAATTCTGCATAGCGTTCCTCCAAAATCTCTTCTAACTTTGTTTCTCCATCTCGATTGCTAATCCCACTCTTATCCTCTGGCATCTGTACCATTATAATAGACCCTTCCAGTCCTGGTCTTCTCTAATCAATTCTCTACACAGTCAAAAATTCATATATGGGCAGGTTGCCTCTTAGCTGAAAAAGCTGAAGTCTCCCAATTCCCTACAAAATTCTTCAAGAATTTCCCAGCAAACATTTAAGATCCTCCTCAGCATGGTCTAACCTCACCACTCAGCCTACTTCCTTAACGAGAAATCTGTACTGAGATTTAACCCAGGCCTGCAGCATGCCAACAGCCCAATTCCAGAAGCAAAGTGGTTTTTAAAACATCTTTCCAGGAGGGGAAGTTAATGGGTGAGCAGTGCAGCAAAATACCCAGAACCAGTGCAGGCAACTGCGTACTGTGATCTCAGTCATTAACGGGAGTTAGGAGTCGCAGCTGCTACATGCGCTCACTGCAGGAGCCCAGGCAGGCCACTTCCCTCTCCAAGTCTGCAGTATGGAGACTACAAACTGAACACCATGGGAAAGGCAGGAGGACAAGGAGAGACATGTGAGAGGCTTCGGGTGTCTCTGAACCCAGGAGAGATTTGGGAGCTTTTCAAGTTTCCAATAGGTGGTTGTGTCTAGCAGGGTCGAATCAGACACAGAATCTTGTCCTCAGCTTTGATGGGTCAGAAATATCTCACCTATTTAACAAAATAGTCATGGAAGTCATCCCAGGAAGCCTCTTCCCAACATCAGGATTTCTGGGAAGCCAGGGACTTCCCTGGTGGTCCAGTGGTAAAGAATCCGCCTTCCAATGCAGGGGATGTGGGTTTGATCCCTGGTCAGGGAACTAAGATCCCACATGCCGCGGGGCAACTAAGCCCACATGCCACAACTACTGAGCTTGCGCACCTCAACTAGAGGGCGCAGGCGCTGCAACTACAGAGCCCACGCACTCTGGAGCCTATGCACCACAACTAGAGAAGAGAAAACCTGCTGCCACAACTAGAGAGATGCCTGCGCACCGCAACAAAAGATCCCACATGCCTTGACGAAGATCCCGGTGCCACAACTAAGACCCAAGGCAGTCAAAAAAAAATAAATTAAAAAAAGAATTTCAGGGAAGCCAAATTATTAACCAGAAGTTTACTCACTAGGGGTGGAAGTAAGCCAAAGGGAATCAGGTAATTGCAGACACATTTTTTTTTTTATATAACCAAAACCTATATAGAGCCTGAAATTTCTGATGCAGTGGAGAACTGGTTTGCCTAAAACCCAGGATGAGATACAGCAGAACACCAGACACAGTGCCTTACTCCCTTGGCTGCAGCTGAACAAACCTTGACATTGGTTTATCGCTGGTCTTCCTTTGTCTATCCTCTCTGTAGACTTCCATCCTTCTGCCTACACCTGTTGGTACACGTCACAGTTTCCAAGGTCACTGTTTATTTTACGTGGCTCCTTATCGTCCTCATTTGGAAAAACCTTAATTTCATCAACCACAAGCCTTCTCTGGGGTTGGACTTTCCATCTATTATGGAAATTCTTATTATCCAGGAATGTCACTTCCTGACCTGATGGCAAATGCAAAGAGTGCAGCTGTCTCCCCTTGCACCTTAATTACATTTCCAAGAAGGAATTCAGAAAAACAGACCTGCAAAATGGCTTACAGTTGGCTCCAACAGGAAGTAGAGCTCTGTCAGCTGAGAAGGACTGAAAAAGTAGTAACACTGAAAACCAGGGGGAGCCAGTGCCTCCTGGATGCAGCCCGGTGGTTGTGTCCTTAGAGATCGGTCTTCAGTTTCTCATTTTGCCCTCTTCATCTGTGGCCTCTGGAAAGGGCAGCAGGCCATCTGACTTTGACAGATTTTGAGGTCAAGTGTCATGGTGGCCATCCCAATACAAAGAAGGAGGCAACATGGCAATCCGCAGGGAGAATTCCAGTTCAAAAACCAGGAGGGAAAGAGAGTGGCCCCATTCAACCTCAGACTTTCTAGTGAGGGGGATTAATCTGACAGGGAAAGTGAGTTGGCATTAACTCAGAACCACGGGAAAAAGCATAAGTCAAAAGTAGAGACTGAGGCCAACACCAAGCCCTGTTTGGAGCTGTTAGGGCTCAAAAGCCAAGTGTTCAGGAGGAAATGGTAGTCCTGTTACCTGCTCTTTTGGGACCACACCTGGATCAGCTCAGGGTGCAGAATTCCTGGAACTTTTAATGAGAGTAAACATTTTTCACCAAGCAAGAGGAAATTAGCTTCACTCTCAACAAAGCGCACAAATTGTCCTGGCCCACGAAACATCATTTTTCTTAATGGTTTAATGGCCCTGGGTAAATAGTAGGTGAGCCCGTGACTTAAAGGGAAAAGTCTGAGTTTGTATAATACAGGCCCTTGGAGTTAATAAAAGAGGGCGGGGAGCTGCTTCAAAGCTGCTACTCCTATGTGAACCTAAAGGCAGATGAAAGAACCTTGCAGATTGTTTTGCTGGAACAAACTTAAAGAAAGGTTTCATTTATCAAGGGAAGGAGATTTCCTTAAAAGTAGGGAATCAGCAGAAATACTGTGGCAAGGCATTATGTGGTTACTTAAAATGTGTCATGCTATGCAGTGAAGATAGTGGATGGCCCAGGAAAGGGTTGGGGCAGGAGGGGGAAACCCGGTCAGGAGCGTGGGCTAGCCTGTAACATGGCTGTGATCTTGGGAAGCCCCTTCTGGGCCGTGGTTTCCACATCTGTGAAATGCTATAATGACAGCAACCAGCACTTACTCAGAGCTTCCTCCAATGCCACATGTGTGTTCTAAGCACTTTAGGTGAGTTACTTCTTTCAACTGTTACAATAACCTCATGAGGTAGGAGAAAAAAAAATGCCTAGCTTCTCTTAAAAAATCAGAAAATCTGACAATGTTGGCACCAGTCCAATGTAGCAGAATAAGCCAGAACTGAGTAGAAGTCAGGCTGTTCTAAGATGAGGCCATCAGCCGTAGCCCTCACACTCTTCTTGTCCCACTTATTTTGTTCATGGTGCCTGAGTGGCTCTTGCAGCCTGTGGGTCTGTGGCCCCTGGATTAGATGGTCTCAGTGATTTCTCCTCTACCCTGAGAGTTGATGTTCTTTGCTCCATGTCACCCTGCTCAGAGTGGTCAGGTCACTCATCAATATTCAGGCCTCAGACAAAGGCCTGAACATTGGGCTCCCCCAGTTGAGGACTCTTAAGAAGCAGGAATATTGGGGACTGAGGAAGGGCACTTCTGTGCCTTATGACATAGAGTTTCAGTGGACACCGGGCCCTCTGCAGCCTGCCCTCCCCTGTGCCAGGAGCTTGAGTCTCACTTGAATGGAGAAAGGAAGTAATGGAGGAATGAACAAGGACATTCTGAAACCCCCAAGGACTGTATCAGGACGAATGAGGACCTGCCCATCCTAGGAGCAAGACAAGGTAATTACTTAACCTCTCTGTGCCTCAGTTTCCTCACCTATGAGTTAATAATAGCACCTACCTTACAGGGAGGTTGTAAGAAACAGAGTAAGAACCCCTTTGGGTTGCTAAGGACTCTAAATTTTCTGATTCTAGTCCTTTGGCCATCATGACTCACCAGTGGTTTCTTGAAAGAACGATCTATCTCTATTTAAAAAACAAAACCACTTTCGACTTAAGCTAAGCTTGTCTTGTGTTTTACCCATCAGGAAGTTAGAGACAGAAATTACTTAGAGATAAACTTACACATTACAAGTCCTTCAGTTCTATGTGCTTTTTCAAATGTTCTCTTACTAAATGGGCCTCTGGTGAAGATAATGATCGGTTCACTGATTTGTTCCCAGGAGAATGGGGTAAAATGAAGTCCTGTTCATCACATTTTTAATTCTTTTTTGTCCAATTACTTTGGAAAGGTTTCTACACCAGTTATCCTTCTCCAAGCTCTCCCTCTTTCCCCCCACCTGCAACACCTCCTCAACTGCCAGGCCATAGGAGGAATCACAGAGCGGTCTTGCTCTATGACCAGCAGGTCCTTTTCAATAAGAGCTCTCTCAGGCCATATTCTCCAAGTTGGGTTTACTCATTCTTCAACTGAGGTCCCTCCAGACGGGCAGATGCTATGTCCAGCTGGAGACCAGTATGTTCACAGCTGCCTGTTATCTGCCTCTTCTTGGCTCTTCAACATTGTCTTCAATCAAATGAACCCACCCCCACCTCTGTCTTCCATAATTGCTATTTTATTTTATTTTTTAACAACTCATACATTTATTTTTACAAAAATATTTAATGAATACCTACTATGTTCCAGAAACTGTTCTAGGCATTGAGGATGGTACAACAGCAAGACAGACCAATTTTATTTCCTAATGGAGCTTGCAATTTTGCAGTAAGAATATGGTAAATAGGCAAATGAATAGCTAATTAAGAAAACTATAGATTGTGATTTGTATGTCATCAACTATTGGTTTATATATTGACATTTAAGTGTGTGTATATGTAGGTATTGATATATACATGTATATACCTATATATCTATATTGATGTATATATGTGTATCTCTATCTATCTATCCATCTATCTAAAATCACACTGAGTTATCACACTAGCTTGTTAAGTACTGTTTACTCCTTTTACAGATGAGGCTCAGAGAGGTTAAAGATCTTTGTCAAGGTCATACAGATAAAAAAGATCAAAGCCAAGATTTGAACCCAGACACTATGACCCCAGGGCAGTGCTCGTTCTATGATTTCACCAAGCTGTACTACTGAGCTCTCTGGCAGGGTGGAGAAATGGGAAATAAGAGGGAAAGGGATTGGTTGGTAATGATGAGAGTGAACCAGAAATGACTGACAAGAGGAGCAAAAGGTTATGAAGTCCAAAAGGGGAAGGAGGTCCTAACTTGGAAAATAGGAAGAGGGTTTTCAATTTTCCTGGAGGATTTCCAGAATATCAAGACAGGGAAGGCAATGTGGGCAGACAGTAGGCTCTGGTCAAGTTCTTATCAGTATTCTACTGGGAAAGTATAGTTTAGCTTTCCCTTGTGAGCTTCTATTTTAAGATGGTGTTGGTCTTGATGATAACTATTCTCTTATTCCTAATAAAGTTTCTCGGTCCCTCACAGAGGGACATAGTAAATTTTCCATTAATTGTTACCGTAATTGCTATTTTAAATAGGAAAAAGTTGGTTTCTGTTGCTTGCAACCCAAGAACCCTAGCTCTAATACAGTACCTCAGTGGTGAGAACAAGGGAATAGATGGTAAAAGAGAAGTGTTTATATCTGAATTTCAAAATGGTGACAGCAGAGCATTAAACCAAGCTTGATCCCTCCTAGGTGAGGGCCCTGTGTGACTGCATGGGTTGCACACACGTGAAGCCAGCACTGCCTACCTGTTACTTCCCGTGACTGCACAGCCCCAATGCCTGCTATTGACATTCATGCAGCCAGTCTCCCTACATGTCCCCTCCAGCCCTGGGCAGAGCCACACAGGACTCTGAAGGAACAATACTCTTCCTTGTCTTACTGTCTGTCTCTCACTCTCTGAGCCTAGGAAATTTCATCTTCCCATAACCACCACCACCCTCCTCACCCCCGTCCAGGGACATGTCCTGTGGTCTCCATCATCAATGTTTCTGACCTATCCCATCCCTCCTTCTTAGAGTTCTCTTCCTGTCTTGGGCAGCAGTGGTATCCCCACAGCTCATACCTGACCTCTTGGATCACCTTCCAGTCCCTTCCTGTCTTGGGTGGTCCTCACACACTCCTCTCACTTCAGTCCAGCCCTTCTCCATCTCCCACCATCATTCTCAAGGCCCTCTCCCATTTCTCCCTCCAAGGTCACCAAGCTTTGGCCCCACAAAAGAGTTCTGCCTGCAGCTTGGTAATATTCCAATCCCTTATTGTAATCCTGCTCAGAGCTGTACAGGACAGCTACATTTTAAAGATATTTTGTGCAAAAAGATACATGCACCCCTATGTTCATAGCAGCACTATTCACAATAGCCAAGACATGGAAACAACCTAAATGTCCAGTGACAGATGAATGGATAAAGAAGATGTGGTACATATATTCAATGGAATATTACTCAGCCATAAAAAATAATGAAATAATGCCATTTGCAGCAAGATGGATGGACCTAGAGATTATCATACTGAGTGAAGTAAGTCAGAAAGAGAAAAACAAATACCATATGATATCATTTATATATAGAATCTAAAATATTTGCACAAACAAACCTATCTACTAAACAGAAACAGACACACAAACATAGAGAACAGACTTGTGGTTGCCAAGGGAGGGGGTAGGGGAGGGACGGACAGGGAATTTGGGATTAGTAGATGCAAACTATTACGTATATTGATAGAATGGATAAACAACAAGGTCCTACTGCATAGCACAGGGAACTATATTTAATATCCTTGGATAAACCATAATGGAAAAGGATATAAAAAAGAATTATATATGTGTATAACTGAGTCACTTTGCTGTATAGCAGAAATTAACACAACATTGTAAATCAACTATACTTCAATAAAAAAATTTTAATATATTTTATACGTGACAAAAGATATCTAAAAGTTTATTTATTTTGTGATAACTACTTTTATCAATGAGAAAACAGAAATTTGGATGGGTGAGGTAACTTTTCCAAGGTCACACAGCTAGTTAGTGGCAAAGCCAGGGTAGGATTCCAGCACCTGCTGACTTCAACTACAACTCCTATGTAATTAGGGATTAATGGGGTCATAAAGGAGTGAGGACATAAAGGAGTAAGACAGCACTGTGGTTTTTAAAAACAATGGCTACATATTCTTCAGCATTAGTGGGAGGTGAGGTCTGTGTTCCTTCCCTTGAGTTTGGGCAGGGCTGTGACTACTTTGACCAATAGACTGGAGTGGAAGAGATACTAGGTCATAAAAGGTCTGCCTGGTTCTCTTGGGAGGCTCACTCTGAGGAAAGCCAGCCTCCACAGAAGAGTACCAAATACCCTGAGACTGTCATGCTAGAGAAGACACATGTGGTGCTCTGGTCAACAGCCCCAGCTTAGCTCCCAGCTGCCAGCCAACATCAGCTGCCAGCCATGTGATGAGCAATCCTGAATGTCCAGCCAACTGGACCCTGAGAAGATGCCAGCCTCCAGCTGTCAAGTGACTCCCTACTATATGTCTTCCCAGCTGAGGCCCCAGACATCATAGAGCAGACAAGCCATCCTCATTGTTGCCCTGCCTGAATTCCTGACCCACAAGATCTGTGAATATAAAGAATGGTTTTTGGAAGACAGTCAGTTTTGGGATGATTTGTTATGCAGCAATAAATGGAACAGACACGTACAATCCGTGCATCCGTCCACTAATATTTAAGTCATAAATTTCACATGACTTCTTCTAACAGCTTTTCAGAATTCTCTTAGCAGGCACTGAGAAGGTGCCAGTTTCGGGGAATGTGCTTAGAGAGAGAAGGGCTCCCCCACCTCCTCATCCACACTCCTCACTTCAGCAAGGTCTACTGTCTGAAAGTAGAGAGGCTGTGGTGTTAACTCCAGTGCCATGTTGACCCCTCTGAAGTTCCACTCCTCCACTCTAAAATGAGAGATGGAGAGTAATTCTTCTCACTTCATGGATCTGATGGATGACCCAGGAAAGCGAAGCTGTAAATCTGCTCTGGGAATGCTTCAGCACACTCTGAAGATAATCATGAAGGCCACCTATAACCTGTTTCCCCCTCTGCCCACTCCACAGCCCCTTTCCTTGTCTTCATGCCTGGTAGATATGGTCTGATTCTGTCAAAATAACTTTCCCAGCCTAAGCCATTAGCTCTGCAGAGCCTCACACAGCTGCCATCCTTCCCCTCTTGTTTGTACCTTTCCAATAAAAGCACTGCCTCTCTTGATTACAGGAGAATTCTCCACTCTAATTGACTTCCAGGCATTAAATTTTACTGAGATGATCTCAGAGGCTCTCTGGGGAGAGGAGAAGTGCCGAGCATCGCGGCCCTTAAGGCCCTGGTGCTAGCTAACAGTTTCTAAAACTGTTTGCTCTAAATTTTGACAAGCCACCTTCTGGGTAATATAGAGAGCAGCTCAAAGCAAGGGCAGCTGGGTCCCAAGCTCTCTGACCTCCCACTGACCTCTGAGACAGCCGGCAGAGCAGGACATAGACCCGTAGGTCCTCGCACCTGCATCCCCGCCCATCTCTGTTCATGTGATGCCTCTGCAAAGACAAAAAGAAGTGAGAGGCATGGCACCTGCCCTAGACAGGTCAGCAATGCACAGGCACACATGACCCCTGTTGAGACAATGTGAGGCCATATAATTAGGTGCCAAATTCGGCGGCATAGTTAGCACTAAAAGAGGTAAGGTGGAGGAGGAGAGAGAAGCAGGAATTAGGGATGATTGAGGAAGGTTTCCTAGTATTGACAGTAAGGAAACAAATACTAGACCTCTCTATAGCACTTGCTTGATGACAAATCCTGTCCCACGCCCTTCATATACTTAAACACGTTTATTTCTCGTAACAACTTTTTGAGACAGATTCTACTTTAAATGTCCTTTTTATAGATGAGAAAATTGTGGCATGAAAAGGCTGAGTAACTCAGCTAGAGTCAGAGCTAGTAAACAGGAGAGCCAGGCTGGGAGCCAGAAAGTCTGACTGGGGGTCTGCACTCTTCTGCACTGTGCTGCCTTTCAAGGCATTCGCACCAGGAGAGGAGGAGGAAAAGAAAGGTCTCCCAAGCGGGAAACACTATACACACAAAGGCACAGACCTGGAACTGTGCTCCCTGTTCAATGGCCAATCATCCTTCCTCTGTCTCCTGGAGAAAAAAAAAGAAATCACATATATGGTTTTACATGCTTAGAAAATTTCTGGAATAACAGACATGTTATCAGTGATTACCTCTTGGAAATAGAAAGAGAGAGGAGGGGAGAAATGGGAAGAGAGCTCTTACTTTTTATTTTATAATTCTCCAAATGTTAGAAAATTTTGCCTCCAATCACTTTGACAATTCCATATTGCTCCGTCAAAAAATGAACAAAGGAAAGACTCTCCTCTATGTCCCCATCATTCTCCTAGGGAAATAGCTGACAAGAGGGCAAGTGGACCAAGTCAGAGCCAGTCCTTGGGCTACAGGAGTGTGCTGGGAAGATGAGTCTCTGCATCCTGACCTCCACCCAGAGGGAGCTGGGGACCTGCCCTCTTCCCAGTGAAAGGGTCCATCCCTCAGGCCACAGACATCTGCCAGGCTCACCTTCACCCTCTTCTCTCTTCTCTGAGCGTCCCCAGCTTTCCACTCATCACCAGGTGTTTGCAGAGATCACAAAGAAAGCTGCAGACCCGTGTTTTGACATTTTATTAATATTGAGAACTTTTAAAAATTGAGAAATTCCATATAAACATCTAGATTTCTTTTTTCTTTTGACCAAACCAGAAGATCTGGCAATTCTAGGCCTGCATTCTCACTGGGCAACTGGGAAGCTGAGTTGAGGCTGCTGCCCCTTTTGACGTGACACAAGCTCTGTTTGCCTCTGTCTTTACCACTGCCTATATTCTCACATTAAGGTTCAATGGCATTTATATACATCCATGCAATTGCTTTCTTATAACTGGCATACTTCCTCAGGTACATCCCCTGCTGGGTCCTGGTAAGAAGCTGGATTTGCAGTCTGTGGTTTAGATTGCAAAACAATCTCCAGCTGTTTAACAGTTCTGTTCTCCCCAAGATCCTTGAGTGTAGGAACCAAGACCAACACAGCCTCTCCATTCACACATCCTCTCACAGTGAAGCTTTTTATTTACGGCCTGATGAATTGATTCATCACAGTTAAGATACAGAGTAAAGACCTGGATTTCAATCCATCCAGAATTGGCTGTGGCCGAATCATTCATGTAGCGCAACGCTCAATCCTCCTCAAGAATGCACTGTGCTTTTATGCCTGGAAAAATGGATAGAAACACACTGCTCTCCCTTCAGCCTATGGTTTTACTAAATATAACTGCTGGCTTCTGTTATCTGTTTTTACAGACAATCTACATTCCTCTGGCTGATCTTCCCACCTTGACAACCAACTTCCCATCACATCGCTCTCCTGCTCATATATAGCACATGAATGATTCAACCAAAAAAGGAATCCCTTTACCTTCTACCTGATACATTTTAAATAGTAAAAAAATACCTTTCCATTCATTGTGTCATACTAAAATTCTTTCATAGCTTTAATCTCACTTAATCCTTACAAAAACCATAAAAGGGGGAGTCTCTACTTTTAAAAATGGGCTTCCCCACTCTATGACATAAATCGCAGCAAGATCCTTTTTGACCCACCTCCTAGAGAAATGGAAATAAAAACAAAAATAAACAAATGGGACCTAATGAAACTTCAAAGCTTTTGCACAGCAAAGGAAACCATAAAAAGGACGAAAAGACAACCCTCAGAATGGGAGAAAATATTTGCAACTGACAAAGGATTAATCTCCAAAATATACAAGCAGCTCAATATCAAAAAAACAAACAACCCAATCCAAAAATGGGCAGAAGATCTAAATAGACATTTCTCCAAAGAAGACAAACAGATGGCCAAGAAACCATGAAAAGCTGCTCAACATCACTAATCATTAGAGAAATGCAAATCAAAACACTGTAAAGCAATTATACTCCAATAAAGATGTTGAAAAAAGGGCTTCCTTAGCATTGAGATTCACTTTATAAATTGTTTATTTACATGAATTGCTTTTTTTTTGCATTTGTCCAGTTATTTTTTTAACATCTTTATTGGAGTATAATTGCTTTACAATGGTGTGTTAGTTTCTGCTGTATAACAAAGTGAATCAGCTATACATATACATATATCCCCATATCTCCTCCCTCTTGCATCTCCCTCCCACCCTCCCTATCCCACCCCTCTAGGTGGACACAAAGCACCTAGCTGATTTCCCTGTGCTATGCGGCTGCTTCCCACTAGCTATCTATTTTACATTTGGTAGTGTATATATGTCCACGCCACTCTTTCACTTCGTCCCAGCTTACCCTTCCCCTCTCCCCATGTCCCCAAGTCCATTCTCTACGTTTGCATCTTTATTCCTGTCCTGCCCGTAGGTTCTTCAGAATCTTTTTTTTTTTAGATTCCACATATATGTGTTAGCATATGGTATTTGTTTAATGTGGCTGCTTCATTAAAAAGGAAGGACGAACAGTCAGTTATATCAGCAGCTGAATTTCTCATGAACCCCAGAGAGCAGCTTCTATAAGCCAGTCCACCACTTCCACGGCTCAAGCCTGGAACAAGCAGATGCAGCTATCATGGGGAAAACCTCACTCCTTGCGGGAAGGAACTGGGCCAGCGATCTGCAGCCAGGTTTGCAATCTTCGCTAACCAAACACACAACACATCTAAAATGTCTTCATGCCTAGTGCGCCCTATAAGCTCTTACAGGGTAGAATTATAGGAGTCCTTAGAAAAAAAGTTTCTGAGAATAATTAGTCCTAGGGAAAGGTCACCTCAAGTGAATTCACTTAAATGGGAAGCAACATTTTAGAGCAAATAGTGTGTGTGGGTTGGTGGGGGTGTGTGTGGATTGGAGCTTTATCTTAAAAAGAACTAAAAATTATGATAGTATATTTATTTTATTTTATATTTAATCACATTTTGATTATAACTGCAAAACATGGACTATTTCTTAGAACAGAAAAATGAATCAAGACTTCTTTGGGGCATGTTTATTCTGAAAAAAAATTCTAAGACAGCAAAATATGAAGTCAATCACTTCTTACTTGACCTTCACAGAAAGGTTTTAAAAAAGGTAAATTTTGCAAAATAGTCAAGGGCTTCATCACTTTTCCCCAGGACCTCTCCAAATCCTTTGCATTTCCAATCATCCCCTTCTGAAGCCTTTATTATATCATCATCTTTGTTGATTTTCTCTTTTTCAGTTGTAACCAGACAAACTCTGCCAGGCTCTCATTTCTTGGAGGTTTTCTAACAATTATTGAATCAGTCCTCAATCATCACTTGCATTATCTTAGTGAAACCCTGCATCTTTTTCAAGATTGGCAATTTCACTCTGCAACTGGTAGGCACAGTAATCACAGTGACAACATCTGACACTAATGTTGGGGGGGGAGGGGGTAGATGCCATGTTAAGCCAGAAAGAGGTGTGAACAGGGACTAGCTTTGTAAGGATAGATTTGTTAGTGAACATTTCATGTTGGGATGACCCTTACGTCACAACTTGTAATTATTGGTACTCCAATAGTAAGTACTCTGATAATGAAGTTCCCTTGCTCTTAAAAACCAAAGTAGCATTGCGGGTTCAGGAGAAAGGACTCCACTGGGAGAACTGTGATGAGTCCACCACTGGTGAAGGTGGTCAACTGTAAACCGTGTGATGCTGGCTGAGGGACTGACTAAGGTCCCTCCAGGCTCTGGCTTCCAAACCCAGTCAGTGTGCTTAAGCCCTAAAGCTGGTCAACACCTAAAGCTAAAATAACTGAAAAGAAACAGAAATATCTGCTTTGTGACTACTGCCACCTACTGAAATTAAGCTTCATTTCCAATTTTACTGTTATCTACACTATAACTGACTCTAGGGGGCAATGCATTGCAGTCTATCACTTGGATAGGTTAGCTTAGCTCTAAACAGGTCAGAGGAACTTTGCAAGGTCTGGCAAGGCTTAAAACCTCTTCTTCCTGTTGGGGGTCTGTTGGGAGATTCTGGATTTTTGTCTGGTTTGGTCCAGACTGGGTGAAGTTTGGCTCTACAAGTCTTCGAGGCTTGCACAGTAATTGGGAAATTCATTCTTGGGATAGGGTGCATTCTTTCATGTCTGACTTTGCACATGTTCTTTATACTGCTGGTCCACCTCTCCTCCACTGGGCAAACTGTTCTCCTTCAAGATCAAGTTCAAATGTCCTCTCTATAAAGGTTGTCTGCACCTCCCCAAAGCTGTTCTCCCCTTCCTCTGTGCAACGTAAGTTTTACTCGGTTCTGTAACAACACTTACCACATGTAACTTAATCCTTTAATAATCCATTTCTTCCTCTAGATTAAAGTTTTTGGGTACAACTGTCATGATTTAATCTTGTTAGTACATGTTCACTACCTAGCACATTGAAGATACTCAATAAACCTTTATTAGGCAGAAGCAAGAAGAACTACAATCCTGCAGCCTGTGGAACAAAAACCACATTCATAGAAAGATAGACAAGATGAAAAGGCAGAGGGCTATGTACCAGATGAAGGAACAAGATAAAACCCCAGAAAAACAACTAAATGAAATGGAGATGGGCAACCTTCCAGAAAAAGAATTCAGAATAATGATAGTGAAGATGATCCAGGACCTTGGAAAAAGAATGGAGGCAAAGATCGAGAAGATGCAAGAAATGTTTAACAAAGACCTAGAAGAATTAAAGAACAAACAAACAGAGATGAACAATACAATAACTGAAATGAAAACTACACTAGAAGGAATCAAGAGCAGAATAACTGAGGCAGAAGAACGGATAAGTGACCTGGAAGACACAATGGTGGAATTCACTGCTGTGGAACAGAATAAAGAAAAAAGAATGAAAAGAAATGAAGACAGCCTAAGAGACCTCTGGGACAACATTAAACACAACAACATTCGCATTATAGGGGTCCCAGAAGGAGAAGAGAGAAAGGACACGAGAAAATATTTGAAGAGATTATAGTCAAAAACCTCCCTAACACGGGAAAGGAAATAGCCGCCCAAGTCCGTGAAGCACAGAGAGTCCCATACAGGATAAACCCAAGGAGAAACACGCCAAGACACATAGCAATCAAACTGGCAAAAATTAAAGACAAAGAAAAACTATTGAAAGCAGCAAGGGAAAAATGACAAATAACATACAAGGGAACTCCCATAAGATTAACAGCTGATTTCTCAGCAGAAACTCTACAAGCCAGAAGGGAGTGGCATGATATACTTAAAGTGATGAAAGGGAAGAACCTACAACCACGATTACTCTACCTGGCAAAGATCTCATTCAGATTCAACAGAGAAATCAAAAGCTTTACAGACAAGCAAAAGCTAAGAGAATTCAGCACTACCAAACCAGCTCTACAACAAATGCTATAGGAACTTCTCTAACTGGGAAACACAAAAGAAAAGGACCTACAAAAACAAACCCAAAACAATTAAGAAAATGGTAATAGGAACATACATATCAATAATTACCTTAAACGTGAATGGATTAAATGCTCCAACCAAAAGACACAGGATTGCTGAATGGATACAGAAACAAGACCCATATATATGCTGTCTACAAGAGACCCACTTCAGACCTAGGGACACATACAGACTGAAAGTGAAGGGATGGAAGAAGGTATTCCATGCCAATGGAAATCAAAAGAAAGCTGGAGTAGCAATACTCATATCAGATAAAATCGACTTTAAAATAAAGATTGTTACAAGAGACAAGGAAGGACACCACATAATGATCAAGGGATCAATCCAAGAAGAAGATATAACAATTATAAATATATATGCACCCAACATAGGAGCACCTCAATACATAAGGAAACTGCTAACAGCTATAAAAGAGGAAATTGACAGTGACACAATAATAGTGGGGGACTTTAACATCTCACTTACACCAATGGACAGATCATCCAAAATGAAAATAAATAAGGAAACAGAAGCTTTAAATGACACAATAGACCAGATAGATTTAATTGACATTTATAGGACATTCCATCCAGAAACAGAAGATTACACTTTCTTCTCAAGTGCGCACGGAACATTCTCCAGGACAGATCACATCTTGGGTCACAAATCAAGCCTCGGAAAATATATGAAAATTGATATCGCACCAAGCATCCTTTCTGACCACAACGCCATGAAATTAGAAATCAATTACAGGGAAAAAAACGTTAAAAAAACAAAACATGGAGGCTAAACAATACGTTACTAAATAACCAAGAAATCACTGAAGAAATCAAAGAGGAAATCAAAAAAAACCTAGAGAAAAATGACAATGAAACACGATGATCCCAAACCTATGGGATGCAGCAAAACCAGTTCTAAGAGGGAAGTTTATAGCTATACAAGCCTACCTCAAGAAACAAGAAAAATCTCAAATAAACAATCTAACCTTACACCTAAAGGAAATAGAGAAAGAAGAACAAACAAAACCCAAAGTTAGCAGAAGGAATCATAAAGATCAGAGCAGCAATAAATGAAATACAAACAAAGAAAACAACAGCAAGGATCAATAAAACTAAAAGTTGGTTCCTTGAGAAGATAAACAAAATTGATAAACCATTAGCCAGACTCATCAAGTAAAAGAGGGAGAGGACTCAAATCAGTAAAATTAGAAATGAAAAAGGAGAAGTTACAACAGGCACCGCAGAAATACAAAGCATCCTAAGAGACTACTATAAGCAACTCTATGCCAATAAAATGGACAACCTGGAAGAAATGGACAAATTCTTAGAAAGGTATAACCTTCCAAGACTGAACCAGGAAGAAATAGAAAATATGAACAGACCAATCACAGGTAATGAAATTGAGACTGTGACTAAAAATCTTCCAACAAACAAAAGTCCAGGACCAGATGGCTTCACAGGTGAATTCTATCAAACATTTAGAGAAGAGCTCACCCATCCTTCTCAAACTCTCCAAAAAAACTGCAGAGGAAGGAACACTCCCAAATTCATTCTATGAGGCCACCATCACCCTGATACCAAAACCAGACAAAGATACTACAAAAAAGAAAATTACAGACCAATATCGCTGATGAATATAATGCAAAAATCCTCAACAAAATACTAACAAACAGAATCCAACAACACATTAAAAAGATCATACACCATAATCAAGTGGGATTTATCCCAGGGATGCAAGGATTGTTCAATATACGTAAATCAATCAATGTGATAAACCATATTAACAAACTGAAGAATAAAAACCATATGATCATCTCAATAGATGCAGAAAAAGCTTTTGACAAAATTCAACACCAATTTATGATAAAAACTCTCCAGAAAGTGGGCATAGAGGGAAACTACCTCAACATAATAAAGGCCATACATGACAAACACACAGCAAACATCATTCTCAATGGTGAAAAACTCAAAGCATTTCCTCTGAGATCAGGAACAAGACAAGGATGTCCACTCTCACCACTATTATTCAACATAGTTTTGGAAGTCCTAGCCACGGCAATCAGAGAAGAAAAGGAATCCAAATTGGAAAAGAAGAAGTAAAACTGTCACTGTTTGCAGATGACATGATACTATACATAGAGAATCCTAAAGATGCCACCAGAAAACTACTAGAGCTAATCAATGAATTTGGTAAAGTTGCAGGATACAAAATTAATGCACAGAAATCTCTGGCATTCCTATACACTAATGATGAAAAACCTGAAAGAGAAATTAAGGAAACACTCTCATTTACCACTGCAACAAAAAGAATAAAATACCTAGGAATAAACCTACCTAGGGAGACAAAAGACCTGTATACAGAAAACTATAAGACACTGATGAAAGAAATTAAAGATGATACAAACAGATGGAGAGATATACCATGTTCTTGGATTGGAAGAATCAAAATTGTGAAAATGACTATACTACCCAAAGCAATCTACAGATTCAATGCAATCCCTATCAAATTACCAATGGCATTTTTCACAGAACTAGAACAAAAAATCTTAAAATTTGTTTGGAGACACAAAAGACCCCGAATAGCCAAAGCAGTCTTGAGGGGAAAAAACAGAGCTGAAGGAATCAGACTCCCTGACTTCAGACTATACCACAAAGCTACAGTAATCAAGACAATATGGTACTGGCACAAAAACAGAAATATAGATCAATGGAACAAGATAGAAAGCCCAGAGATAAACCCACGCACCTATGGTCAACTAATCTATGACTAAGGAGGCAAGGATATGCAATGGAGAAAAGAGTCTCTTCGATAAGTGGTGCTGGGAAAACTGGACAGCTACGTGTGAAAGAATGAAATTAGAACACTCCCTAACACCATACACAAAAATAAACTCAAAATGGATTAGAGACCTAAATGTAAGACTGGACACTATAAAACTCTTAGAGGAAAACATACGAAGAACACTCTTTGACATAAATCACAGCAAGATCTTTTTTGATCCACCTCCTAGAGTAATGGAAATGAAAACAAAAATAAACAAATGGGACCTAATGAAACTTCAAAGCTTCTGCACAGCAAAGGAAACCACAAACAAGACAGAAAGACAACCCTCAGAATGGGAGAAAATATTTGCAAACGAATCAACAGACAAAGGATAAATCTCCAAAATATATAAACAGTTCATGCATCTCAATATTAAAAAAACAAACAACACAATCCAAAAATGGGCAGAAGACCCAAATAGACATTTCTCCAAAGAAGACATACAGATGGCCAAGAAGCCCATGAAAAGCTGCTCAACATCACTAATTATTAGAGAAATGCAAATCCAAACTACAGTGAGGTATCACCTCACACCAGTTAGAATCGGCATCATCAGAAAATCTACAAACAACAAATGCTGGAGAGGGTGTGGAGAAAAGGCAACCCTCTTGCACTGTTGGTAGGAATGTAAATTGATACAGCCACTATGGAGAACAGTATGGAGGTTCCTTAAAAAACTAAAAATAGAATTACCATATGATCCAGCAATCCCACTACTGGGCATATACAGAGAAAAGTGTAATTCAAAAAGACACATGCACCCCAATGTTCATTGCAGCACTATTTACAATAGCCAGGTCATGAAAGCAACCTAAATGCCCACCAGCAGACGAATGGATAAAGAAGATGTGGTATGTATATACAATGGAATGTTACTCAGCCATAAAAAGGAACGAAATTGGGTCATTTGTAGAGATGTGGATGGATCTAGAGACTGTCATAGAGAGTGAAGTAAGTCAGAAAGAGAAAAACAAATATCGTATATTAATGCATATATGTGGAACCTAGAAAAATGGTACAGATGAACCAGTTTGCAGGGCAGAAATTGAGACACAGATGTAGAGAACAAACATATGGACGCCAAGGGGAGAAAGTGGCAGGGGGTGGTGGTGGTGGTGTGATGAATTGGGAGATTAGGATTGACATGTATACACTAATGTGTATAAAACTGATGACTAATAAGGACCTGCTGTATAAAAAAATAAATTAAATAAAATTCAAAAAAATTTAAAAAAAACCTTTATTAAATGAATAAATACCATGATCATGTCAAACTGCCCAAATTATATCAGCCTCCTGAATTTAGCGTTTTTTGTTTGTTCTCATTCAAGTATAGTTGATTTACAATGTGTTAATTTCTGCTGTACAGCAAAGTGATTCAGTTTTTTATATATATATATACACGTATATATATATATACGTGTATATATATATATATATATATATATATCCTTTTACATATTCTTTTCCATTGTGGTTTATTACAGGATACTGAATATAGTTCCCTATGCTATACAGTAGGACCCTGTTGTTTTGGTAGAGCTATTTGACTCTTTGAACTCTAATCATGTATAGTTTTGATAAAGGTAAAAACTGAAAATAGAAAAAAGATAATACAAGTAGAAATTTTAGTATTTTTTTCTTGACCTCCACTTTGAAAACCCTAACAATAAGCTCCAGCATTAACAGCACAAGCTGTGCCCCTGGAGCCCATCACAGAGTCTGGGTGTGAACATAAACCTTTAGGAAGCAAATGAATGAAGAGGAACAGACAAAAACAAATTTTCTTAAGAAAAGATCTTTCAAGTTATCTTATTATTTAGCCCCTATCATACAGATATGATCTAATTTGTTTAAGATTGACATGGAGATAGACAAGTTATTTCCATACCTTGCATATCGATTTTTCTGTGGAAAAAAAAGTAGAATCTGGAAAATGGGATTGATTTGTTCATAAGAGATAGCAGCTTAATCTTACACATCAGAGACCACCATCATAGTTAATTTGGGATTCTACATTTTGGTTTGAGAAATGGAATATTATAAAATGCTGGCTTTCAACTGGGAAAGGGAACATAAGAGAATCACAAGGGCAGGAATGCTGAGGAAGGGTACCTGTAGTTTGAAGAAAAAGCACTGTTCATTTAAGAACCACTGATATTTATGCGAAGCAGTGAAAGTAGAGTCAAGAGGATGGTTTGTGGTTCTGGCTTTTCCACTTACCTAACCAAGTAACTTGGTCTCAATTTCATGTTAAATGCAGAGGGCTGCACTTGATGGTCACTAAGATTATAATTAAGTCTAAAAATTGTTGTATGTTCCACCAATATTCTGAACGGCAAAGGCAGGTCAGACTGATATAGACAAGGAAACTCTTTTATCTTTGAAATAGAAATAAAAACATTTTGGAAAAGAAAATAATATTTGATTTGAGCTTTGAGATTTACCAATTAAATAATATATAATTCAATTTGTTGAGTAAAATCAGTGTACTGGATACAGTTTCTTTACATGAAAATACCATGGTGTTTTTATTTAGGCTCCTTGCCAACAACTTCTCTGATCCATAAATTCTATTTTAGATGCTATTTTCTCTTCCTGATCTCTATGTGGCTAGAAAAAAAGGAGGTATGCCTAGGTAATAAATGATGATACTCGATTCTTACTTATGTTCATTTCATTGGTCTACTCATGTTCTCATGTTCATTTCTATGGTCTACTGCAATTATGTTTCTTTACTGAGGATGGCTAAAAATGTACCTGCAGCAAGAGCTTGTAAATGCAAGGTAAATGCTTGATTAGCTGTAATTAGGGGCTCATGAAAATAAATACCAGGTGATAGTTTGCACTATTCATCAAAGAGCATTAATGGAGGTGAGGGAGAGCATAATTTTTTTTCCTTTTAAAAAAATAAGCAAATGAGGAAAAGTCATCAATAATGCGACCACTTAGAGAAAGCCACATTTAATAGACTGCATCATTAATAGTGTCTTCCTAATCCTTTTCCTGGAGCTATAGCAAACATAGTGGTCCAGAGACACATTTCAAAGGCTTAGCACACACATAATCTTTCACATACATAAAAGTCTGTATGTGCCATAGCTGATCTAGGGAGGAGACACAGCCCCTCCCTGCCAGAGATGATGCCCAGAGCAGAGAGGAAGAGATTCTTTGGCTTCTTTCTTTTTTCTTCGTATTCCTAGTAGCGCTGAACCCAGCCAGAAGCCAGCTGACATGAGAGTCTGGAAAATGCGGGTTGCAGAGGGGAATCCCAGTCAACCAGAGCGAGGCATAAGTAAGCATAGGATCAGCATAGTACCCCTATGCTACTCAGCATTCACTCCCATCCTTCTACCCATCCTTAACTCACTGAAACGACTTTGTGCTTGTACCTAACACAGAATGGTAGTGTAAGTGCCTGACATTAGGCTTTTGATTATTGAGGCATCATTTCAAAAGATATATATCTTGAATAAGCATATTACCAGTTGTCTGACACAGCTACTGGCAAAACAACCAGATAAGGAATTAGGCTATCACAACCAATGAAGTTCCCTCTTTCAGAAAGCCCTGGGTAACCTAGATAACTGACCACTTGAGTGACCCCACTTCTCCCTTCCTGCATCCCAATTCCCATTCTTATGCTTGAAATTAGCCAATGAAGAGTGAACCCATGAAACCCTAGATACCCCACTCTGGGACGCTAATAAATGCATAATACAAGCAGAAGTTTTAGTATTTTTTTCTTGACCTCCACTTTGAAAACCTTAACAATAAACTCCAGCATTAATAGCCCAGAGCACTGGGCACTGTTACCTCTTATCCTTTTGGATACTTGTTTCCCTGGCCGCAGCTATTTCCTCACACCTGATCAGTATTCTCCCAAATACTTGAGGAGAACCCACAGGTCTCTGGGTTTCTCTCTGAGTGCAATTCTCTCCTCTTTGGAAGCCTGTCCTAAGAACTCTTGCCTGAATTGGAAGTCCTCTCTGTTATCATTTGTATTAATTTCTTACTTCCATTGTCCAAGGTTAATTTGTTCTTTTTCTAACCTTTTGAATAGAATGTTTAATTCATGTAACATCACTCTTTCTTATTTATAATATTCTTTTTATCACAGCTTTAACCATAACTCGTAAATTTTGTCATATAGGATTTTTCTTATCATTGCTTTCATTTTCTCTGTAGAAAAATGTTTTAAATCCCCAAATGGTTGGAGTATTATTGTTGGATCATTTACACCATTGTTATTATTAACATGTGGTTTCCCACATTATGACTAAAGGCTGTGGGGAAGCATATCCCACAGTAGTTAACAGTTTTCATTCTTGAGTCAGAAGGCTGGAGTTTAAATTCCTGCTCTTTTTCTGGCTATGTGACCTTGGGCAGAGTATTTAATCTAAGGCTCAATTTCTTCACTTGTAAAATCGAGATAATAATAATACCTATCTCAGATGGTTGTCCTGAGAATTAAATTACAATAATTCATGTAAAACCTTTAGCACATAGTAATTATTCAACAAATCTTAGTTAATTTATATTTGGGGGAATTTATAGAAGATCCTTTGTGGTCAACTTTTGCTTTCAAGTGGCACTTGCAAGAATTAAAAAAAGATGTTCTCTGTGGGCATAAAATTCAATATGGCAGCACATGCTGTTGATCCTAGCTCCATAACCCCTTGGCCTGCTCTGAATTTGCCTGCAGCTGTAGGGGACAGTGTGCTGACAGTCTCTTCAAGGACCTATACACGCCTGCTTCTCTACGTGAAGGTACCCACCAGTGTTTGGGACGTAAAACCCTCAGAGATAATTCTTAACCAGTTAGGGATGGGAGAAATTGGATAAATACCCTGTCTTTTCCGTCCCTGGAGAGAACAAATCTGAGGTGCATTTCACATGTTCCTCAGAGAATCCTCAGAGGAACTGAGCTTCAGTTACCCCCAGGGAAACCTACTCTCTTATGAATCCTGGATGGGGTTTTCCTCCTTCTGTCTCACCGTCCCTGCGCTTTTTCTTGTGCTTCCTGAGATGACCTCCTAAATAAACGAGCTGCACCAAGACCTTGCACAGAATCTGCCTTTTGGAGGAACGCTAACACAGATACATATGTATTAAATTATCCTAGTAATTGTATTGTTCACATCCTCTAAGGAGTGCTTCTTAAATCTCATTTCATATTATAATCAACTGGAGAAAAATATATTTCTGGAGATTGGCAAATAAAAAAACAAATCCAGATTTAGTAAGGAGAGATTTTATTCAAAAGGATTATTGCAAAGGGGGGCAGAAGGGACCTTTGCACTAAGGGGAGTAGAGCTATTGCAATAGGGAGAGGCTCTGACCATAAGACCTCAAAGGTTAGGTAAAAAGTTTTTCTTTTATACAGAGGAGTAAATAAGACTAGAAAGAACCAGGTGTGGAGGAGTGGGGTAAAAGAGTGATGTTGGGGAGAGGGAATTTCCCCCTCTACCCTCTTGCATTCCTGTGTCTGGACTAATAATAAAGTTGACACAAAGATTAATAGGAAAAAAAGAAACCAATTTTAATTTGTGCACACCAAGGTTTCATAGAAATGGGACCTAAGAAGTGGCCAAAGCAGGCAGTTTTTAAATTTTTTAAACAAAGAAACAATAAATTTGTGAGGAATTGACAGAACAAAGAAACTTAGGCTTTGGGTGCTTAATGAGTAAGGAATTTAAGCATAGTTTGGGTTTGGGTAGTAAATTAGTAAAGAAGTAACAAAGTTTTCTTATATAGGCTTCTCAGTCCTGAATTCCCTATCTCTGGTGATAAGAATTACCTTTCTACAGGGAGGGGAAACTTTCATAGGGATATGTATTTCCTGTTTTCAGTGGACAGAGAGAAAGCTCAAAGTGTCCCTTTTGCATGGGCCATTTCTTAAGTAACTTTAATTAAAAAATAATCAATATGCCATTGTGGTGTATTTTGGGGTGGTCTGCCCTGGGCCCCAACAGTGACCTGATGGGAGTAGATCAGAGAATGTTTTACCCTGAGGCCAGCCTTTTCTCAGGAGAGGTTGTTAAGGATGTTGACTTAAACAAAAATGCACATGAGAGTTGTGAGTTTAAGTTTTTTTCAGGGTCTTCCTGAGGACTATAGCCTGGGAGCCAGCCATTCAGTAGCTCTGAGTAAACTGCTCCAAAGAGGTAGGAGAGGAGACAGTATTTTTATGAATTTTTTGGCTAAGACATATACACAACTCAAGCATACATCTTGGCAAAAGATTAATGCTAAAAAAAAAAGATTAAAGTTAATCACAAACAAAATCAAGTTAATGATTTTAATGCTTTTCCATGTACAGGAAGATGCAAGAAGCTGGGGTCACTGGAATACTTTCTGAGATATGCATCTTAGCTATCTAGGGGCCCATCGACTCAAAGAACAGAGTGTCTCATTTTGTTTTTTCATCCTGAATTCCCCTCAAGGCCCATTGTGCACTGTCAGTGGGTGACTGCAGTGGGTTGTGACTTAACCTTTGTAGAACCGGATGGTGAGTTACACTCCTCATTCTTTTTTTGCTCACAAGGAGGACTGTGTGCTGGCTCAGATTGAGCATGGGTTAAAGCTTAGGGACCTTGGAGGAAAGAATCTTAACCGAAGTTTAACAAGCATTTTGTTCTGATTGGTCAATGGGAACAAGCAGTTCAGTTAATCATTTATGAGGCCAAGAATGGGAACTTAAAGGGTCTGTGTCTAGTCTTGTCATAGGTAAACAAGGGGGCACACGTAAGTCTTACCTAAGTCATATGGAAGAGCATGGTTCTTTGCAGTCTTTTCCAGAACACAAAAAAGGCTCTGTATGTGCACGCACACGTGTGTGTGTGTGTGTGTGTGTGTGTGTGTGTGTGTGTTTCTTTAACTGTCCCTGTTTTCCAGGAGCACATGGCTCAGGGAAAATTCAACATTGTCAGGATGAAGCCTGGACTACAATATTTTCTAGAAGCTCCCCAGGTAATGTATAGATTACAATAAAAGAATTGAGAGACACATCAACTAATCAAAACGTGTGGACCTTATTCAAATCCTAATTCAAACAAAACTATTTGTAAAAATGACCTTTATAAAACAATTGGGAATTTTAATACTGAATCTTTGATGAAGTTAAGGAATTACTGCTATTTTTTAGGTGGGATAATGATATTGTACCTATGAATTTTTAATTTTTTAAAAAAGTCATAATGGTATTGTCATTATATTTTTTAAAAAGATTCCTTATATTTTAGAGATACTCATTGGAGGAAATGTGTGTAGGTTAAATGATATGATTTCTGGGATTTGCTTCAGCATCATATAGAAGGGGAAAAAGTGGGTGAGGAAAGTTGGCCATGAATTGGTAACTGTCAAAGTTGGGTGGTGTGGGTCACGTGGGTTCATTAGATTAGTCTGTCTACGCTCGCATATGTTTGAAATAAAAAAGCTTTTCTAAGGAGGCTCCCTAATTGTTCTTAACAGGCAGCCCATGTTGAAAACTGCTTTTTATATCCTTACTTATTTTTAGTCTGCTCAATTGCCAAGACCTGAAAGAGGTCTGTTAAGGGTTCCCTTTCCATGGCTATTGCATTTCTTTCCATTTCCCCTTGTATTTTCTGCAATGCTTCATTTCTATAATTCATTGCTTTATTGTTTGACACATTAAGGTTTATGAAAGATTTCCTTTTCCTTGCCATGAAAAAAATGTTCATGGCAAAAGTAAAGAAAAAAAATCAAGTAGTATAAAAAGGTATACTGAAAAATAGATTTCTCTTTCAACTCAGATTCCCAACTTTCAGTCCCTCTGCCGAGTGTCAGACACAATTATCAATTTCCTCTCTCTCCATCAAGAAATAGTCGATGTGTTTGTGAACACATATATGTGTACATATGTACACATACTTGGAAGGCAGCTATGCTCACCACTATACCACCAATGCCATATTCAGGTACATATACTTGAATGTCATACACACACACACATACACACAATTGGGACCAAAGGATTTAACATTCTGTTAGACTTCTTGCATTTATCACTTTAATCTTGTACAGAAAATGGAAAACTATACACTGTGGTCAACCCTGCAGCATTACTGATTCTGTTTCTATGAGAGCTATTTTACAACTCTGTAAATTATAGATAACTGATAACAAGGCAGAATAACTCCTATCTATAGACATGTAAATCAATTCTGTCAAGTGCAGGGACAACCTCCCCCACTGGTAGTAAACCAGTTTGGCCCTCATTTGCACATCCATTTCAACCTTCCTTTATTGCACATGAATCTGTGCTTCTTGACTTCTCCTTTGAGCCAGTTATGACATCTGCCTAGCCCTCCTCAGTATAAAAGTCTTTCCATGTCCCTGTTTCTTGATTGTGGGGAAAACGCTTCAGTCTCACAGGCCTTCCCCACATTCCAAAAAGCTGGCTCAAGCCGTTTATGATTAGGAAAAGAGAGTCACAGGACTCCTGGTTCCTCCTGGAGGAATATAGATAACAATCTGATCCATATCTTTGAGTTGTTCTGCAGAAACTGAGACCCTCACCCAGGTGGAGGATGGTGACTACATGCTGACCACAAGCACTAGACCCCAGACTGGTTGGAACCAGAAGGCTGAGATTCCTAATACATCACCCTGTTACCTCACCACCAACCAATCAGAAGAAGGCTCAGGAACTGATCAGGCATCCCACGACCCTATCCCCTAACAATATCTTTTAAAACCCTTGCCTGAAAGCCATTGGGAAGTTTGGGTCTTTTGAGCACAAGCAGCCCATACTCCTTGCTTGGCCCTTGCAATAAACCTTTCTCTGTTCCAAAAGCCGACGTTTTGGTTTGTTTGGCCTCACTGTGCGCTGGGCACACAAACTTAGGTTTGACAACAGTCCTTCATTGTGAGCAAAATGAAATCTTTAACACTTGTTCATTTTATATCTGCATGAGAGTCATGATTTTTTTTTTTAAGAATTATCCTTTAACAGCGTTTCACAAATAGGCTGAACATACAACTCTGGGATTTAAGGAAAACCCAAGTTTACTTCTGTCTCTCATTCTCCAGTGTGAATAACTGTCTGGATGTATCAACTCATTTAATCTGTCCCAGTCATTTGCTTCAACAATGCATCAGAGGACGAGGGGAAGATGGCGGAAGAGTAAGATGCGGAGATCACCTTCCTCCCCACAGATACACCAGAAACACATCTACACGTGGAACAACTCCTACAGAACACCTACTGAATGCTGGCAGAAGACCTCAGACCTCCCAAAAGGCAAGAAACTCCCCATGTACCTGGGAGAAAAAAAGAAAAAACAGAGGCAAAAGAATAGGGACGGGACCTGCACCAGTGGAAGGGAGCTGTGAAGGAGGAAAGGTTTCCACACACTAGGAAGCCCCTTCGCGGGCAGAGACTACAGGTAGCGGAGGGGGGGAGCTTCGGAGCCGTGGAGGACAGCGCAGCAACAGGGGTACGGAGGGCAAAGCGGGGAGATTCCCGCACAGAGGATCGGTGCCAACCGGCACTCACCAGCCCGAGAGGCTTGTCTGCTCACCCGCCAGGGCAGGCGGGGCTGCGAGCTGAGGCTCGGGCTTTGGTTGGAGTGCAGGAAGAGGACTGGGGTTGGCGGCGTGAACACAGCCTGAAGGGGTTAGTGCACCATGTCTAGCTGGGAGGGAGTCCGGGAAAAGGTCTGGAGCTGCCGAAGAGGCAAGAGACTTTTTCTTCCCTCTTTGTTTCCTGGTGCACAAGGAGAGGGGATTAAGAGCGCTGCTTAAAGGAGCTCCAGAGACGCGCGCGAGCCACGGCTAAAAGCGCAGACCCCAGAGACGGGCAGGAGATGCTAAGGCTGCTGCTGCCGCCACCAAGAAGCCTGTGTGCGAGCACAGGTCACTGTCCACACCCCCCTTCCGGGGAGCCTGTGCAGCCCGCCACTGCCAGGTTCCCAGGATCCAGGGACAACTTAGCCAAGAGAACGCACGGCGAGCCTCAGGCTGGTGCAACGTCTCGCCGGCCTCTGCCGCCGCAGGCTCGCCCCGCACTCCGCGCCTCTCCCTTCCCCCGGCCTGAGTGAGCCAGAGTCCCCGAAACAGCGGCTCCTTTAACCCCGTCCTGTCTGAGCTGAAAAACAGACGCCCTCCGGGGACGTACACGCAGAGGCGGGGCCAAATCTAAAGCTGAGCCCCTGGGAGCTGTGAGAACAAAGAAGAGAAAGGGAAAGCTCTCCTAGCAGCCTCAGAAGCAGCGGATTAAAGCTCCACAATCAACTTGATGTACCCTGCATCTGTGGAATACATGAATAGACAACGAATCATCCCAAATTGAGGAGGTGGACTTTGAGAGCGAGATTTATGATTTTTTCCCCTTTTCCTCTTTTTCTGAGTGTGTATGTGTATGCTTCTGTATGAGATTTTGTCTGTATAGCTTTGCTTCCACCATTTGTCCTAAGGTTCTTTCCGTCCGATTTTTTTAAAATATTTTTTCTTAATTATTTTTTAATTTAATAACTTTATTATATTTTACTTTATTTTATTTTACTTTATCTTCTTCCTTTCTTTCGTTTTTCCTTCCTCCCCTCCTTCCTTCCTCCCACCGTCCCTCCCTCCTTTCTTTCTTTCCTTCTTTCTTTCTTCCTTCCTTCCTTCCTCTCTTTCTTTCTTTCTTTCTTCCTTCCTACTTCTACTAATTCTTTCTCTCTACTTTTCCTCCCTTCTATCCTGAGCCATGTGGATGAAAGGCTCTTGGTGCTGCAGCCAGGAGTCAGTGCTGTCCCTCTGAGGTGGGAGAGCCAATTTCAGGACACTGGTCAACAAGAGACCTCCCAGCTCCACGTAATATCAAACAGCGAAAATCTCCCAGAGATTTCCATCTCAACGCCAGCACCCAGCTTCACTCAATGACCAGCAAGCTACAGTGCTGGACACCCTATGCCAAACAACTAGCAAAACAGGAACACAACCCCACCCATTAGCAGAGACGCTGCCTAAAATCATAATAAGTCCACAGACACCCCAAAACACACCACCAGACGTGGACCTGCCCACCAGAAAGACAAGATCCAGCCTCATCCACCAGAACGCAGGCACTAGTCCCCTCCACCAGGAAGCCTACACAACCCACTGAACCAACCTTAGCCACTGGGGACAGACACCAAAAACAACGGGAACTACAAACCTGCAGCCTGCAAAAAGGAGACCCCAAACACAGTAAGATAAGCAAAATGAGAAGACAGAAAAACACACAGCAGATGAAGGAGCAAGATAAAAAACCCACCAGACCTAACAAATGAAGAGGAAATAGGCAGTCTACCTGAAAAAGAAATCAGAATAATGATAGTAAAGATGATCCAAAATCTTGGAAATAGAATAGACAAAATACAAGAAACATTTAACAAGGACGTAGAAGAATTAAAGATGAAACAAACAACGATGAACAACACAATAAATGAAATGAAAAATACTCTAGATGGGATCAATAGCAGAATAACTAAGGCAGAAGAACGGATAAGTGACCTGGAAGATAAAATAGTGGAAATAACTACTGCAGAGCAGAATAAAGAAAAAAGAATGAAAAGAACTGAGGACAAGTCTCAGAGACCTCTGGGACAACATTAAACGCACCAACATTCGAATTATAGGGGTTCCAGAAGAAGAAGAGAAAAAGAAAGGGACTGAGAAAATATTTGAAGAGATTATAGTTGAAAACTTCCCTAATATGGGAAAGGAAATAGTTAATCAAGTCCAGGAAGCACAGAGAGTCCCATACAGGATAAATCCAAGGAGAAATACGCCAAGACACATATTAATCAAACTGTTAAAAATTAAATACAAAGAAAGCATATTAAAAGCAGCAAGGGAAAAACAACAAATAACACACAAGGGAATCCCCATAAGGTTAACAGCTGATCTCTCAGCAGAAACTCTGCAAGCCAGAAGGGAGTGGCAGGACATACTGAAAGTGATGAGGGAGAAAAACCTGCAGCCAAGATTACTCTACCCAGCAAGGATCTCATTCAGATTTGATGGAGAAATTAAAACATTTACAGACAAGCAAAAGCTGAGAGAGTTCAGCACCACCAAACCAGCTTTACAACAAATGCTAAAGGAACTTCTCTAGGCAAGAAACACAAGAGAAGGAAAAGATCTATAATAAGGAACCCCAAACAATTAAGAAAACGGGAATAGGAACATACATATCGATAACTACCTTAAATGTAAATGGACTAAATGCTCCCACCAAAAGACACAGATTGGCTGAATGGATACAAAAACAAGACCTATATATATGCTGTCTACGAGAGACCCACTTCAGACCTAGAGACACATACAGACTGAAAGTAAGGGGATGGAAAAAGATATTCCATGCAAATGGAAACCAAAAGAAAGCTGGAGTAGCAATTCTCATATCACACAAAATAGACTTTAAAATAAAGACTATTAGACGAGACAAAGAAGGACACTACATAATGATCAAGGGATCGATCCAAGAAGAAGATATAACAATTGTAAATATTTATGCACCCAACATAGGAGCACCTCAATACATAAGGCAAAAACTAACAGCCATAAAAGGGGAAATCGACAGTAACACAGGCATAGTAGGGGACTTTAACACCCCACATTCACCCATGGACAGATCATCCAAAATGAAAATAAATAAGGAAACACAAACTTTAAATGATACATTAAACAAGATGGACCTAATTGACATTTATAGGACATTCCATCCAAGAAAAACAGAATACACATTTTCCTCAAGTGCTTATGGAACGTTCTCCAGGAGAGATCATACCTTGGATCACAAATCAAGCCTTGGTAAATTTAAGAAAATTGAAATGGTATCAAGTATCTTTTCCGACCACAACGCTATGAGACTAGATATCAATTACAGGAAAAAATCTGTAAGAAATACAAACACATGGAGGCTAAAGCACACACTACTTAATAACCAAGAGATCACTGAAGAAATCAAAGAGGAAATAAAAAAATACCTAGACACAAATGACAATGGAGACACGACGACCCAAAACCTATGGGATGCAGCAAAAGCAGTTATAAGAGGGAAGTTTATAGCAATACAAGCCCACCTTAAGAAACAGGAAAATCTCGAATAAACAACCTAACCTTGCACCTCAAGCAATTAGAGAAAGAAGAACAAAAACTCCCCAAAGTTAGCAGAAGGAAAGAAATCATAAAAATCAGATCAGAAAAAAATGAAAAAGAAATGAAGGAAACAATAGCAAAGATCAATAAAGCTAAAAGCTGGTTCTTTGAGAAGATAAACAAAATAGATAAACCATTAGCCAGACTCATCAAGAAAAAAAGGGAGAAGACTCAAATCAATAGAATTAGAAATGAAAAAGGAGAAGTAACAACTGACACTGCAGAAATACAAAAGATCATGAGAGATTACTACAAGCAACTCTATGCCAATAAAATGGACAACCTGGAAGAAATGGACAAATTCTTAGAAATGCACAACCTGCCAAGACTGGATCAGGAAGAAATAGAAAATATGAACAGACCAATCACAAGCACTGAAATTGAAACTGTGATTAAAAATCTTCCAACAAACAAAAGCCCAGGACCAGACGGCTTCACAGGCAAATTCTATCAAACATTTAGAGAAGCGCTAACACCTATCCTTCTCAAACTCTTCCAAAATATAGCAGAGGGAGGAACACTCCCCAACTCATTCTACGAGGCCACCATCACCTTGATACCAAAACCAGACAAGGATGTCACAAAGAAAGAAAACTACAGGCCAATATCACTGATGAACATAGATGCAAAAATCCTCAACAAAATACTAGCAAACAGAATCCAACAGCACATTAAAAGGATCATACACCAAGATCAAGTGGGGTTTATTCCAGGAATGCAAGGATTCTTCAATATATGCAAATCAATCAATGTGATAAACCATATTAACAAGTTGAAGGATTAAAACCATATGATCATCTCAATAGATGCAGAGAAAGCTTTTGACAAAATTCAACACCCATTTATGATAAAAACCCTGCAGAAAGTAGGCATAGAGGGAACTTTCCTCAACATAATAAAGGCCATATATGACAAGCCCACAGCAAACATCATCCTCAATGGTGAAAAACTGAAAGCATTTCCACTAAGATCAGGAACAAGACAAGGTTGCCCACTCTCACCACTCTTATTCAACATAGTTTTGGAAGTTTTAGCCACAGCAATTAGAGAAGAAAAGGAATCCAAATCGGAAAAGAAGAGTAAAGCTGTCACTGTTTGCAGATGACATGATCCTATACATAGAGAATCCTAAAGATGCTACTAGAAAACTACTAGAGCTAATCAATGAATTTGGTAAAGTAGCAGGATACAAAATTAATGCACAGAAATCTCTGGCATTCCTATACACTAATGATGAAAAATCTGAAAGTGAAATCAAGAAAACACTCCCATTTACCACTGCAACAAAAAGGATAAAATATCTAGGAATAAACCTACCTAAGGAGACAAAAGACCTGTATGCAGAAAATTATAAGACACTGATGAAAGAAATTAAAGATGATACATATAGATGGAGAGATATACCATGTTCTTGGATTGGAAGAATCAACATTGTGAAAATGACTCTACTACCCAAAGCAATCTATAGATTCAATGCAATCACTATCAAACTACCACTGGCATTTTTCACAGAACTAGAACAAAAAATTTCACAATTTGTATGGAAACACAAAAGACCCCGAATAGCCAAAGCAATCTTGAGAAC